>NW_024962263.1:22324705-22665074 GCF_019238085.1 Lagopus leucura
TAACATCCTGCAGTTATGACTGAGATTTCCGGCTTGTAATATTCTGCTACTTATGAGTTAGAACTAAGATATGGAGGTATTTTCTATTCTTAAAAACTGTCATTTGTATTTCTCTGCTAATATTTTCACTGATTATTTTGAATTTATTCTGAGCATTCCAATGTAATTCCACATCTTTATTTCAGAACTACTGGAATAAACGCCAGTAAATTTAGAAGTGAAATTCAGCATGTACTTTTGAAAATGGGCAGAGCAGTAGGCTTTTTTTTTTTTCCTAGCAAAAAGATCACAGTACAGACGTGCAGCATTGTGACTAAAATGTAAATCTACTAAATCTAGTTTTATTTCAATTGAATGTTTACTTCACATCTCAGCTGCCCAACTTTTTCTGACTGACTGGAATGAATGATGTATGGAGCATATTGATGAGTGTTATGTTTTAGAAGAAGTGTCATTAACTTGGTTACGTGACTGAAGTTTAATTAAAATGCCAGAAGAAAGAGAACTGTGCAATTTCTAAAATAAAGTGAAAAGCTATGGTATATGGATATTTCATCAAGGATGACTTAAAGTTTCAATGGCACATTACATGCATATAATAAGGTTACTAAGCAATGGAAATTTTGCAGAGGCAGTTGAGTATTTTACTGTGTTCTTTCATGTTTTTTGGAACCTGGTTGTTATTGTTTGTTTGATTTTATGTAACAATGAAGTGCTACATTGCTAGCTTTCAAAGGCAGGGTGAGGAGAACTTGAAGAAATGTGGCTGAGGTACAGACAGAAATGAAAGCTTGAAATCTGGGATTAAAAAAAAGGTTGAGCTAAGCAACAGGCGGATGTGCAAATTGGAGATCAGAAAGGGCTTATATTGTGGATGTATCAGGAAATGCTTACATGATACCTGTATGGAATTTCTAATCCAGGAGGAATTTAACACAGGTCTGTGTTTCTCCTCTTTCCTTAAAGCAGTTTGGTGCTGCTCAATATCCTTCTCTGGTTCTAGCTCAGCATTCAGAAGGTATTTTCAGAGAGATAATTGAAGGCAAAAAAACCTAAGAGAAAATGACTGTCAGTGCTTCCTCAGCATGGTTTTCACCAACCATTTTCTTGGGCATTGCAGGGGATATATAAAAGGATAGCTGACACGAGATGGCCAGTTTGAAAAGCCTGGCTGTGGCACTTGGACAATCCTTTGATTTGGGTTTTATATGGCTAACCCCAGTACTTGAGCATCTTGAGACGTCCAAGCAACTAATAAGTTTGTATTTCTTCATGTGGTGGAGGCCAAGTGGAATACAAAAGCCAAGTTACAACTAATTATATCTCCATGTTTGTCTCCCTCCACTGGCCACAGTGTAGTGTTAGTGCTTCCACTACTATCTGCAGGATTGTTTGGTGGTTGAATTACTTTCTCACCTGAAGCCCTTTTTTCCTTATGTTTCATTGCATTTTGGAGACATTGTAGCTGAATTTTATTATCTAGCCTGGTGGTGTTTTGGTTTTTGGTTGCTTATTGTAGAATAAATATACCACTCTCAGAAGCAGTGTTCTGCCCACAGACTAGTCTCGCATTAAGGTCTTTTGCTACGAATGTTAAGTAAGTTGGAACTTGCAAAGCATGTTGTAGCTTAGCAACCAGGATGCTGCTATTTAACAGCTGATTTGTGAACTTCAGAGCAATCAGAAATGTCTTTCCTTATTTCTTGAACATATCCAATGTGTAAAAAGTGAAGATCTTAACATGAGGTAAAGATTTAAGTTCTAGATTTGGCATTCTTAATGTATTAGTACTTACTTTCCAAATCTTGATAGCAGAATAAGAACTTTTTTTTTTTATAAATGAGAAGAACAAACATGACCCTGATGTCATGAAAATAACTTGTTTTTCTAACTCTTTTAAATGTTTGATATTTGCATATAAATTTCCATTTATTTCCAGTGAAGTTTTTTTGTTTTTAATGGAAATTCTGAATTCTGGTCTTTTAATATGTAGCAAAAGCACTGAGCTGATTTCAGTTTTAATGCACATTACTAGAATTTATTTATACTTTCATATGTTGTTATAGTGCCATCTGGTTTACATTCCTTTTGCCTGCAGCAAACAATAAAGCAAAATCATAGAATCACAAAATGGCCTGGATTGAAAAGGACCACAGTGACCTTCTAGTTTCAACCCCCCTGCTATGTGCAGGGTTGCCAACCACCAGACCAGGCTGCCCAGAGCCTTGAATGCCTCCACGGATGGGGCATCCACAGCCTCCTTGGGCAACCTGTTCCAGTGTGTCACCACCCTCTGAGTGAGAAACTTCCTCCTAATATCTAACCTAAACCTCCGCTGTCTCAGTTTAAAACCATTCCTGCTTGTTTTTTTCACTGTCCACCCTGGTAAACAGCCGTTCCTCCTCCTGAAATAACAGACTGCTCTCTGCAAGTCAAGTGAAAGTTGTAGTAGGTTTTGAGTTCCTATCTCATAAGCATAGCCATGGTTTCCACAATATCCTGTAGCTGTCAGTCGGATTCTCCCTCTGAGATGTTTTAGCTCTCAAAAGTGAAGAACAGGGCTTTACTGTTCTGAAGTAGTGAGTCTTTTTGCAAAAACAGTAGAAGGGAAACATGAGAACTTTGTTTATTGCCATAACTGTTTCTACACTGACCAAGTGAAGAAATATTTCTCAGATTTTTTTAAAAACTATTTTTGAGAACAAGTAAGACTAATCTGCTTACAAAGAGAATAAGCAATTGGGAAGAAGAGAATGTAAGTATTTTTGCACTGCTTTTATGGTGGAAATTTACTTCAGGTGGTAACGTGATTAAGAGCCTGACCCCCAGCCCACTAAAGTGGAGAAAAGTGCTCTGTATCACACAGTGCAGGGAAAAGCTCCTAGCAGAGCTAGAAGATGGGTTGGGGGAAGATGATTTAGGAACTCCATTATTTGGTATAAGCTTTCATGTTTGAGGTGAAGATATTCTTTGCAATTGTTAGGAAGTGGTGCCTAAATTGTGTCTTGATTACCTTGCAGGCATTTAGTGTTCTTTATCCTGCATAGGTAAAGAAGGTAATGCTCGATTTTATTTTTTCCTGACTTTTCTTAGGAGCATACAAATCCTTTAAGTGATAGTTACATTTAGTTGCATCTGGGACTCTAATTTGCTACAAACTTATCTTTGTCTTTTCTCTTTTGGGCTTGGCTGGGAAAGAGGAATAAGGGAGATGTTTCCAGGAAAAACAGGTTTGCTTTTTCCCCCCATAATAGTGACACCTATTTAATAACACTTGTGTTCGTACAGCATGTTGTCCATGTGCATGCTGCTCTGAGGGATAGCAATACAGTGTCTCACTGATGAAGGATTTGAACTTTTTTTTGTTTTATTAATTCTTTTAATTTCTTTAACAAGTCTGAATCATTCATTTTTAATCACTGGGGTGCTACAGATAATCTTGAATTTTAAGTATAGACTTTTATTTGGGATTTAGTGTAATGTTTCTGTGGTTTGATTCATATAGCAAATATTCATATAAATTATTCTTGTGAACTGTATAATTCTTTTATTACATTTAATTCTGGAAAAACATAATAAATACCTTTTTTTTTTTTTTTTTTTTTTTTTTTTTACCTAGGCACTAATCCTGTTTCTATTATTCAAGCCTTGGTTTAAGATATTTCATAACAATTTAATCACATAAGTACGTTATTCTAGATATAATTCCTGCGCTTTCATGATAAAACATCACTATTCTTTTTGTAGTTGGCTTTTTGTTCAACTGCATTTTCTCCTTATTTCTTTTGCAACAAATCTTATTCTCCTCTGTAGTGCTGAGTAATATTCTTGTGCTTTTCTGTGGAGTGAATTCTCAAATCAGGATCATCTTTGAGAAGGATATCAGAATTCTAGCTCTGGCTTAAATGATTCCAACTCTATTTCTGTGGAGGAAAAAAGTCTGGTTCTGGTGTTTGTCACATTGGTCTGAATGAAGAGACCTTTCCAAATATTCAGCTACAGAAAGTGATATTACCCAGGCGGAGTGCTGACTTGTTCATCGTTCTTAATGCTTTGTACTATTACGTGATGTTTTCACTATTGCAGGATCTATAACCATCACAGCTTATCTTCTTTAATCTTTAAATCAGAGTGGAGTTTTCTGTGATCCCTTTGCTCAGTATTTTTATTGGTGCTTACATGAAAGTAGTTGATTAAAACGTATTAGGTAACTGTGAATGGTAATACTGTAACAAATAAATGTATTGAAATGCTGCTGTCAGTAGCAAACCCTAAAACATGTAGATTCACTTAGTTGTTCATTAGAGAGAGCAATAGTCTTAGAAAGATTTGCAGAGTTCTATGATGCTTCCAAATAGATAATGTTGGATATTAACGTATTTCTTTCCATCATCAAGAAACAAGTACTTATATTTATTAATCATTTTTTCAATTTACAACTGCATAGGTCAGATTGCTACTGAAGTAAATTAGAGTGCACTTCTAGAGGATACTTATGTGTTTAATAGCAGCTTCCTGTCTCTACTATTGCTATTTTGATAGTAAGCAGTGTTTATGAAGATTGATGCATTGGATGGCTGTGGAACAGAGATCCTCTGCAATAAGCAGAGGATATTCTTGTAGGCGAGAAAACCCTGACATCTCCACTAGATAACTGGAGGCCTACAGGTGAATCCTGGAAGAGCAAAAAGCCCTTAACATGTCATTCTCTTGCAGTCTTAAGACTGCATGGTTTGGTCTTTGGCTATACTTTAAGGCCTGTGTTTGTTATGCTTAAATTTGGTATAAGAATTGCTTCCTGCAGTGGAAAATACCTGGCTGACACAAGTACTGCAGTAAACTAGTGCCCTTTCTTCTAGATACTATACAGATTAAGGAAGTCCAGTGGTAATATTGTTGTATGAGCATTATGCCAAACACTTAAGTGATCTATTACATCATATGAAAGTAGTTTACTCTTAGTCACAAAATCTATTATTTCAAGTGGTGGCGTCATACATTTTCTTGTGTGCATGCTATTATGTGTTTGCTACAAGGTCATGTATTCTTTCAAGGGGATGAATGCAGAATAGGAAGCCCCAGCTTTTATGTTTCTGTCTTTGTATGTTGTTCTCTTTATCAGAGTTGATCCCAGTGGTTGCTTTTGTGGCTAGTACTGTCATAAAGCAAGTCTGTGTGGTATTTTTAGGCTAATTATAGTCACCTCAAATACTGCCATTGTGTATGTGAAATATATTCTTTTTCTATATGTCTCACTTTACATTTGTCAGCTGTGATTTTTGTCTGACACACAACTCTCTAATCTAGTAAGACGCTTTCATGAGGATAAAATCAGTGCTGGAGTGCTTGCCCTTTACAGGGTTTGTTTGGGGGTGGGGGTGTTCTTTCTTAAATGATTTCACAATTATTGTATTTTAGAATCCCCTGGAAAAAAAAAATCTTTTAGGGAGCATACTGCCTCATCCCTTTTTAGGCTCACTCTCCTATTTCCTAACCTCGGTGTTAAATAATTAGTTTTGGAAAGCTGAATGGAAAATGAAAGTAAATTAATAGATGCATTTGAATGGTAGCATTGTGTAAATCTGCAGTTAGGAAACTGTGTAAAGTGTTGGTCTTCCAAAGGTAACTGTTAGCAAAAGGTTGAGTTCTCTCTCTCTCTTTTTTTTTTTTTTTTTTTTTTAATGAGTTCTGCCTGATGCTGAGGAAAAAATTGTCTGGTGTAGAATGTTTTCAGTAGTGCTAATTAAACTGTCCCTCCTACTTATTATCATTTGATCCAAATGAGAAATTAATGCTTTACTAAGAAAACAATTTAAGTCTTAACAAAACAGTTTTATTTCAGCTCAAGTAGGACTTTTTTTTTTTCACTGAGTGAAATTGAGCTTTTTGTAGATATGTTGTAATCTGGGCCCTTGAGCGGCCTTTCAGTATTTGAAAGGGGGCTATAAGAAAGAAGGGGACAGACTCTGTAGCAGGATCTGCTGTGACAGGACAAGGGGAAATGGTTTCAAACTAAAATAAGGGAGATTTAGACAGGATATAAGGAAGACTTTTTTTTTTTTTTAATAGTAAGGGTGGTAAGACACTGGAACAGGTTGCCCTGTGAGGTGTTGGATGCTTGGGTGGTGTTGAGTAAAGAGGAATTATTCAGGGCCCCATCAACAAAGGTTGCTCCAATTTATTTCCACAGAAATGACAACAGATACAAAATAACAACAATAATAAATAAACAATAAAAACAGTAACACTATTCAATAGAACCCATTCTTAGCTATGGATTTTTCACTCTTTTCCAATACCATCCTTAGCTGTATGTTTTTTTGCCAGCTACAAACAAGAGCCTGCATGCTGTGTTTGTAACAGTCTGCACTGACAGAGGTGACCTGCTGTTGCTGCTACTCAAACCACCCCCTATCATACTGTGCTCACATCTATGTTTGTTCTCCATAAACCAAACGCAGACCAGTGTCAATGGATGCCATATTTCAACATGGTGGAATTCAGTGTCACACTTTTTCTCCGTATGCCCTTCCATGTCTGCAGACTGCTTCTCTGCTGTTGTCTGTCACATGGCAACAACATGTAATGGAATATTGATGGAAAGCTTCAACCGTTAATGCCACACCACCAATATCTGCCTGTGATGTCATGGGCCAGCATCATAAAGTAGGAGGCATTACTTTCGGGGCAACCCTCTTAATATGGTGAACACACATAAGTAACAAAGGTTTTTTTTTGTCTTTAATTTCTTTTTTTATTAAATCAAAAAGAATAAGTAATGAAAACACAGAACAAGTGGGATAAGTTACTTTTTTGTGTGTGTGAAACTTAATGTACCAGGCTGGTTCAATTGAAATAGTCGTCATTCTCATTGAGCTCTCAAAGTGTTCCTCAGAGATTGTTGGTGAAATTTTACTCTTCCTGTGCTTCATCCTTGAAAACAGTTGTTCACAAATGTATGTACTGCTGAAAGTGGTGACGTGAATAAGTCTTGGTTATGAAATGAGGGGTGTTTCTATAAGAGGGGGCTTATAAAAGCGTGGTAGGGAGACATAATTGAATGTTGGGTGGTTACAACTTTTTACGTTCCATTTTAAAGTTCACAAGTAGTGTATTTATGTCTACTGAAACATGTTGTTGCAAATAAAATTTTTTCAGCAAAAAAAAAAAAAAGCCAGTGTACTCAGTGAAGCTAAATACACAGCTGCTTAAGCAAGAGAGTACAAAATGCTAAGGAAGTTCTGAACACTTGGAGTTTGTCTCCACTGGGCATTGTTAGTGAAGTTTCTCAACCTACCAGTACCTGGAAAGGAGCAGAGGGAAAATCTGCCTGCTGGTGAATAAATCTGCCTGCTGGTGAATTCATCCAGGAGTTGGGAAATAAATACACACAAACAGGTAAAAAGGGCTGAAACCAGTGATGTGCTTTGAGATGACATCAGTGCCTTTCATCCTGAGGTTATGCAACTTTGCCTTACTTGTTTATAACAAGTCTCACCTCACTGGGAGAAAATTGTGGTGTGATAGCAGAGGGAATCCTACCTTGTCCTGTCCACTTGTGAGGCTAATCTTCTAAGTATATGTGGCTCTGTGCATGGGGGTGCTGGTGGGGATCTCTTGACAGCTCTGCTAGGGCCTGCACAACATCCCAGTTTATGTTGGGCTGTTCTGTGTCTGCCCATAAGCTCCAACCAACCTGGGCTCCAGAGCTGGTCAGCAGTTCAGAGAATCTTTTGGAGATCCCGGTGTTTTCTAAGTACTGAACTTGTGGTAGGTCTGTGTTACAGCAGCTGCAGTTTGGGTGGACAGGTTCAAACTAGCTAGAAGATACTTAAGTGTGTATACTGTCAGTGTTACAGCTGCAGCTGAGAAACCACACAGGAAACTGATTTAAAAACTCTGCCCTGTGGCCAGAGCTTGGCTATTTCTGGCTGTGTTGTCAACAATATCCAGCCTCTGTGTTCTGGATTTATCAAGAACGTTTTTGTGAGCTGTGGTTTTACAGTAGTGAAATGCCAGATGTACCCATTGCTCCTTGAAGGAGCAGTTAAGTGCTGTAATGAATATGTGCTGAAGAACATAGAGTAGTGGAGAACAGATTCTGGAGTCAGGATCAACAACTTGATGCTATCTGGGGTTGTGCTGTCCATTCTGATCTTGTGGTACAGTAGAATATGGTGCTTGTCCGTAGCACTAAATCTATTCCTTTGTAGATTTGAGGGCTATGCTCATGGTAGAAATAGAATAATGTATTTTCACATCTGCAGTACACAGTCCTTGTAATGTATATGCTCAGTCTGTCCCTGCCTGGGACATTACTAATCATTGTTGGTCATAAATATTGGTGGAATATATACATTAGTAGTAAAATGGTATGAAAGAATGCAGACTTCTATTTGAGGCCCTGTCTTTATTTAATTTATTAATCTAGGCACATCCATTTATTTCAGCACTGTCCTTACCAGTTTTGAATATTCTGATTTCCCAGCATTTGTCCCTGAGCCACTTTTGTATAATTTCACTAAAAATTGGCTGTCTTTATCTCTCTATGCTTTCAGTATGTAGCTAGATATGCTGTTGAACACAGCAAGATCAAATGGTTGCTTTGTTGAAGATAAATGGTTCCGTTTAAGTGCAATGATTTAAAAAAAAAAAAAAAGGCTGTTTTGCAAAAGGATATAATGTAGATGCCACTAGTTGGTGCTCTTTATAAACCATTGTCTTATTCCTATTATTTGGATTCACTAGTCAATAATCAACATAAACCATTTATGCTTTTGGCATGGCACTGAAATGTGAATATATTAAATAACGTGCATAGTAGAAGGCAAACTCTTAAAAAGACAGTTTGGCAGGGTAGGCACAGTAAGGAACAAGAAGTTTGGTGCTACGTTATCCTTCAGTGGGAATGCAATGCTGTGTCATACTTATCCTGAAAAGCATGGGCCAAACTCATTACCTCATTACTTTCTTACAAATTCAAATTTGCTTTTTAATTTTCAGTTTATTAATTCTAAGTCTTTCTGCCTTTCTCTTTTTTTGTTGTCAGTACTCGTTTTCTAGTCTCATTTAAAAGAAGTAAAAAAAAAAAAAAAATACTTGCGTGGGAGAGCTGCCAAAAAGTGGAGGTATAATTTCATGTTTTTTTTTTTTTCTCTGAGCAAATACTAGGCACTTTTGGCACTTTTGTTTTGAAGGTGCCATTTGTAAAAATAAAAAAAAACTTAAGAGTATTAAGAACATAGAAAAGTGAGTGGCATTTTAAGCTGTTTTCTGATGAAAATCTAGACCACGTTCTTGTTAAAAACTGCCTTTCAACATTGATTTTTTTAATTTAGCACACACACTCAATTTTGAACTAGGCAAAATATTGCCCTTACACCATTGACGTTGTTTCTTTGTGTAGGTAATGTGAAGGGAGGTCTTGTTTTGGTTCTTTCCCAAATGTTGTTAACTTTTTTCCAGGATGCTTCATGAACGAGTGCATTTCATAGCTCTAAGCATTAACTGTGAAAAGCAAGTTACAATGGCCAGTGTTGTTTACCTCACAGATTTTCATAGAATGATAAAAATGCAGTTTGGAAGTGACCCCTGGAGGCTATCTAGTCCATTCTTCCGCTAGAATCAGAATTGCCATAAACTTGAGAGAGTCAGCTGTTGTTTTTGTCAGTCTTGAAAATCTCTAAGAATGGCAATTCTACACATGTGAATAATGTATTCTAGTGCTAACCAATCTTTCTTGTGAATAATTTTTTCTTGATGTCCATCAGTCTTCCAAAGTGCAACTTCTCCCTGTTTGCCATCTGCCATATCTGAAAAGAATTTAGCTCCAATGTCATTGTAAGTAACTTTCAAGTAGCTGTAGGCTGCTATTAGGCCTACTCTTGGATTAAATCTTTACCAGATTAAACAAACTGAACTCCCTTAACATTTCCTAAAGAATTAAGTGCTGACTGTCTACTGGGCAGTCTTCTAATGGACTCTCCAACTTCTCAGCATCCTTCACAAAGTGCAGAGCCCCAAACTGCACAGTTTTCTCAGGTAGGGCCCCTCCAGTGTGATAACTCCCTTGACCTGATATGCACTATTCTCTTGTCTGTACAGCTAGTTCTTTCATCGTAGAAAGCAATTAGATTGGTCACACATGACTTGCCTCTGGTAAGTCCCTGCTGACTGTTCCTGATAAACTTCTTGTCCTTCGTGTTCTTGAATATTGATTCAATTTCATCTTAATGTGAGTTGGTGGAGAAAGGATGTTTTTCTTTGAGACAAAGGCAATGTTCTATTGGCAGTAGCAGAGATATTTCTTCTCTGGAGGGAACAAGCAGAGATAACCTGCTGTATTGATACAGGTAACTTCCATTCTAATGAGGAAGAGAGAAATAACTCTCACTATAAAACTAAGAAAAAATGTCTTTGTTTTGGCTAAGGTAAGATTTTTCTAGGAATGTGGTGAAACCTTAGGAAATGTAGCTATCTGGGCAGAGGATCCTAGCAGTATGATGAAACTCTGTTTTTGTAATTCACTTAAACATTAGATTACAAGGTAGAATACATTGAAGTCTTAATTTTATAGCTCCTATGTTATGAAAATAAGCTAATAAACCTCCAGATATTTAAAAATACATGTAATTTTATCTTTTGGATGAAGTATTGACTGGAAACTGTAAAATCAAAAGTTAATCTGTAAATAAGTTGTGCATTTGAAAAAGTGTAATTTCTTTTGAGAGAGAGAGAAATACTGTTTCTTTAATGTATTTAAAATTTACTTTTCTAAATCAATTTAGGAAAGCTCCGTAGCTCTGCCACCATATTGTGGTGGTTTCTTACCTTATTGCATTCTTATTTTCTCCTATGTCAAGAGGGGCTATCATTCAGTCCTAGATAATATTTCAGTTTCAAGATCTAATTTGCTGCTATAGCATTTGATAATTTCAAATTAGAGGTCCATAGCACTATTTTTGATTGATTGGTTAAGAATTTTGTTCTTAACTCTAGCTATATGACTTGCAGTCAGATTTAAATGAGTTCAAATAAAGTAATCCCCCGGAAGATTGTTTGGACACTGTAAATCAGTGCCATCTTATTTTCATAAGAAATGTCTTTGCTTCATTCATTCATTGCATGGTGCCAGGACTTTACTAATTTTGTGTTAGGAATCTGTATTCTCACTACTTATCAGCGGACAGAAGATGGATTGAGTTTCTCACCTCTGAGGAAGTGCCACATTGTTTTTTTTTTTTTTTTTTCTTTAAACAAGGGTTCCCAGAAAAGAGGGAACTTCTCTTTAATATCAGAGCAAATGAAAAATTCCTGTATATGTTGCTTTTCCTGGTCAACCTAATGTAATTGACCCAACTTGAGCAGGGAAGATCAGCATCTTGAGAGATCCTTTTCAATCTCAACAGTTTTGTGATTTTGTGATTTGATCATGATTTTTACTTTTCCATAGAGCTGTTGCCTAGTCGTCATTACTCTGCATCTGTTTTTGTAAGGGCTTATTCCTTCCCTGCTGCAGGACTTCAGATTAATCCTTGTTGAATTTAATAAGGTTCCCACTGGTCTGTCATTTTGACAGCAGTCCTGCTCTTAGGCACCTCGAGTGTTTCTCCTTACTTGATGACAGCAATCTTGCAAATCATCACTTTCCTCTAGTCAGGCATGTCCAGCCTGTCCTGCAGCCTCCCCCTGCCCTGTGTCATGGCAGTGGCTGTACCTTGCTGAGCAGCCCAACCGTGCACCCATCTCTCAACAACAGCTGCACATGGTTGTCTCACTGCTGCAGGTGGAGAAAGTGGAAGGTGACATTTCCTTTCCTTCACCAGTGCTGCAGCTGCTGCTGCACACTGCAAGAGGAAGAGATGTTGCGGTCAGTCTCTGTCTCAAGGTGTGCTGAAGATGTGCTCCTGCCCCTCAGCAGCTGGGCCATCTCCTGCTCCACTACAACACAGCACCAGGCTCCACATGGACAACCTTGGAAGAACATGTATCTGCACCACTCATCTCCACTGCTACTAGCATGTCTCACTGGTCCTTGTCTGCCTGCACTGGGTAGGGCCAGGGAAACATGAGAAGTACTGTGTGTACCAGAGTAGTTCAGCAGAATCCAGAGTTAAATGTATTTATACAGTCAAAGGCAAATAACATCCACAAACCTAGTCATTTTATCCTAGAAGACAATTTATATTTGTATGTCTGTAATGGCTTTTCTCACTCACCTTTAACTACTTCATCTATCCAGAAACATCCTGAAGATGGCTTGTTCTTTGATTTTATTTTATTTTTTTCCAGCAATCAGTGTGGGGCTTCAAGTTCCCTGGATTTACCTCTTGTCATTTTCTAAAGATTGATAAAATATTTGTCTTTCTCTGCTTTTATCAGGCTAACTGATCTCTGTGAGATGATTTCTGTGATAATAGAGCCTTCTAAGAATATTGGTCAGCTCTCATGCTCTTGGATGATGTCTGTTGAATCCCATAGACTTGTATAGGTTGAATTATAACTGAGACCTCATGCATTGCTGGATAGATACCAATGACCCGTTTCACTGATTGCTGGGGTGTGGGGGATCTTGGTCAGACCAAGAGGACTTTTAAATGCTTTAGCTCTATCTGTGTCTGCTATTGCTAAATCACATGCCTCACTCAGAAGCAGGCCCACATACTCCTTGCTCAGCTTTATAGCTATTTTTTTGCTTCTAGTCTCCAATGAGGCATTGCCTTCCAGTGAAACCATTGTAAATCAATGCACTTCTTATTTTGGGAAACTAAAATATGTGATGACCTTTAACTAGATGTTACAGGGTTTATAAGTAGCAGGTAAAGTTTTGTTAGGCAACTGTGAAATCCAGATATTCTAAACAAAAGCTTTTGTAGTCTTTCCAGATCTCTCTGATGGTGTTTTGCAAGTTGTCATGGCCCTGGGGGCACTGCTAGCTTTAACTGTGCCTGCCCACCCTCTGGAACCACCAGTTAGTGCCCTAGGGATTATACAGCAAGGCTGATCTCCAGCTCCTCGCAGCCCTACTCTGCCTGGTCATGGGTCTAGCCTTGGCCTATCTGTGAGAGGTACCTAATATCCAGAGCTGGGGCTGTCTTGGTCCCCAGGCTGCCTGGTACCTGGCTGGGCCAGGAGGATAGGGCTTGGCTGCCTGGTCCTACTGGATCCCATTCCAATAGGGAGGCATTGGCTCTTGCTGCTCCCTGGCAGAAGTTGTCTTTCCAGTACAGCCTTTTGTAGATCTACCCTTGTAAAAACAACCAATATCAACTTTTCTGATAAAGCTGTCTTCAGTTATGACACAAAGGTGAATTCAAAAATTCTATATTAAACAATAATTGATCAAACATTTCACAGAGGGTATTAATGCGTTTTCAGAATATTCTGATGTGTACTGCAAAATGCATTTGCTCTACATATTAATCATACTTCTTAATTCTAATCTAAATTCTAATGCAGGAAAATATGGGATGTTGCTGAAGCCAATCAGGGACAAAGGACTGATATGACAAGGACACTAGGATAGAGGAGTGATAATGAGCCACTAGATCTAACTATCTGGGATTTTAATTTAAGAAATGAGACAATACACATTTCTATACTGAGGTCTTTTTTTCCCTGAAATGCTCTGGAGAAATTAGAAATAACAGGAATGCATGAATAAGGGGAAACTGGACGTCAAGAAACAAGAGATGAGCAGAAATGATGTTCAGGTTATATTTTGTTAAAATTCAAAGCTGCAGAGATTTCAAATGCAATATCCTCTGCATATATTCTAATACACTGGAATGTGCAATATTAGGATTTCCCACATCTGGGCCTACTGATTTAAAATAGTTATTTAATTATAATTGTTTGTAATTATTTTTAAAATTATAATTATTATTTTATTATAATTTAAACGAGATTTTTTGTATACTCTATTTTATTTGCAATTCTAATGGTGCTCCTTACCTTTAGTACCTTACCACAGTACCTTGAACTGTGGATTTACTATACAACTCTTGCACAACTTGCAGTGTACAGAGTATGACTATTTCCGTTCTTCCACTGTGCACAATACCCATAAGATAGGTGGAGTATTGTGCCATTTCAGCTCTTCTTAATTTCTTCTCCGCTTCATCAACAATATTTGCTGATGATGGTCTCAATTGACTAACTTGCTGCTGCCTTTCTCTTCAGAATTTTTTGAACTTGTTGCCAGGTTCTGCATTGTCTGTCTCTACAGAGTATCCTTGTGGTTTTGTTTGACAGCTGCATTCCAGTCCTGAGCTACATACTAGCTGCTTGTGTTGTCCAGGGAATCCACTGAGTTTTCTGTTGCTGCTTCTCAGTTAATCCCTGTGCCAGGAAATGGATGGAATCCAAACCCAAGAGAACTAGCTGAAAAAGGTCAAGGTAATGTTTTTGCATTTTAGACCTCCCTCTTGAGTTACTCACGTTCTTTGATTGTCACATTTTTTTCAGTACTAACTACAGTTCTTCTCTACAATGAGGACCTTTCCTTAAATAAGGAAAGGATAAATGAGGAGTCTAAAATGAGGACCTTTCCTTAAATAGTTGCCTATAGCTGTACAACCAGCCTTTTAACTCCTGTACTATGATTGCTATGAACTGCCCAACACCTTCTGGTGACAGTACTTAACGGGAGATTGAAAAAATACGAGCTTTAAAGTGCTCTTGATGCATATTCATTGCATCATCCTCAGATGTCAGATGTTCCACACTCATTTTAGTTAGCTAGATGCATGCAACATACAAACACGAAGACTTTTCTCATGGGGAACCTCAGATAGGCCTGCTCATTTGCAGCATTCAGTGTTTGCTGCCCATATTTGCTAAAGGGGTTCAGGGATGCATCTGAACTCTGATCATCTTGAAAGATTTTTGTAGCTTTTGGCTATGCCTGTCTGGCACAGTGTGCCTGGTGTTGTCCTCCAGAAATAAGTCCAGACTAAATAAGCTTTGCTATTATTAGGTTCTTGATGAAGGATAAACCATTTCTCAAACACACAGTATTCCTGAAGTTCTGATGATTTCAGCAGCAGTTGAGGGTGCTGTGCAGTTCTGTTCTGCCTGCTTACTGTACCTACAAAGCTCATTCACTCTCAGCTGCATAACAAGACAAACTACAGAAAAGAAATACAAATCTCTTACCTTTATTTCATCTTTCAAATGCAGGTGAGGAGAGGCCTGAGTTAAATACTGAGGAGGATGCAGAATACCCAAGAGAATGTCTTGATTCATTTGTTTAAGAGCAATTAGATGTAGCACAACTCATGGAAAATGACACAAGCAAATAACTTTTAGGTTGCTAGTATTTTTCACTAGACACTTGAAATTACGCACACTTGTATTATATTTTTTTCTCAATACAGTGCAGTGGATCATAGCCACTCTTTGACATAAGGGTTGCAAGGTTTTCTTCAGTGTCTCTTCAATTTTTATTCCTTAGCATTTGCCAACCCTAGCAAACAGTGCCACTTATCACGGCTTAGTTCTTTCTTTTCCCCCATGCATGACATGACTTTTGGGCTACTTCCTCCTTACTGATTTAGGTAGTGAAATTATGAAGTCTGGAAATCTGATGACGTCATTATACATAACAGCTCTTTCTGCTCTAGGAGTGTTCTTCTCTGCACAGCACTGTGCTATCCCTTTCGTAGCTTGGGCCTGAGTAAAGATCTACTTGAACATGTGATGCATATGCATCAGCTATGCACGCCTCAAACTGTGCGTAAGAGCAAACTGTTGATTGCTTAGCATTTGGTGCTATTTTTTGTGAGAGTAAGATCAACAAAGAGTAAGAAGTTTGAGGTTCCAATCTCATTCACACATGAAAATTCTTATCCCAGACTGTTAACTATCCTTGTGTTAGAAAGCATAACTTTGGTGTTGGTATTAAGTATTAAACTTACAGTTGGTGACTGAAGTGCAAGTGAACAAGTGAAACAGAATTTTCTTTCTGAAGTCCTCCAGCAGTTGCCAAATTTTTTCTCAGTTAAAAAGTGAAGGGATATTCTTCCATGTTCTTGAGAATATGAAAGTATTTATCTTTAGTTCCTGTATTTGTTTTCTCTGATATTTCTCCTGTTCCATTTTAGTATGTTGATGTTTCACACTCATCTCCCTACTTTGGATGTTTCCACCATTCTCTGTGCTTATCTGTAATTTTCTGACAGCTGCTTGTGAATGTTTTTAATGGTTGAAGTTACTTGGGAGCAACTACTTAGGTATTCTCTTCTTGTACGTTTATCAGACAATGAATTTGATGAATGTCACTGAGAAACTGTTTTTTTTTTTCCTCCATACTTGGCTGGACATGTTCTCTGCTGTTTTGCACCACCAGGTAACTTAATTGCTCTAGTCTGGGTAGCACCCGGGGTGCTATGGTGCAGAGAACATCACATCCAGACTGTCCTAACTCAGCAGTTATGGAGCACTGTCGAGATATGGATCAGTCTGCCTGGACAGAAGGCCAGAACAAATCTCAATGTTTCAGATGCAGATGCTGCTGGAGGTCCCTCTTTTACTGACCCATTGAAAATAGGCATCAACTGTAGAATGTGGTGAGTGGAAAGGTCTGTCTAGGCCGTTGTGTGGAGTCATCTTCTGGAGGGAGAAGATGATACATAGTTGCCATTCTCTTCACAGAGGGGAGGGAAAAGCATCTGCCTATCTCCTAGTTGATGGCATGAAAATGGAGGTATGCAAAATGTGAACGTTTGCCTTTCTCCACCAGAACACTGCTGTGGATTTTTATAAAGTGGATTTGGTTGTAACAATCTTAAATTTTGGGGAAAAATTCAAACATCTGAGACTTAAATAATAATAATAATAATAATAATAACAACAAAAAGCGGAACAACAACAAAACAACACCCAGAACTTAAATAGAGATTAAAAACAAGCCAAACCAAATTTGGGGTTAACTTCTGGTTACCCAATTGTACCTCTGCATCTAAAAAGGATTCTTTTTTTTTTTTTTTTTTTTTTTAATAGGAGGATTATAGTTTTGCTCAAGTACGTTTTTTATATAGGTGCATGAGGAACTAGAAAAACAAAATTATCCAAACATCGTATGCAGCATTATTTTCAGTGAAAATTATAATAGGCTATGCTGCTTTCTCAAAACCTAAGGGTGTATATTGATTTATATATATACAATGTGTCTTGTAAAACATTTGGGCTCTTATTTTACTTTTCAAGGTGAAGCAAGTTTTTAATATTTAGCTGTTGACAAGAAATGGAATATTCCCACTGGGATAAGCACAACTATTTAGATCAAGGACTGGGGTTGAGAGTGGTAGTATGTTTTTGAAGCAAAGCTTAAAAATGTTGGTTGCTCTTTTGTGGTAGTATTGCCTGACAAACAATTTGGCTTTGTTCCTAAAGCCTCCAGCACTGTTGCTCTCTAGTTTGCCTGAGGAATTTGGAAAGTACTAAGGAAAAATAAGAAATAAAAAAGCTTGAGGGAACTATCTTCGTGGTATTAGTTAACTGAGCTTAATTAACTCACTGTCACAAAATGTTTGAAGAGAGAGAGACCGAATATTGCTTGACTGCTGAATGCTGGAAACTTCCATTTGTAGCTGAAGGATTTGAAGTGTTCAATAGAGAAGTAACAGTTATTGCAGTTATTATTGTGAACAGCACACTGAATTATGGTAAAGTGATTGCTCTTCTAAGGCAGAAATTGCATATGTGGTGATGCATGACCTGGGGACAGTTCTGATAGTGGGATGGGTGTTATGGGCTTGTTAATGATACTGTGTACAGGAGTAGTCTCAAAGCACCAACACAGCCTGGTATGCTCTCATAAAGCACATGAAGGAGCAATGGGAGAGGGACAGAGGCAAAAAAGGACCATTAGCTGTGCTAGACTGTTGGTGGAAAAACTATAGTGATAGATGCATATGGCTATCCTTTGCCCCAGTGTGAGGAGAATGTACATTCTGGAAGTGTGCTGCTGTGGTGATAAGTCTGTTAACTCAAAGAAAAACCACCCAGAAGAGAGCCATGATTCAACATACTCTGGTGTTGTCCATTCTCTCCCAAAAGCCCCATCTTCCACTTCTCTGCCTTTGTTCATGAGGCTATTAAAAAAAAAAAAAATCAATACATAATTTATCTTCCTACATATGGCAGAGTTCAAGAAAATGAAAGAAGTGGGTAACAGCTGTAGAAAAAATGTAGTGCTTTTGATACTGTGCTGGTAAGGAAAAACAGTTTTTATAGGAGAAGTCCTAATGTGCTTCTGCACATGTTGCTTGCATATGATATCTGGATTTATGCTTGGTACTGCTTTGCAGACACTTCAGGAAAAAAATACAGGAACAGATGCTCACTACTAGGAATGGGAGGTGATAACACTAACATTCTTCTAATTCAAGAGCACAAGTCTTGGAGTATTGATCCAAAATGTGAAAAGCACAGATTTAGGTCTTCCTCTGTCTGAAAGGGCTATAAAACTTTTGTTTCTTCTCCCAAGAAAAAATGAATTAACTGATCTCCAGAGAGGCAAGACTGTAGTGTGTTTTCAAATTCTATTGACGTTGTTTTAATACATATAAATATTTCCTCGGAATGTAACCAGAGTCCAAGTTCTCCTTTTCCAGGGAGCATTCTGGCTGCTAGCTTTAGAAAGTTGTACCTACACTGTCTCCATCTGATACTGCTTAAATATTTATACAAAGCGGATCTGCTTCATTAGGAAAAGCGAATGGACAGCCATCTGAAAGCTTCCAACACATCAGTGAATGAAGCATTCTTTTGGGAATAGCGTAAAACAGGCACAGCTTCTGCTTTTTCCTTTTTTTTCCTTTTTCCTTTTTTTTTAGTGTGGTCTGTGCAAGCTGGAATGAACCACTTGCCATTTGTACTGCTGAGCTGCTTGTTCACGACTCTTTCACAGAATCCCCAACTTTCTGCAGACTCTGCATTCAGGCCTTGACCTTTAAGGTGTGTTTTTTTTTTTTTTTTTTTTTTTTTTTTTTTTTACATCTTTCCTACCCTGAAATCCACTGATTTATCCAAGTTGCTGTTCATTACAGCAGTTTGTATGCAAAGGCCATATAGCATGGACTTCTGACCTAAGATAGAGTAGTTTCCATTTTTTCCCCTTGTTGCTTCCAAAAGTTTGACTTTTTTTATTTTTGAATGAAAAACTGCATACAGCTCTGTTTTTTCACAGCAATATGAATTCATCATAGGTTACACTGTTATCCTTCCTTGCAGGAAGCTATCATGAAAGCATTATGAATTATATCTAACGTCTACTATGTAGACATAATAGTAATGATTTTAGATAGAAAGTAAGAGGCAGGATGAATTCACCAGTGCAGCACACTGATTTACAGTCATACTCTGGTATCATTATGACTCTGCTCTTTGAATGATTGTGTTAGTTTAGGTTGGGAGGGAAGCCCTGGAGATTGTGTAATCAAACTCTGCTAAAAAGCATTGTAATTTCAAAGTTTGTTTTACACAGGTACATTTTGATTCCTTTGAAGAATGGAGGCAGTCTGTTCTTTGGCTTCTCTGGACAGCTGTTCAAGCTGTTATGCACTTTCATCATATATTTTACTTGCATTTAGTCAGAATTTCCCTTACTACAACCTGTAGCCTAAAATTTTGTCCTTTGGCAGTATACTTATGAAAAGAGTTGTTTTCTCTGTTCCCCTCTCCTGCTCCCCCTCTGTGGAGGCATATAGTGACTAGATCAGCCTGAAGCCTTTGCAGTCTGAATATAACCCAGTCTTTTGGTCCTTTGTCCCACCCCTGCTTGTCTCCTGGTTTGTCAGTGTTTCTCTTTTGCTGGAGGCTACAGAACATGATTTCCTGTCTTGTGGAACATACAAACACTTCCAGATGTCCTTCTGCCTTTGATAGACTCTAACTGCTGGTAAGATCTGTGTGGTCTTTCAGAGCAGCTACGGCTGAATAGTGCAATTCATTTGTTTAAGGAACAGATACACACATAATCAGAAGGCTTTCTACTTTGCAGGATGATATTGATTTTGTTGATAATAAAGGCTGATATTTACATTTGTTTACTCTTCTGAGAAACACTTTATATTCTTTTGTAAAATATACTTTTCCAAACTGTGGGGAAGTAAAATAGTTCCAAACTTTTATTTTACTTTCTAGCCTCCTGCTCCCAAATTTGGCATCATTACATCAGACCTCATAGCTCCTGGCAGAGCTATGAGATGCCACGTGTTGCTGCTACATATCAGAGATCATATCAGGGATAAATGAACAGAGGAGAACAGAGAAATGAAAAGAATGAGAATGAGCAGCAATTTGATGTTGCCAGACCTCAAACCAGTGAGGCCAAGGGACAGACTTTTCTATTAGTCATGAAAAAATATTACTCCTAGGCCTTTGCTGAGAAACACTCTGGGAAGGTTAGAAATTCACAGAATCACAGAATTGTTGACATTTTGCCTTTATGTTTGCAAATAAGTTGATTAAAAGCGTTTGACCTTCATGTGGTTGTTGTCTTCAACAAAACAATTCTCTATTTGTATGTATATGGTAAATCTGCTGTTCTGCAGTGACTCTTCCAAGGAGACGTTTTCTTCTCCTAGCCTTCGGAAAAAGGAAACGAAATACATGGCACTCTTTCTAATATGAACAGATGCTGTTTTATTGATGTGGATTTAATTGTATCATTTTATTTTAACAGGGAATTTTGTTATGGTAATCTATAACACCTTCAGCTGTCTTCACTCCTGCTGTTTGCCATGGTACTTGATTTCTTTTTCAGTTCAATTTTTTTTTGTTTTACACGTTTATTGTACTGGCTTCATATCTAGTGTTGATGTGATAGCTTAAGTGCAAGATAAATCTCTGAGAGACTTCTGCATGGAGGAATGGTCACCCAGACTTGCACGGTATTACAGGGATTGGAATGGACTTCTGGGGACCATCAAGTCCAACCCCCCCTCTAAAGCAGGTTCCCTGCATCATGACCTTCTAGGAAGGGACATAGATTGTGGGATGTCTGGGAAGGTTCCTCAAAGACCGTTTTTTTTTTTTTTTTTGGAGCCAGTTCCAGATAATGTAGGTCTTATAGGTTACTCATAGCAACAGGTGGATGGTCAGCTTCCCTGTTTCTCTGTTCCTTGTTGCTGTCATTAGAAGAGCCTCCTCAAAACTGCTATCTGATACTTTGCCTGCTGAGTATGTCATCCAGTAACAGGAACTATTATAAATAATCATTTCACTGTCACCTGCAAAGGATTTAGAAATTGCATGTACTGTTGTGAAATTAGTTGGCTAGAGCCAAAAGGGAAATACTTCATATTTTATGTGCTTCATGTAATAGAAGTGCTTAATTGCTGTTACACTACAGTGAAAAATCCCAATATAATTTTTCATTGTATGTGCAAGGGTGTAGAAGGCTCATGTCCAGAGCATCATGTCTTGGAGTGTCTGATAAGTTTGTACAGGTGGCATCAGGAATAGCTCATATCCCAGGGGCCAGTTTTTCTGGTAGTCAGACTCTACGATATGAAATCCTGAAGAGCACAGTCGTACTCATCTAGGTATGTTCTTAATTGCTATGTGTGATCTAGAGAGCTCTCACTGTTGCTCTCACACACAATGCCTTGACTACAAACATACATCATTTTCTTGTAAACACAGTGTAAACTGAGAATTGTGATAATTGTTCTTAAAATATTAACTAATTTTCTTTGAAGGTGCCCTGAGTTCAGGTAAACAAATTAGACTGGCTATGTCCTCATCCCAAGCTCTTGTTATGATGATGTTTAATTTTTTTTATGATTGGTCTTTGCCGCTGTAAGTTTTGCAGGAAGTTTGTAAATACTTGAAGATATTTAAAGGACATGGTACCTAGATCTGGAATTTGTTGGGTAATTAATCTATCATCAGTGCCTATACTTGTTCATACAACCTTAAACTCTTCCTTTGGGAGAAGAGTTTATTGCATTTTTTTTTTTTGTATCTCCATTCATGGATTTTTTTGATTAAAAAATTTGAGTGACATTGTGCCAGCACTTAACTCATACCTGTAATTTTGTTTCAACAATAAAATGATCTCAGTTCAGTGCAAGCTGGGTGTTCTGTTTGGATACACAAATGATTTTCAGTCTTGCTTACTGAAGTAGTTTTAGCTTTACAAGGAGGGTCTGTTTCCAAAGATGAGATCTGTATTTATGTAATTCAAGGTTGTTGTTATTAGACCCACTTTAGTAATGCACAATGGAGAGATGTTCCTGTATTTAGTCATGATTAGAAGACTGTAACGTTTCCTTTTGCAATTAGGGAATTAATTGCCATGAAATTATCAAATTGGAGTTAATTGTTTAGAGGTTGCATCATCACCATGTACTCCTCTCAAACACTTGTACTGTATTTCCTCTGTGTTTAGGTATCAACGCTTTAAGTAAACAGTAGCTGAATATTGATCTCAGTCTCTGGGGCAGTGTGTACATTAGCAGTCTGGTTTGGACGAGTAATGCTTTTCTGAAGCCACCCTCAATGAATTTATCTTCATGGACTCAGTTTTCAGGGTGGTTGTGCTGCATGTGGATTTGTTTCTTTTGGAAGAAATCTAATTTATAACTTCACAGACACTGGAGCCTTTTTTTCACCTACTTTACCTTCTGTTGCAATAGTTTTTAGCAGAACCTCCTCAATCCACCCATCCCCCTCTGTTTTTAATATCTTCACTGTTTTAAATTCTTTTTTTCTCCCATTCTTCTGAATAAGTTTAGTCGCTTCTATCTCTGCACTCTGGATCTTAGAACCAGGAGAACTAGAACTGATGCAGAAGATACTCTGGGTTAGGTGGTTTGGGATTCATCACTCAAGGTTCTTCACATGGGTAACACAACCAGGGATATTTTTCTGATGTGCATTAGTGGTAACCTATTGCTTCCAGAGCTTCTGTCTTCATTCTGATTTCTTCTTTTCTGCCTGTCTTCTGAAAGCACAAATTGCTTGTGAATGGTAGAAGGCATTGGGCAAGAGTTCTGTGTAAGCAACACGCATCACCTGTTTGACTGGGAGGGAGCCTTTGTCATTTAAAAACAGCTCCCTGGAGCAAGTAAACTATGATAGCAAAATACTGATTCTCTAGTGTCTGTCTTCTGTAAGTGCCTAGGAGATCTGGTTCATCAGATAAGTGGTATCATAACAGTAATGACAACACAGCCCTCTTGACCTTTGAGCTGAGGCAGCTTTTGCCTGGTATTTTGCTGTACCCACAGGTACGGTCTCCTGTCCACAGCCAGCCTCTGAGGTGGATGAAGCAGAGGGTTTCCATTGCCATGCATGTCTATTGGCACAGAGGGGCTGAGCTCTTCCATTGCAATGAGCAGTTGATTCAGTCCAAGGAACCAGGTGTTGCTGGGGAAGTTTGAGCTATGGAGCTGCAGAGCTGTGGGAGAAACCTTCTTCCCATGCAGCTCAGCTCTTTAGTCTGCAGGAACAACTGCTTATCTTATGTGTGTGACTGTTAGAACAGTTAACGGTTGAGACTGAAGACTTGTATAACCTTTGAAAGTCTTAGGTAATCTGGCACATCCAGACTCTGTGGCTTGTGTTGTATAGGAGGCAATAAAGCAAGCTGGGATATCTTTTCCACTGACGAGCCCTATCCTGATTCTGGTGGATATTTTTGATATGTGATTTCTTTTTTTAAGTATATATATGTATTTTTATATTTTTCCTAGAAGGGAAAGAAAGTTTCATCAGGGAAATCCGATGACTGCTTACTCTGCATGGGAACATGCTATACTGCTAAATGGACTTAATGGAAGGTGCGTATCCATTCTACACATGTGCAAGAGAGCAGTTGGTGCTAGAGGCTTTTAATTTGATTGCATCAGCAGTGAAAATCCAGCATTTCATGACCTTAAAGAAGATGCAGCAGCCTTGTGCTCTACTGTAATGGGCAATCAGAAACAAAAATATATGCCATAGGCATCTCTCTGCATAAGACACATTCTTCTGCTCCTTGAAGCTTCAGACTTACTAATGAAACCTATGTAAGAAATGGTGCTGTAAAGCTTCTGTGTCTGACGTGTCTGAGTTAAAAACTAGGAGAAAAGTATTTCATGTGTAGAGGGAAAATTGGATTGTAAGGTCTTTGTCTTTCAACAAAATAGTGCAGCACATATTAGGAACAGTTAAGTTGTATGCTTTCAGATTTTTTTGTATGCTGGCTTTTTAGCTCTTTGATTTTATACAATAGCATGTAACGTGGAGGTAACAGAAACTGAGAGTGACTGAGAGGAATTGGTGTAGAGGCTAAATATAATCAGCTCTGCTAAGCCTGTTAAATGAAGTGTTTTGTACATGTACATCAGCTTAGTAAAAGGTCTGAAACTTTTGATATCTCATGCCGCCTTAAGGTCTGTGTTTTATGCTGGTTCTCCCATTCCAAGCTGTTGGAGCATATTGTAGAGAAGGGTAAACATGGTTTGGAAGAAAATTTCACAGCCCTTTGGTATAGTATGTTGTGTTGTATTTCCATAAGGCAGCTGCGCTCATTAGAAAATATGATGTTTTGATGATATGGTGAGGTGTGTCACAGAGTAGGCAAAACAGGGACAGGAATGGGAATTGCTTGTGAATTTGCTAAGAATGTATTATGTCTCTATGGTGTCAGGCTCAAGAGCAGGAATTAATCCACAAATCCACCAACAGTGAATTCTGGGGTGCCAGGCTCTGGCATTGACACAGAAAAGCCAAGAAGTGTTCCATTTTATTTCGATGAGGCAGAACTGCAACTGTTGATCATATGCTGGTTGTAAGTGGAAAAAACACTTCCCCAAAGAACCCCAAAATGCACTGAAAGTCTTAAGTACTTTGAGACTGGAAACTGTTAGAGACGGTGATGCTTCTGAAGGTGCTAAGAGGTGATTTAACCTTATTTTTCTGTCAAACTGCAAGTTCCTGAGCTAGCATTTTTATTTGCTCATTGAAATTATGTTGTGGACAAACTAATAGAAAATGGTACATCAGCTCCTTTGGCCACACAGAGGCAAATGTTCTCAAAGAGTGGAGATTGTGGCTGTTGCATATAAGAGAATTTCAGTGTGCTGCTGCTTTGCCATCCCTGACCAGGGACACAGCATCTGTGCATGCATAGGTGGTAGCTGTGCTCTGGCTTTGACTGCAGATAGTGCAAAGGGAGCTGGGTTGACTGCTCAGCTCTGGGAAGTCAGAAGCTGCTCATGTTGCTTCATTTTCAGCATCCCTTGTTTTGCCCTGCAATATAGCTGGAAGAAATTAGAAATGCCAAGCTTCTGCATGTCTGCTCTGAAAGCTGTCTTATTCTGTATTGATTTTTGGGGGGCCAGTGCTTGCCAGTCACTGATAATTGTTAAATATGTTATATATGAGTAAGGTAACTGTTTTGGGTGCAGTTATATTGAACACTTTGTTCACATTCTAAGACTACTACGTCAGAGAAATCTTTCTACTGATTCTATACCTGTTCTGGCATAAATAACATTTCAGCTTTATTATGATCTAGTCTTTAATTTCGTAACAATTATTCCTGTAAGTATGCGTTTCTTCATGGCCTGAAATTTATAAATCTATTTCTTTTTCAGCTTCCATCATTTTAAGGCCACTGATAACCTGTTGGATAAAACTCCAAGTACAAAGAGACTATTATGGTGACTGTTCTAAAAGTAATTCCTCCTGTTTTATGATGTTGGCCCATGACATCAAAGGCAGATGTTGATGGTATGGCAGTAGAGGTTGAACCTTCCCACCAATATTATGTTACGTTTTGTTGTTGGATGAGAGATGACAGCAAAGGGGCAGGCTGACAGAATGGTATGTGACATAGGAGTGCTGGTGGAGCAAAGGTGTGTCATTGGATTCCTCTATGCAGGAAAAATGGGACCCACTGATGTTCATAGACGCTTTGCTGAATGTTTATGGAGATCAAACAGAGTGAATGTGAGCACAGTGAGGCAGTGGGTGGTATTTCAGCAGTGGCAATAGTGGCAGTGGGTTGCTTCCACTGTTGAAAGATTGTTACAGCCACAGTATGCAGGCTCTTGTTTGTGGCTGATGGAAATGTATGGCTAATGGTGGTGACTGTTGAAAACTAGTGTTTTGTAGCTGAGGATTTGCTCTGTCAAGTAGTGTTCTTGTGCTCTTTGTATCTGTTGTAGTTTTCGTGGAAATAAATAGGAGAGTCATTAGCACTCAAAGAAACCACTGTGTGAAAACCAAGGATATTTCTGCCTGAGTAGGGCATGGTACATTATTTACATTTTATCTTCCATGGTGTTCATTTTTTTAGGTGCTCTGTGGTTCCTTATGTAAATGAATTAATAAGGAAAATGAACAGTTTTTTACAAATCAGCATAAAATGCATTTATAGAACACTGAAATAAGAAAATAAGTCAGTTCTTTTCAAGAATAAGCCTTTATTCTGAAAAACAAAATAGAAATGCATTAATTAATTTGTAAATGGAAGTAATTAACCTCAAAACATGCAACACTCATTCATGTACTTAATCCTAATCACTTTGCCTTAGGGCACAGAACTTTGCTTTAGAATTCCTCTTTTTATTTTATGGAGCTAGAATATAAAAAGTAAAAAGCAAAGTACAGTATACATGATAAATCTTACATAGGTGGCTTTCATACTTTGATTGTTTTTAAAATATACTTATGTTTGGAACTTAAAAGTTGTATTGTTTGTTCCTGCATTATTTATATTCTCTTTCCCACTGTATGAAGAAGAGTTTGACTGCTGTGAAAACTGTATTATTCCACTTTGAATCCTATACTGGTGGCGAAACATGAAGTTTTTAAACTTTAAACAAGTAAAAAACCTCAAACCTATATAAATGATGGATCACACCTGGTCTTTATTGGGTAGACTTTTACATTTTAATCTTAATTTTGAGTTTCTCTGTTCTTATTTTTTATTGCTTATTTCACTCATTTTACTAGTTATTCTATATTTTCATATCAAATTTTGATCTGCTTCTCCATTTTGATTTTTTTCACACCTTTCTGGAATTCTTAACTGAAACTGTACATACCACTTAGGGAAATTCTAAGTTGTACATTTTATTTCATTAGTATGGTTTATACATTAGTGACTGGAAGTCATTTCTACTTCAAGGACTATGGTTGTAGGAAAAGCTTTTAAATTAGCAACTTGCAAGCATTCATGATGAGTTTTTGCTTCCTTTTTGTTGTTCTATCAGTTTTGCAGTAACTAATCAACAGTATGGTTGCTGGGGCTTTGGGCAATCTGGTCTAGCTGGAGGTATCCCTGCCTATAGTAAGGGGGTTGGAACTGGGTGATACTGGGGAACTTTTCTTAGAACTTTATCCTTTGTGTCTCACAGTGGAAGATTATAACGTATCCAGAAACCTGATGGTAATTTTTAGGTAAAAAATTATTTCTTGTGGAAGGTTTAAAAAACATAATAAATGTGAGTGAGATTTGTCAATAGTTATGTAGTTCAGAGTTCTTTATTTTCTCTGAGGTGCATGTCAAGATTGTGATACTTTGTTCATAAGGATGGACAATTATTTATTGTTGTGGTTTAAGGAACAGAGCTGGTTGAAATTCATTTTTTTTTTTTAACTTTTGATGTGGAGAGTAAGAACTTATATTTCTTGCTATTAAAAAAAATTCCCAAAGATAAATCCTTGGTCACTGTCCAAAGGCACATTAATTAAGTCTATCATCACAAGACTAGATTTTTCCAGTTCCTGCTGCAAGTTCTATGTATCTTTGATAAGCACAAATTGTCCCAACAAGATGTCTCAAGGGAGGCAAAACAGCTTTTCTTGTTCAAACAACCTCACCTCTGAAATTGACTACTGCTAGAAAATATACATTACTGAGCTAGGAATTAGTCAGAGAAATAAAGCATTCCTACGAGTCATTGTAGCAAGGCCTTTTTCAGGAACTGTTTCCTCAATCACTAGGAAAAACATAGGACAAGAACAGACCTCTGGAGGCCAACTGATTAATTCCCCTCTTTCTATGCTTTATTCCCCTGCATGTGGACTTCAGCTGTATTGTTTTATGCTAAGAAATTGTCTAACCTGCTCTTGGATGTCTCCAGTACAGGAGATTCCGTGGCAGATTCTAGTCCCTGAATATCCTTTCTCTTTTTCTAATTAAAAATGAAATAAAACTGCAACAGCAAGAAGAGTGAAACACTGGAAAGGGATCAAAATGCAGGTCTCCTGCACTCCTGTGTATCCTAACCACAAGGCTGGATAACGTTGCTCACCCTCTTTCCCCTGACTCTTGGCTGAAAATCATTTATTTCTGTATGCGGAGTAGGCAAGAGGGACAGTGATCTTTTCCCCTGTGGCTCTGTAGCCAAGTTGTTTTCTTGGAGTATATTGATTCCCTCTCCTTCACCATAAGGAAAGCTAAACTCAAGTTTTTAATGTTTGAGTTACATTCAGAGGAGATGAGGAACCCTGCTGTCATTTAAATGAAAAATAATCCTTGTTGTGCAATTTCAGTTTTTAAGAAGTATATCCAGGGGAGTACCTCCTGCTGTAAGCATTCTCTTTCTCACTGTATAGGTATTTACAAGGATAACTACAACAATTTATTGCCTAATCTTGTTAATTAAGAGAGAACAAAATGTGAATGGAATCATCTGGATTTTTGTGAGCGAAGCACAGCTCTTGCACACTATATCTGAAGAAAGGTTAGCAGAACTTTTGTCATACATACAGTATAGGGCATTTATGGAAATTCTGATGAAATAGCAGATTTTTACATAAACAATGTCTGCTATTTGTCTTTTCATCTTTTGATTCATCTATATGTTGTTCTTCATTGCTTGAAATCTGTAATGGTGGACTGTTAAAAGACAAAGAATGAGTAGTTTACATAGTTAACCTTATTCTAAATAGGTGGACTTGATTGTGTGTGTATTTAAGTCTATTATTTTTTAGAAACAGATACATTTGTTCAGTCTCCAAACACTACCGTATACATAGGATGTCTCCAAAAGTAATGCCTACTATTTATTTCCATAGAACTACAACAGATACAAAGAGCACAAAAACGCTACTTCATTGGACAAATTCTCAGCTAGAAAACACTAATTTTTAACACAGTCACCACTGCTATCTCTGCATTTTCACCAGCCATGAAGAAGGGCCTGCATGCCATGTTTGTAAGTCTTCACCAGCAGAAGTGACCTATTGTGGCTGCTGAATCACACCCTGCTGCCACCTCACTGTGCTCACATCCACTGTTTGTTCTCCATAAGTGTTCAGTGAGCATCAATGAACGTTAATGGATGCAATTTTTTCCAGAAAGAGGAATTCAACGACACACCATTGCTCTGTCTGCACTCATGTCACATGCATTCTGTCAGACTGCCCTCTGCTGCCAGCTCTCATCTGGCAACAAAATGGGATGGAATATTGGTGGGAAGGTTCAACATCTACTGCCATACCATCAACCTATGCCTCTGTTGTGGGCCAACATCATAAAATAGGAGGGATTTCTTTCAAAGCAGCCCTCAGAATTTCTGTGATGTCTGAGTTTTGGGGTGAAGATCTCTCTTCTTAGTAGTCTTCTTAGTAGAGTTTTTATTTGATTGTCAGAAATACTTTTTTTTTTTTTTTTTTACAATTCTGATTTTTTCTGATTTTTTTTTTCTTAATATGTATTTTCATTTAAGTGGAGAAAAGCTTGTTCAAATACAAAAGTTTTTCATCATTTAATTTAAATGCAGTGAATGTTCTCAGGCCACAGACAATAAATTAAATAGACAATTGATCTAATAAATCTATTAGACAATAAATTTAATAATCATCAAATTAGATATGACTATTTTATTTGTCAAAAAAACACACCTCTACCAACAAATGCACATGACCCTTTTTATTCCTGTCCAAAACTTTAAGATAAATAAGTTCTAATCTATGCTTCTATTTTGTATGCCTCCTTTCAAATTGGAAGGGAAAAAAAAATCGATAGATCCTCAGCTTCCTAAGTGATTCATTCTGCAAGTCCACTAACACTCATCAAGAGCCAATGCTTGTTGTAGTCTGAGGATAAATATGCATGCATGACTGGTGTGAGTGAAGTTCATATTAAAATATTGACAGAAAATCTTTTACTTGTCTACCTGTTAACAAAGGTAGTCTTAGATTTAAAGGGTAGTATCAAAAATAACAGAGCATGAGACCTGATTTGAAGGTTAAAGGCTAACCTTTTTACTAAGGGCAGATAGAAGAATTATCTTGACTGTCCAAAAAACCATATTATCTTTCTGCCTAAGTGGGAGGCCTTCCCACTTAAATGCATGTCAAAAATACATCATTTGTTTAGGGCAGGCCTTCACGTCTCCTCTCTCATGTTTTTATTCCCTTGATTCTCAGCTGGATCATTTGAGTTCTGATTTCTTGTCTATGGAAGTAAATGGTGTCTCATTCCATGAACTGAATTTGAAATAAATTCTTTGCAGTATGGAGCTGTGTCAGGGAAGGGTCGGGTTGGATGTTTGTGAAAGGTTCTTCACCAGAGGGTGGTCAGGCACTAGCACAGTCTCACTAGGGCAGCCCCAAGCTGCTGCAGTTCTAGAAGCATTTAGGCATCTCTCTCAGGATTTGCATTTTGTGTAGCCCGGTGTGGAGAAAGGAGTAGAACTCGCTGACCTTTGTAGATTTGTTCCAACTTGGGAGATTATATGATTTACCACAACCATTCTCATTTCTATAGCAAGTGAGTTTGGCTGAAAATCTTTGTGTATCTGTGCTTTTCTCTACTTGAAGATGAGCATGCAATATACATAGAAATAAAAGCGTGCAAATATTTCATGTGAGAATATGGGTATTTACTCTCTTTCTGTTTCAAACAAAACTTCACTTTTGCTTGTCTAATTTTCAAGTCTACAAATAGTTTTTCTAGTGGTTATACTGATTGTGTGGCAATTATATGTTAAAAGCATTCCCTAAGCAAATATAACGTTTCTCCTGTGTTCTAGTTTAAAAAAATAAATAAATCCAATTAGTTGCAATTAAGCTAGTAATTATGTGTACAGTATTTAAAGTGTGCTGCTTTGCATTATTATCATAGTATGAGAAAATCTTTAGTGTCTGACTGTAAAGTTGTTTCTTCATCAAAACTGATTTCAGATATGTTTACAAATAGCTTTTTTCAGCATTACGTGGTTATCTTTCATCTGAATGCTATCTTCTTTAAGAACTTTGCGGTTGCTGCCAATATTTTAAAAATTTCCCTGTGCTTTAAGGCTACCCCACTCCTGTTACTGATACACCATTGTTTAGCTGTCTTTAAAGTCTGTAAGGTGTTAGGCTATGCTGACTTATTTTTGAGGTCCTACTTTTCAGTATTCTGTAATAAAGGTTGAAGAATGGGAAGCAACTATCAATAAAACCCTTCATTTTCCTTCTACCACACTGCCTACTTTGCTGTATTTAATCTTTTATTTCTTCTTTTGGAAAGGCTAATCTCAGCAGTCTTACTGCTTCTTTTTTCTCTTTTTTCATTTTTTAAAGAATTTTTGGCAGAGGCTTTCTGTCTCACAGTACTTGATTTATTGTTACTGAAAATTCCTTATATGTAAGAGGTAAAAAAGATATTCTGTCTATAGTAACAACAAGAGCAATACTAAGAATAAATTTGAAAAGATAACTCATTTAAACAATATAGGCAAAAGAGAAATTAGAAAACTTTTTTTTTTTTTTCCCACACTTTGGTGCTTTACTGTTAGGCGTTTTGGAAATTAAATAACTTTAATCTGATTCAGTCATCTGTCTCATTCTAATAAATTACTTCAAGGAATACATCTGTCTACAAAAGTTTCAGATAAATCCCTGACTGAATTTTGCTTGTCTATCTAAGGATATTCCCAAATCAACTTTATAAATACGCAAGATACATTCAGTGTTTCCTTACAACTCTAATATTAGACATTAGTCTGTATATTACTCTTTTCATGTTCTCTAGTATGCCTTAGCAAAACCAGCCTTCATTTTTCTTTATCTCCCTTTATCAAAACCCTTATTTGCTTTGATGACATGAAAATCCTTCGATTTTTGTGGCTGCTGCTGCTGTTTGTCCTCAGTGCTTGCCAATTTGGCAACACATCCATTTCAGTGAGTTTCTTGACTTAGTTGCTGATGTTCTTTGCCTGTTTCGCACCTGAGACAAGGGCTCCTTTTTATTTAGGTCCATTTAGATTGCATTTGTTAGAAGGGGATGTTGTTATAAACAGTCATTGTGAAAGATGAGTAACAATGGTTAAATTAGCAGTAATTGTGGAATCTAGCAGCAGTGGCATATACGTAACTGCTGCTTATGGTTGTCACTCCAAGGCGTAGTTCATTACGTTTCAGGTCTGCGTGCTCATTGCTGGTTCCTTATGCCAGCGTTCATTGTGGCTGTGAAACCTTCTGCTCCTCAGCATCTCTACTTCGGCTGCATTATGTATATTACCTTTGGACTTTGTACTTGTGACTATAATTGTCTAGGATGACATGACAAGCCTTATTTGTTTTTGGTGTTACCTCCTCTTAAAACGTCAAATCATTTCTTGTTGCTTTTCAACTGTTAAAGTGTTTTTATCTGTTCAGATTTCTATTTATTGACAATCTTAGGTAGTTCCACTGTGTTAGGCTTTTCCCAGGCAGAAATTGTCAAAATGAAGTGGCTAAAAAACATGGTAAAAGGAGGCCTGCTGAGAAGCTGTACTGATAGCATTCTAGGTGAATGGATGCTATCAGCTTATTCCTTGGCACAAAACAGATAGCCCTGCAGCAATGTGTCAGATGCATTGTGCATCTCTGATAGCAGCATTTATCATTGCAAGTACTTCTGAACACATCAGTGTGAAGAGTGTGTTTTATATCCCGGTGTAAGTATGGTATTGTTGAAATTGATGATGAATGAAGGGAAATAAAGATGTTTTGTGTTTAAATTGAATTTTATTCACAGACCAGACATTAAGTTTTGCAAGAGGTCAGAAAAGTTCTGTGATATCCTTACTCTTTGAGGGGGAAAAGAGCAAGAAAAGGTCAGACAGCAGCTCTGGGTAGTGTGGATATGCAGATTCCATTTCAGAACAGTGGCCTCCTGACCTGCTGATATGTGACATAAACCACAGTTTGACACTCCACCATACCTGACTGCAGAGCAGAGATAAAAAAGCATTTCTCTCCCAGAGAATTACTCATGCTTTTGCAATACAAAGAGTAAAAACTGTGATTGAACACCTAGATTTGAAGAAAGAATAAATGAAATTTATGATGTCTAGTTGGTATCGCAGGCATCAAAAAGGAAATGACAATCATAAAACCATTCAAAGAAAGTTACATATGTACTATGTACGTTATATTCTCATTGAAGTGATAGACGTGGCAGGTAGCAGTGCAGGGAAAAGATCATTTCAGGTATTTCAAATTTGTACTGGCACATAGATTGACACGATAATTCAGGTAACTTTGTGAGGACTATATTTGTCAGAGCTTTATGTAACTTGCATGACATTTCCCAGGACTAGGACTGCATTTCCAGAGCTGCAATGGATTCTGTTTCTTTCACTTCTTGCGTATTTTTTTTTTTTTGTGTGTGTGTTTACTAATGGAACACAATTATCACAATCATTGCCAGAAAAAATGATTGTATTGCCTTATTGTTCTCTGAATGTCTCAACTTTTCATACAGAGTCCCTGATTATTTTGAGTCAGTGCTTTTTTTTTTTTTTGGGGTGCTGTGACAGTCTTTTCCTAAAGGAGTTGACGAAAAACTGTGTCCTTAAGCAGTTTATTTTTTAAAATGGGCTTTTAAGTTCAATTATCCTTCAGGGTTAAGTACAACTGATCCCAGAATGTGTAGATTTGTTGGAAATTATCATGGCTGTGGTGAATTCATGTAAACCAGGATCATATTTGTGCCTCTGTTCACATTTCTGTTTTTGCATTTAAATTACAGCATTTAGCATTGCATGTGAAGTCAGGCTCTGATGAAGTTCATGGGTGGTTATAAGAGAAAATGGCCTTTTAACAGGTTAAACTGATATATGATGCCTTTCAGAACACTTCTGTCATTAATTTGTGTTTGTAGATCGATGAGCAGCCTAAATGAATTCTCTCAGCTTTTACTCTCTGATGTTTAGCTTTCCTCTTTTGTAATATTTAAAGAATGAGAACTCTCAACTGTAGATTGGGCTTATTAATCTTAGACGCCTTTTCTTACTTGAAAATTCATCATTTCATGTGTGAATAAGCTTCTGGAAGGTCTTCATATCTGTAAAGGAAAAAGGAAAGGTCTCTAAACTTATGTTGGAAATAAACTGAATATCTGCTTTGAAAAATTGTTGTTTTTTTTTTTTTCTGAGGTCTTACAGTTCCATTTATGGTTCCAGAAAGGTCAAGAAAGTGGAGAAAAGAGGAATATGAGAGACATTTGAAATATTATTTTAATTTTTCAGGGGAGGTTTTGGTGCTGCTTTTTTCAAAACACATCATCTTTCCTATTACTCAGGGTTGTTTGTTTGTTTGTTTGTTTTTAATTTTCTTGTTTTTTTTTGCCCATCTGTCTTAAGAGAAAAGGAGACTTTATTTGTATTTCTTTCATAATGGAATTGAATTCTAATTATAAGCTGTTTATTCTTAATCAGTGGAAACTCTGGAGGGAAGTCATTCTGATAGAAAGACTTCCAACAGACACACATGTACTCTTGTCTGGGCTTCAGTGTCCTGAAAGGAAATCAATACCTTTCTGCCCTACTAACAGTATATAATGGCTATCAGTTTGCCACCCACAGTCTGTAAAACTTGTTTTGTAAAGGAAGGAAAAAAAAGCAATTTTGGGAACCATATATACCATACATTTATTTCTGTATATATGGGTAGGTAAAGTACTGATTTAGTAGTATGCTGTATTGCAAGAACAAATTGATATGCAGGACTCAAAATTGTCAGTAACAATCTTTTATATTAACTACTGTTTTTTTTTTTTTTTCAGTTATGCAATAAAAAGAAATCCAGTACATTTTTTGTTTCCCCAACTTCTCCTTTTTAAGATATATTCAATTGTCATCTGTATATTTTCTGCATTTCTGAGAGATTTTTAGAAAGTTGTTATAATGGACTTCTTGGCGGCAATATAAGAAACAGCAGTTTAAGTGTGTCAACCAAATTTTTGAAGAAACTTGTCACGGGGGCACTGACTGACAGCACAAAGAACAGAACTTCCTGAACCAAGTCTGTTTTGGATGTGCAAGTTGATTCCTTCTAGGCCATCTGGTAGTAAACCTGAGCAATACATCACCTTTGTGAGCCACGATATTGTCTGGGCTCTGAGATGTCTGGGTTTGCCACACGGCTGTTGCCAGACAACTGTTAATTAGGCACAGAGACAAAACTTCATTCTTATCCTGCAGCTGTCATCACTATTTATTTATTTATTTTAAACTTTTGGCTTTGATTGATTTTCATTTAGAATAGCCAGCCTTGTGCTAGTCTCCCAAGAGCACTAGAAATCTATTTACCATTCCTCTAAAGCATTCATAATATGAAGTTGTAGATGAGGTATTGCATAATGAAAACAGCAGCCATTTGATGAAGGTACTTTTCCTTACTAAGGATAATTGTCATAGATGTTTGAAATAGTCCATTTTTCTCCCTCACCTCGTGTTCTCTGGTTGCAGGAAATCTCAGTTATTGATATTAGGGTAATCTGTGCTAAAGTTATGATTATCTTTCAGCATTTTTCCTCAGCCGAGTTCCTTATACGCAGATTTTGAACAGAGCTAGGGTGTGATTATGAAGCAAACTTGGAGTAATTTCACCAAATTGGCAGAGCTACTCAAGGTGAACAGTCTTTAGTCTGGTTTAAATTTCTGTCCTCATCCTCTTCCATCCCTTGTGGCTCTTTGGAGAGGAAAAGGTACTTAAAATAAAAAATTAAGCAGACTATGATCGCCAGGGTTTTGCCCACAGAGATAAAGCTGGTATGCATGCCTTGCCAAAAGCAGTAAGTGTACGAAGCACTCCACTTCAGAACACTCAGAGCCTCAACACTTCCAGTCAGTGCCTGAAACTGAGTTTCAATGCAGCATGCCCTGCTTTGCCAGTTGGGCTGTTATATATAAGCATTGTTATGCTGTGCATAAAGCCTGTTGCCTTAAAGTTGTTTTGAGAATTGTGTTGATGACCTGCATTGGAAGGCAACATTTAATTCCAGATTTTCAAATAAGGTTTGCAATTTATAAAATTTTTGAATAAAATTACTTTCCAGATCGATGTGAACAAGATCAGTAAAGCTGCCATTTATCTCTTTCAACACGTCCCCCCAAAAAGCAAGAATTAAAGAGGTTCAAAAGCCTGAGATTTATTATTTTATGTGTCAACTGAGGGCTGTCTTCATGTTCTGTGTACAAAAGGCCATTGGGTTATTACAGAAATTGCTGACTAAAATACCCAGAGCCGATATACTTGTCAGAAGAGTGACAAGCAGCTGATTCAGTAGATGTTTTCAGCCTTTTCTTTGACATTTTGGTGGCTGGTTATCATTGTGAATGAGTTTGTTAGTGCATTATTTCCGTTGTAGAGCTCATGCAGATATAGCAGTTTATGGCTTTCCGAACCTTCAGACCTAAGACAATATTCTTTTCCTTTCCTTGCACTTAAATGAACTTTGTTTTTAGTAATACCACTTTCCTTTGAGAGAAACAATATTTTTGAAAGGCTGTGACTGTTACTACAGCAGCACACCATTACTGCAAATAGATAATAGTCAAATCATTTGGTCATTTCCCAGTATTTCATTTTGAATGCCTTCAAGTGATAGAGTGAGCACTTCATCATTCCCACAGAATACAGGTGACAATTAAATAGAAGTGAAAACTTCATGCAAATATTTTTCCTTCTGTGCTAGGAAGATATTATTCAAGGTCCAACTGTTACGATGAGATTTAATATATTAGTTGAATAAACATTTGCTAATGTTTAATATAATATGGCAAGTATGCTATGGATTGTATTGAGTATATTTGTCTCCTCCTTATGCTGTATCATGTGACCTACACTCTATTTCTTGGCAAGTCTTTACTGGATTGAGAGTGCAGAAAGGGTAGTGTGGGGAGCACAGGAGGCATCTCTCTCCATTTATACAGCAGTCTGTACTCAATAGTAGAAACCACTGCTCTATACCTGAGCAATAGCATGGCCCCAGTTTTTACTTTGAGCCATATATTTCAACTCCCTATTTCTGTCTCAGAGAAGAAATAATATCAGAATATCAGAAATAATTATCTATGAATTTGCTACATACAATGGTCACAGTTGGTTTCTGTGCTAAGAGATTTTATCTTTTGGAAAGTGAGGTTAAATTTTCTAAGGCGTCATATGACATCCAGAACTTTCCTGCCTCTAAATGCAAGCATTCTGAACCTGGCTATGTTTTCAGATTCTGATTGCTCTGACCGGAATGACAAATGGGGGAAAAAAGGTGCACTTATTTTTGTATAGTCATCTCATGACAACAGCTTCTTCAGACAAAAAAAAAAAAAAAAAAAAAAGAAGAGGTTAAATTTATGGACTGTTGCTGCAGATGCCTGGAGACTGAGTAACCATACACATTTTTGTGTGCCTTGAGTTTCCTTAGGCAACTACCCAAACCATCTTCTATTTACTGTGAATAAAAGACCCATGGTTACTTCTGCTTCTAAATTCCGAGAAACATATAAGTTTGGCCCTAGCTCAAATCAGCTTTCACAGCTTTCATTGTGTGACCTCTTCTAAATGTATGGTATCTCCTAACTACGTTAGTTGCATTAGGGATCTGCATTCCATTCACTTCTTAGAATCACAGTGTTAAAAATGAAGATTTATGGTGATCTTTGTTGAAAAAGGCATGCTGATATTGCAGTGTGCCTTTTTCTCCAGATACATGCCTGCTTTTATAGTTTCTGTTGTTTGCGAAAGTCATAGATTCTAATGCCAGCCTAAGCTCAGGTTGCATGTCCAGGAAAGCAAGTATAAGAGATTCCCTCACCAAGGCATCTTCTGGCGGTTAATCCTCACGTAAACCCTTTTTACCTTGCCAATATCTCTGAGAGTCTATGTGAGAGCTATTACCTACCTCTTCCTTACTCCTATTTGTTACTGTATACTTGTTATTTTCCTCCTAATTAGGTGATATATTAGTTCAGGTAGAAAGTGTTGCTCTCCATCTTGTCATAATAGAAAAGAAAGATGATAAAAGAAAGATGATAACCCATCCTTGGATTAAGGAAGTAGAACTGTTGTATCTGTAGATTTAAGAATGTCACTGTTTTATTATAACCATTAATGGTGAACTGATCTCCAACTTGTTTGATGTAACGTCTATTTCTCTGCCACCAGGTAGGAGTGATACATGGAAAAGTTAAGAACTCCAGTGAATCAGGACCATTCCATTCAAAAGACTTATGTTCAAAATCTATGTAACTCTTAAGTTTTTCAGTATTGTGTTATAGCAGCACTTTGTTTCATCTAGGGTTAGCTGTTGTTATTACACTTAGATATTTGTTCAAAGAATAGATTCTTTATTTTCTGCAGAATACACTGAGCTCTCGGATACCCCATACTTCAAAACTGGGTGTCCAAATTCAGATAATGCATCCTACATACTCTAAATTTCACTGAGATGGTACTAGGTTTTGTGTTAAAAAAAGCTTTCTGCCTTAAACTAGATCCCTTACGTAGGTGTTACAAACTGTTTTATAATTTAGTCATTCTTTGTTGCCACTTGGTTTTAAAATAACTTGCTCTTTCAAGATTTCTAAGTGTCACTATGCCTTCAGTTTTTGTGTTGAGTTTGGCTAAGTACCATGCATTCTTTAGGCAAACGTCAACTCTTCTTAGCACAATAGTTCTCCCAGTAATACACTTGGGGTTTTGGATAGTTCAAGTTGGGTTCTGTAAGCAGGTGCTCTTTCCATCTTCTCTCACTTTTGATGTGACAGACCCTATGCCATCTGCTTATATGTGACCTAATGTGTAAAATATTTCAGATCTGCTTCTGCGTACTTAGTACATAACAGTGTCACCAGTACAGTAAAAATACTGTTTTGTACTGAGTTAATCAAGTGACATGGGATTCCTGCCTTTCTTTGGGTGCAGGAGAGCATCATTTGACAAATAAAACTTTGAAATGAGGACTGGAAAGCCCCACTGTTATAAATACCAAGAAAAAGGGTTACATTTTCAGGTCCTTAAATAAGGTTGTATAAAAACACATATCAGACGTATTTCTGAAACTCCTTTTTCACTCATCTGTCTGTCCAAGAGTGATTTTAGAGCCTCCTCCCCTCCCTCATAGATCCATTCATACCTTTACTTCAAGTCATAAATGCTGAGTATGTCTCATTACTAGGACACTGCTGCTCTTCCTTGAAAAGGGGAGTTTACTCACAAAATAATCCAAATTTCTAGTCTCTTGTTCCTCTTATTTTCTTGGTTCAAGCGTAAGTACCCACTGGAGAAGAATACTCAATGAAGGAGCAGTCAACCTTCTGCTCAGCTGGAGTTGGAAGATCAATCACAGAATTGTATCACAGAATTGTAGGGGTTGGAAGGGGCCTCCAGAGATCATCATATCCAACCCCACCACAAGTTAGATGACAAGTTAAAAAGAAATGTGTAACCTTGGTTGATACAGCAGGCACTCCTGAGCTCCATTTAGGACTGAGCAATACATTTCCGTTCTGAAAAGACCTTGGGAGAAGTTGAGAACTCTTGGGGGCCAAATGTTTGTATCTCAGGTAATTTGTTTGCTACTCCGTTGTATATCTGAGACTGTATCTTCCGAGAGCTGCTATTTTGGCTTGCAAGGGGAGGGGGAGTAATCTGTGTTATTTAGGGATTCTTCTGCTATCTCTAAACAGCTATTTTCAGGTCCAGTGTGCTCCTATGTACCATTGCAAATTTCTTGCCCAGATAGTTGCTAATTTACCCCTCAAGATATTTTTCTTAACTAAATTCAATTGCTCTAAGTCTGAAGTCGCACCTCTCGTCTTAAGAAAATTCTTTCTTATATTTACAGATTCCTTCAAATATTGGAAGGAGTATTTGAATTAATAGCTACAGGTCTAAAAGAAAATCAATTTTCACATAGTTATTGCTTTTTCTGCCCCAAAAATACAGCCCACGAGAGCTCAAGCTAGGTCTGGGACCTCACTGAAAAATGTTTTACTCCCTGACGTTTGCTTAGTAGACCGAATCTCATTTTAAAGTTTTGCATTATTGCAGAGGAATTCACTGTTGGGCACGCCTTGGTTGGATAATCCTTCATTTACTGCCTGAATGAAGGGCACCAAGACTCTGGTGACTGAACTTGGAGAGTGTTTAAAGTCACCTTCCTATGGAAATCGATTTGGGCCATCAATGGAAGGTTGCATTCTGGTAACTACAGCTTGCACATAAATTGAAAGCGCACATGTAAATGTTTTGAAATTCCAGAATCTGAGATTTCTTCAGTCTCTCCAGGAGGGGATCTGATCCAGTGAGGCAGTGTGATTCAGGGTTTGGAAGTTCTACTAGTGCCTGGTAAGTTTCAAAAAAGTTTCAAAGAAAGTTTGAGAATTTCAGTGTTGTTTGTAGTATAGATTTCTACATTTTATAATGATATTAGAAACGTTAAAGAAATATTAGTCTTATTTTGATATAAATTGCAAAGGAAGTTCTCTGGTTTTAAGGGCCCTATGTTATTCTTTTCGTTCCTAATCATCATTGTGCAGTATCAGAATGTTTGGTGACAAATTTGTGGCAAAGTTAAAACAGTTGTATGGTACAGTAGGTTTACTTTATCATCCTGTCATTCACCAGACAACAATATTAAAACTGAAAAAGGATTAAAATTTAATTAAATCTTTATGGTGGTTTGTGAACCCACCTAAGTTAAAGCCATATAAAAGTTTCACTGTATCTTTTGAACTACGACTGTATAGGGGAAAATATACCTTTGGGACTATGCTGAATTCTTTTACATGGTTGGTTTTTCCCTAAGGCTGTAACAAGTCCCCAGCAAACAGGAAACAGTGAGAGAAAATGACAATTTGAATTTTAAAAGTAGACCTTAGTATGAATCTTTCATAATTCAGGAAATGTTGGTAGGAATACAGTTGTTTTTAAGACTAAAAGGCCCCGCATATTTGCATTTGCAAGATTTTTTTTTTTTCTGTGAGTGTTCAGCCCATTTCGTCCCTTTTTCAAAATACCATGGACTGTTTGCTGTTAAGAGATCCCTTATAGACAGTACTAAACAGGATAAGTATAGTTAAACTATGATGTTTTGAGACTAACATGAACGAGAATCTATAGGATGTGCTATTTACTCAAAACTCTAAGTGAACTTGCAACAGTGGTGTTGATTTGTGATGGAGATCTTTTTGTAGACTCAGTCCTTCAAGTGTTGCTTACCTTTGTCTACTGCTCTCTATGTGCTGTTATAGTCACCACACGCTTTTGCTTATAGCAAGTCTAGATGAAAACCCCAGCTATACAAATTTTGAAGCAGATGCTTGTAATGCTTATGCCCATCTGTTTGGCTGATCTGAAGGCTTTTGAGAAGTGTGACTTCAACATGTAATTCAGACAGATGTATTTGCTAGCCAAAGACCAACTTCATAGAAATCTGCGAAACACAAACAACATTCTTCCTTCCAGAAGAAACTTCAATATGATAACAGCACCCAGTATGGGACAGTGACGCAATATATTGCATCTTTCAGTGGGATGTGACTGTGCTAAAGATACTTTCTTTTTGATGTGTCCTTTTAAATGTTTTATCTCTGAGCTTCAGATGGAGTTCGTAATTAGACAAAGATATTGAGAACAGTTCTTACCTCCTTTAAGAAACTGGAAGTTTGTCTAATGACTTCTTCTGTTATTGGAGTTCAGAATATTATTTTTCTGTATGTTCTGTCCAGCTGGACATAAAACAGCTTCTTTCTCTTGATCACCTCTTTCTTCTTCTTTGGAGTTCAAAAGTCCCTTCTCAGGATATATATCTTGGACCTTTGCCCGTTTCAAACAACTTAGGCTCTTGTGACTCTATCCAGAAGATATAGTAGTATATAGATACAGTTTGTTGTCTTCAGCTAACCTAGATGCTAGTTCCTTATCAATTCCTTACTCAGGATTTGGTTGCCTCCCATTGATTTAGTCTCTTATCTATTTGTGTTTTTGTTTACCACTAAGAAAATAACCTAAAGCGTGAAAGCTTGAATTCTACTCTTATTATTTCTTATACAAGAAATAACAATATGGATGATTTGACTATCCAATAGTTCTGGAAGCAGTTTTATAATTCTGGAGATTTGGATCATTAAATTCATAAATTTACTGACTACAGAAAATCTAACCTGAAAATGCATATTTCTCTTCATTGAAGATATAAATCAGAAGCAGAAACACCAGTAATAATGTTGCAGAAGTTTTGAGTGAGCCTTTTGAATGTAAAACATGAATGATAGGATCTAACTTAATATTATATTTCATATATATATATATATATATATATATGTATGTTTTAGTCACCAGGTCTTTAGGGCTACTGTGAGAGGACTACAGTGACCTAATTTCTATCTTATTTAAATATGCTTAAGGCTTTTTAATGCCTGCTTATACAAATATTAAAGGAATGCACTATAGTAGTCAACTTTAAAAGGGATCATATAGGTTAATTTTATTAATAAAGTATCTTGAAAAATCTCCTCTCTACCATTTTTGAGACTTTCTTTATCCTTTTTTTTTTTTTTTTACTAATCAGATGCGTTAGTTTATCTCATTTTAAAGAGTGTGAGGTTGCTACCAACTGTTTTGCCTAGTATAAACCTATATTAATTCATTGACTGAATGAATTGCAACCTTTCAGGTTTTGTTGGTAGGTTCTTCAGGCTTTTGCATGTTTTGTAAAATTAGTGAATCACAGGGATTTTCTATGGAAAACATGTAATCTATATTCTGATTTCAAACGCTTTCCTAAAGCTTTATATTTTTATCCAATATCCTTGTAATGTTCCCAATTTGTGGTTTGAAATTTTGACTTTTAAGATAGGAAATAATGTATTAAGTGCTTACTCAAGATTATAAAATCATCAATTTTGATGTTAGCAGTTTTATTTGGAAAATGGTCATATTCTCCATTTTTATTACTACAGTCTCACAGGTAAATGACTTTGAGTGTGATTTTGTGCAATGATATAATCACAGAATCACAGAATCATAGGGGTTGGAAGGGACCTCCAGAGATCATCGAGTCCAACCCCCCTGCCAAAGCAGGTTCCCTACAGCAGGTAGCACAGGTAGGCATCCAGGCAGGTCTTGAACATCTCCACAGAAGGAGACTCCACCACCTCCCTGGGCAGCCTGTTCCAGTGCTCCGTCACCCTCACTGTAAAGAAATTCTTGTGCATATTTGTGCAGAACTTCCTATGCTCCAGTTTCTGGCCGTTTCCCCTTGTCCTGTCTCCACACACTGCTGAAAAGAGTCTGGCCTTGCCACTCTGCCCCCAGCACCTTGAATGTTTATAAACCTGGATCAGGAACCCTCACAATCTTCTTTTCTCAAGGCTGAACAGAGCCAGTTCACCTTGCCTTTCTTCACAGGGGTGATGCTCCAGATGAAGTTAAATATCTGAGTGATAATATTATGCATGCTTCGGTGTAATTGTAGGTACCTGTAGTATATGAGCCTCAGAGAACTGGCAGTTTTTCTTTTTTAAAAAATTGTACTTCTTTTTATCACTCATTATAAAGGTTAGAAACCAGTGTACTCTCATTTTGAAAAATGCACACTGTGCAAAGAAATTCATATTATACCTCTCTCCACATGAACTTCCAGACTAATGGCCTCAGGAAAATGGATATAGAATTTTTTGCTGTATTACTAATAACATCTGCAGAGATGAAATTATCAAGATAGCTATTAATACCTCTAAATTAAACCTTACTTATAATCTGCACCGTGCTGAAGGTAGTTCTTGACATACTCTTTGGGAAATCTGCTCAAAATAATCAGCCCTGTTTATGCCTGCACAACAGTGAAGGTGCATGCTCCTTTCTCTCCCTCCCCTCTACAAAGTTAGCCTTTGGTAGGTAGACTTTTGATAGTGCTATGAAGAAGCATTACACAATTCTCAAGCTAATGCAATGATATCCTGACTGGGTTTTACTCACATTTGTTAATAAGAAAGGTCCACTTCAGTGCATTAATTTGAGAGCTGCTGAAAATGAGGCATTACAGCAACTAGCAAGTTTAATGTTGAAAAAACAGGAACGGATGCCATAGTTTTATGATCAGATTCTAAGACAATGTGGGGCAGGAAAACCTGAGTTATGTATTTTTTCTTTCTTATTTGTATATAGGTTTTAAAGAATAGCAAACTGATGCCATCTGTAAACGTTCCCAGAAATAGTAATTACTGACTAATTAATAAATGACCTGAATTTTAACTGATAGATATCTGGTATATAGAGGTTCAGATGTCTGCAAAGCTAAACAATGACTAAAAGGATCTAAAATGTTTTCTGGTATCTGGGAGAACACTGAGGTACCTAGCTCTCTTCCACATGTTTAGGGTGAAATTTCCTTTGGAAATTTTCAACATTCAATTTGGAGAGACTTCATACACTAAAGGGACTTTTGCTACTGCAATGGAGAGGAGGAATTAAAGCTCTGCAGCAGCATATTGCTTGAGTGCCTTCTGCTTAATGTAAACAATTAAGTAGTTATGGATCTCACTAACGTCTATCATCTCTTCTCTATGTAGTAGATATAGTGGGAGTTCTGATAACATAAGAGCTAGTTAAAGTATTTACTTGAACCTCAATATAAATGTTAATTTGTGATTGGAAATTTTTGATTGAATTATTTTGTCTTCCCAATCTTTTTCAAAATGTGATAAAATAAGGAATAGGATAGGGCAAGGGGCAGTGGGTGCAAGCTGGAACACAGGGGGTTCCACATAAACATGAGAAAAAACTTTATGGTGAGGGTGACAGAACACTGGAACAGGTTGCCCAGAGAAGTTGTGGACTCACTTCTCTGAAGACATTCAAAACCTACCTGGACGTGTATGACCTAATCTAGGTGTTACTGCCCCAGCAGGGGAATTGGACTAGATGATCTTTTGAGGTCCCTTCCAATCCCTGACATTCTGTGATTCAGTGAAGGAAGATTATTATTATTTTTTTTAATGCTGTTGCTTACTTGTGTCCAAGAGATACTTGAATTTTTGAAAGAAGACTATTATTTAATGGAGTTTTGTCTCCCTACAAGCCTAAATGTTCTGTATTTCTAAAAATGCATGAAGAGTGGGTTTTTTATGGCTTTTGGTTAATGTTTCTTTTTTTTGTTTCTGGTGTAATATAGAAGAATAAATATATAATGTGTGGAAGGGAGCAACGTACATATAATGCAAATCCACCCAGCATTAGTTTGTAGTTTCAGTACTCAATATTCTGAATTCTATAAGAGGGAATGTTTGTGTGCATTTAGTGTTGTGCCCGTGCCTAAAATCTTACAGAAGTAGGTCCTTCAACATTACGAGAATCTCAAGACATAATTCAGATAAAATTGTACATTTCCAGACGATGTTAATAAAAACATTAAATAATTCACAGGAATAAATGCATAGAAAATACTTAAAATAGGTTTGAAATTTATTTTTGGTTTTTAATAGGTCTGTTCCATTTTTGAAAATTGTAATTTAAAATGTATAATTCAGTAATGCTGGTAGGAGTTATTATCCTGCATTAATACTTTGGCATTTTGGAATGTTCTGTGTAAAACTTTAATGTCTTTGTTTTTATTAAAGTCATTTCAGCAAAAATGTGGTCCTGCAGTTTGAGATATCTTCAGATGTACTAACCTCATTCAAAGACGTAAATGAAGTTGAAGCAAAAATTGTAGTATTTTTCGTTTTCCCATGAAAATGTGATTATTTGAGTCATTATATGGCAATACCTTAACAGTTTAAAAAGTAATACTAGTTTCAAAAGTCTTACTGCTTTCATGACTGGGCATATGGTAAGGGTGGTGAGAACTAAGTACTAGTATGAGTTGCATTTATCACTAATTTAATTTCTTCTTGACAACTCTTAAAACCTATCTGTCATATATCATAATGTAAGTAAGGAGTAGCTCTACTGACAGTAAATGTTTTCAGTTTAATTGTTGAAATGCTGATTTGTATCCACAGAGTAGCAGGAGAGCTCTTGTCAACTCTCCTCTAGTTAAATCTGCGCAACTCTTGGGTATAAATAAGACTCCATATGTCAGTATGTGTAGAAAGCTAACCAGTTCCTTCTGGCTCTGTTTAAAACACTGACAATCCCTGTGCATAACCTTATTTCAGTTTTGAATGGCTTATTTTAATTTTCAATCAAGTATAGATTTGAGATAGATTTAATTAAAACAAAAAGTCCAACCAGTTTATAACATCAAAGATCAGCAACTTCCTGGGTTGTATTAGTAAGAATATAGCTAGCAGCTCCAGGAAAGTAATCTTTCCCCTGCATTTCTTGGTACTCCAATATAAAGCACTGATGTATGGGAATGAGTCCACTGCAGGGCCATCAGTGTGGTCAGGGGAGTGGAGAACTTGAGATAAAAAGGAGACAATTGAGTTTGTTCCCTGAAAAAGAGAGCGATCAGAAGAGACCTTATTGCTGTCTGTGCTGTTTTATTGAGTATTCTTCCTGGTGGTACACAGTGGTAGGATGATATGCAAAGTTGAAAGGACAGAACTTGGAGAAAACTGATTAAGGAAGGAAATAAATTTTTGTGAAGTATGATCAAATACAGGAAAAGGTTGTTCAGGAAAACGGTGGAATCTCTGCCTCTGAGGTAGCTCAAAGCTTGACTGGGCATGGTCTGCACAACCTTATCTAAGGACACCTGTTTTAAACAAGAATTTGGACTAGATAACTCAAGCCTATATTCTGTGTCTATGAAAAAGTGCTACTTGGAAGTCTAATAATGTGTTGGCTTCACAAAATTATCTTAAAACTATGGTAAGAGTAATTTATGTGTAGATGGAGTTCTCACTGAAGGTTTTTTTCCTTAATTTATCAAGTTTGGAGAAAACAGCAAGGTACTTACAAGTTAGCTTGCAGGAACAGAAATTTGACGGGCTTTCTTCCCACTAGAACTTTGTACTCAATAAGTGCTCTTGATTTAATAACTGTGACTGTAAGACCTTCCCAAATAAGTAATAGGGGGTATGGAGCAGGACAGTAACGGAGGAAAAAAGAAGTTATGGAGTATGGAGTTATCTAATTCAGTGTTAACATAGCACATGTGATTTCTGTGAAAAATGGAATAAGGTTGGATTGTCTGTCCTAGTCTTGCCCTTATCCTGTCTTAACGTTCCTTGAGGTTCGGGATTCACCTTTCTCCAAGGCCATATGGAAATTACCAGTTTATATTCTATAGTTGGATTTCTAATGCTTTTTTTTGACATTTCATTTCAGAGGGGGCAACACAGAGGATCCCTCAGCCTTATTTTAATAGAAGCAAATAACCACTCAGATGCAGCATTAATCCATTACCTGGGACTCCCAGTACATCAAAGAGGATAACACTAATCGTGGACCAGAAAGCAGATCCTTCCTTTTCGGCAGATTATGCTTTAGTTTTCTGAGGTAGACATGAAAAAGTGTTTTCTCATTTAAACTGCACCCAGATGCATGTTACATGCTAATTCACTGTTCACGTCTCTTGTGGTAAGGTTTATTTTTAGCAATAAATGTGGTTATGTTATATATACAGGAAAATTTGGAAATACTGGAATTTCATGTAATAGATAAGTATATTTTGCTCTGGCAACATTATATATATATATTTATATATATATATATATTTAAATATATATATATATATATATTTTCTGCTGCCTTTCAGAATGCCACAGCCAACTTTATTTGAGGTAAAATGACAATTAAAAATGAACTGTGATGTGTTTCATTGTTCTAGGTTTTTCTGGGAGTCAGTTTCCTCTTGTTTTTACACAAAGACAGAGGTAAGCATTACTACTCTAGTAGGAAGAATTATATTATAACCAGCAAAAGCAAAAACAAATTGGTGATAATAGAAAACGTTTGAATTAGTTTGTGGCATAAATTAAACCTTCATAGTATTTCTGACATTTCTCATTTTAATAAAGGTAGAAGGTAGCAGGCACTCTGTGACTCATTTCACCTCCAAGAGGAGCATGCTGATGTTTTTCACCATGCCTTCTTCCAGCAAGGGACAGGGAACATTAACACTTTACAGCACATACATTTTCTGTGCACAATGGTGAAGAGATGCACATGGCAGACAGCCTCTGCCGTACAATTAGTGTCATTTCACTTAGGTCATATTAATTGCATTGCATAGGTGAGTAATCTAACAATAAATTCTGATGTGTATCAGGAAAAATTGCTACTGTTGGCAATGGTGATTTTGAAAGATCACTGTGAATTTTTGCCATGAACTTCTTTCTGCACCCAAGGTTTGAGCAGTAGAAAAGAGACACTTTAACATGCACTCTCTTCATTTTCTTTATGGTGGAAATACAAGGTAGTGAAACAGTGGGTAGAACTAAACTTTTCTTAAATGATTAGTTTTATTCCTGTGTACTTGAAATAGGCATTAAGTTTTCTTTGTGTTTAGATTTGTGGTAGTATTTCACCAACAGTGGATGGAAACACAACTATTCAGAGATGAGGAGATAGAGACTTAAGGCAATTAGAGCTTTTGAGTCAAGGAAAATAGCAGTGATTCTCTTGACATCTACGCAGTAGGTCCTGGAAATCTCTACTTTCCTTTTCCTTTACAAAATGTATTCAGAGAAATGCTTCTGAAACTGATGTGAAACCAAATGTGTTCAGCTTTTCATACCTAGTCAGAAGAAAAAAAATGTGCTTTTCTTGCCTAATCAGACAAATAATAAGCCAGTCAGCCTTTGTTAGAAATTGTTCAACCGATCTACTTACGTGAAAATTTACTTAATCTGCGTTTTCCTGATTTCTTTTTGTTTTTTGTCTTCTTATAGTTTATGTTTTTTTTTCTTCTAAATAAGTGAGATTTTATTTTATTTTCCCTAAAAGATGAAGAATATCAGCAAATTAGGAATTAGAATTGCGCCTTATTTTGAGTACTGAATCAAAGGCTCCCTCTTGCATCTTTTGGACTAAATACATTTTCTAGTCAGCACAGTTCCTGAGACAGGAATTGAATCTGGCTCTGAGATGTGGTCAACTATAGGCTGAACTATCCAAAATTGTGGCTGCATCCAGAGCTAAAATGAACTTTATTATATGAGCTTTATTGTTGCAAAACCATGTGTTAGAGATATTTAGAGGTTAGAGATTCCCTAGCACCTTGCAAAAAAAACGTTTGTGTAGACTATGAAGAAACATCCTCTCTCTCCTCTCCTCTCCTCTCCTCTTTTATATATATTTTTTTTTTGATAAAAGGGCTGATATACTTTCACAAAGGTCTCTGAGCACTTCAAATGAAAACAAATTTGAGATTAAGCATCTGCCCAGCGCTTTGAAGCTTCAGCTGCACTTAGATTTTAGCACCTACTCATTGTTGAACTCAGTGTTTTTCTTTCTTAAGGAACTGCTCCAGGACACTTTTATGAAAAAAGTAATAGGTTTACTTTGTCTTCCATTGTCTAACAAAGCAGCGAATAAAGTAGAAAAAAAAGTTGCCAGTTTAGAAATTTCATTAAGTAATAATATAGCTTTGAAAAGTCCATCTGGACTTTTGAGGTAATGGAAAAATGCTTCTCTCCCCATCCTGCAATGCAGATACATTGCTGTAGAGATAGAAATGCTGCATTAAAAAGGGAATAGGAAAAGTATTCAAGAGATGGAATCTATACGTGATTATACCTTTGATTTTTGCTCTTCCTGCTCTTCTTATTACAGCAAATGTGTGAAGTTCTGCCTGCTCTATGAGATGTGCTGAATTAACAAATATTGCTTGTGTTTGGGTATGTGCAAAGATGGATCATTTACAGGATGCTTAATGAGAGCTATAAAAATTAGGCAAATACAGAGTAACATATTCTCCTAAACATCAGCAATTAGGTACAGAAATGTGTTTTTCATCTTTCATGTCTTGAAAGAGTATGCAGGTACCAGTCTCTTGCTTGGGTAAATATGCAATTTTTATATTGTGATTTTTTTTGTCTCTGAACAATTATTGTGTCCCCCATCTTCCTGGGAATCTTTGTTGTTTTTTTTTTTTTGTCATTCTTTGGGAAGGCTGTACATGTACAGTTTTGTACATGGAGCAATTTTAGCACTACTTTGAATTCCTCTAGTCTTCTGTTCGGAAGCTAGTTATGAAAATTATCTGTATGGGTAAGAAAGGAACAGAAAAATTGATGAGGAATTTTAAAGCTAGATCCAGTTCTGACCTAGTTTAGGTCTAAAACTAGAACAGTTCTTCATGCAAATATTTATGTTGTGCTTGAGAGGTTTTTCTGTATAGTAATATCAGAATGACATTATGTACCAATTGTCTAACCCCCAGCAGAGCTCTTTATTTCAGCCACTGTACATCAGTGACCAACCCTGGCCAATTAGCAATATGCTTGATCATTAGTTGGAAGTATATTTCTTTGCATTTATCACCAATAAAGAAAGGATTAAACTAGTTCTTCTTTCTTGAATAGGTTTCTCCTCAGCCACTCAAAATTATCCCTTTCCTCATGCATTCAGTTAACACAGACAACATGTTAGTAGTATCTGTTGAGATAACAAGATCTTTCTTTCCCTGAGCACAGCAAGTTTTGACCCTGGGTTTTTATCTGCTTTTCAGAAATTTGTGCCTCTGAGAAGAATGGACCACGTGAATTACAGTAGGAAAGAAAATCTAAGGCTTAAATGTTCATGAATAAAATATTGTTAGAAAAATAAATGCGGAAAAAAACCCTAAGTTGAACAGAAATGGTCTAAAAGTGGCCTTCCAGGAAGGTCAAAATGTCTACTGTCAGAGAAGAAATATGCAGTGGTCAGAGCTGCCACTATGCCAGTCCCAGTATTGCACAGCTCCTGCTTGTTGTTCTCAGAAACCCAATCCGAGCTGTCTCAAGGACCTCTCTAGTATATATCCACAGTTTACTTCAGAGTGTCCTGATGTGAATATACATTTGCAGCTTTGCAGCAGTCTATAAAAATTAAGTATTCAGTGGTTGTGAACAGTTCAGTGAAATATCCTATATCAGAAGAGCAGTAAGATCATCTTTTTTTTTCCTCATTTGAAGCCTAATACTACTTCTTGCAATCATATTATGTTGTATGCTGTTGTATGCATGTTCTGCAAGATAAGGTTCATGATCCTCTAAACAACTGTTCAGTTTTTCTTCAAATTCAGACAAAAGGTCTGATATTTCACTCAGCTGCTAGGAATTCCTGACTTCTCAGCAATATTAAGGATAATGTTTTGTGTGTCATGCTGGGGCAGCTGACATCACTTCTCCAACACTTGAATACATGGTGTGATGTTTAATTTTCTTTCTAAAATCACTGTTGTGTATTTTGGGGGTCTTGAATTAGAAATTGCTGTTAAATAAAATGGGAGCATTCTGTATTTAGTTATCCCTGAAATTCTAAGGACTGTCTTGTCTCAGTTGCCACTGAGGAAGGCTTCTTGCATACTTTATAGCATTAAGATGCATTTGAAAATGCTTATTGAATATTGCCAGTAGCCAAAGGGTACAACACAAGAAGATACCTTTCCAGAGGACAGGTGGCAGCAGCTGTTACTTTATTCTGATCACCCTAAGGTGCTGTTGAACAATTTGATTAACCATTTTAATGATAAAATATTAATTCTTGTATATTAGTGATAAAAATCCTCCAGCAGTATATCTTCACTGAAGGTATGAGCCATAGAGCAATATCACAAGAAGACTCATTTGTTTGATTTCTCTTTACTGTGCTAAACATCACACCCTGTACTCACCTTTGTCCAAAACCTGTGTGAGTGAAATTGTAGTGCTACTGAAATCAAAGACAAAACTCCTGCTGATGTTGTTGGGCCAGAGCCTTAGGAGTCCTAACCAAGTCACAAAGAGCCACAGGAATGTTCCCTTTTCTAAACCATCTAACAGAAATTATGAATCATGATGGAAAGAGAACAGATAGGGCAATCTATCCAAAAGAGGCACGGAAGTCAGTGCATCTATAATCAGAGGCATCTCAGCAAGCTTACAAGGCATGAGGTCAGCTGCATACCTTGGTAAAATTCAGAGCTATTAAGTCTTTTTTATGATTCTTCATAACCTACTTACATCAGCCTACTTACATCAGCCGAATTGACAACAGATATGTGAGCATAAGTGGACAACCTGAGGTTCTCACTGATTTTTCAGTAATCCATACAGAAAAGACAGAAGTGTGGCACAACTCTGTTTCTACTGATAGTACATATGGCTCAGAATATCTGCCTAAATACTGTGGACAAGATTGTGCTTCTCCCTCATGGTCAGTGGAGATAAAAACGCGGCAGTAGGTATGGCTCATGATCTAATGTGTATCCTAAGATGAGATAACTGTACCTCAATGTGCATGCTTCTGCTTATTGACTGTGGAAGAGCTTTAGGCAGCTGCGTTGGATGCGAATGTTTGCTCAGTAGAGCAATCCTTTTCAGTAATCCCTGCGAGTATTAATGAAAACTAGCTGTATCCTTAAGACTGACTTGCATGTATTTCTAAATGCTTATTGTTACATTTTAGTTCTGTCTTATCCTTATTTTTGCTGATTGTACCTGTAAGTTAGAGCATAGCGTGAGTCCTTCTACAGTAACCTTGGCAAAATGCTGAAACAAAACATAAATCTTGTGTATTTTCATATTACAATAACTTTTCCATTATCATTTGAATGAAACAAACTAATGTGACTCTTATTTTTCTCAGTTCATAAACAGATTGTTGTAGTACTCTCAATAATTCTAAGATGAGCCTAGTAAGGATGCTTATATTGAAGATTACTGCCCCAGGAATTGCACTGCATGATTGGATATTAATCATTGTCACTCAGTGATGTCTTGAGATCCTTCTGAGTTCATTCTTCCCTACAACCCAACTTGCTGATGTATTTTAATTTAGTAACAATAGGTGTTCTTGTGCATTATTCGGATGATTAATGAAAATATCTAGCAGAGCTGTGCAGGCCGGTGTGGAGCCCTAACTACACAGCAGTAATGTAATTATTGATTTTGCAACTTTTGTAGCTTTTGACCTTGGTTTCCTAGCTTCCTTAAAAAAAAAAAAAAAAAAAAAAAAAAGTTCAGACCATGCAGTAATCTTTATAATTTATAGATTTTGATGCTCTTCCATAACTCACAGGCCATGTAATTCTGCCAAAAGGGCAAATTACTTTGGTTAATACAAATTATTCATAAAGAATATGTCTTAGCTATTATTTATGTTTTTTTATCCTTGTGCTTAAAATTTTGTTTATGCAAGTAATGGTTTATGAACGTATGTTAATTGAAAACTCCCCTGATTCTTTTCCCCACACTTTATATTGTTTTTGTTTCTTTTTCTGATTGCTTACTGTTTTCTTTTCCCTTGAGATCCTATAAGTAGTCATTTAGTTGTTGTGAGGCCCCTTCAGCCATTAATTATGTTTGCATGAATTCATTCTAACTGGGCAATTTGAGAATATTTAATTTAGCATAGAATATTTAATTCCTCCTCTTTTAAGCTGAATTCCTGTGCTATTAATATAAACTCAAAATTGGTAGATTAGCAGAGTTAATGTCTTCCGTTTTATTTTATTTCTTTTTTTTCATGCTGTTAAACTTCCTGGGGTCCCATGTCAGTAGTTTTTTTTTCCTCTGACCTTACTATACTATAGACCTATACTATAATTCTTTTTCCCTTTCTACTAACAAAGTCTTTTCCTGTTGGTTTTACGCGCTCTGTTTTGTGATCGGGTCTGTTGGTGTTTTTTGGTTTGTGTTTTTTTTGTTATTGTTTTTTTTTTTTTTCTTATGTTTGTGCTGTTCTTTAGTATTTCCAGTGATGTGAGCTTTTCTTTTAATAGTTTTCTATATTTTCTTTTTTGATTGATATCAGTAAAGCCAAGAGCTCATATCTCTTGTCTTTCCTCTGCAGTAGAGTAACTTGGACTTTTATTCTAAGATTTATTTGAAATCTGTCTTCTTTATTTCCAGTGTTTTATTTTGTCCTTCCTCCTTTCTTTTCTCTAAACGTTATGAATGTTGTTTTGTACTTCATCTCACCAAGATTCCTTTCCCAGTCAGTTTTTTTTGTCTTCACAGAATCACAGAATGGCTGAGTGAACTTTGTGTTCCAGTTTGTCCCCACTGCTTCTTGTCCTGTCACTGGGCACTACCAAAAAGAGCCTTGCATTGTCCTCTTTAACCTTCCTTTCATCTTCGTGGCCTCCTCTGGACCTACCCCAATAGTTCCATGTCTTGTGCTGGTGGCCCCAGGTCTGGATGCAGTAATCCAACTTAGGCCTCACAAGGGCAGAGCAAAGAAGGAAAATCACCTTCCTTCCACTCCTGGCCACCCTTCTTTTGGTGCAGCCCAGGATACTGTTGTTCATAGCCTTCAAGCACATGGAAGGTGCTGCATAGAAAGGAATAAATTATTTACGGAGTCAGGGGAGAGTAGCAAGTATCCTGAAATAGCAGTAAGGATAAGTCAGATTAGATTCTAGTCATTCTTCCTTAATGATTAAGATAATGAAGCCTCGGGTAGGAGTGCCTATAGAGGCTGTAGAGTATCCATCACTGAGTATTTTTATAAATGACTGGTCAGATTTTCCTTTCTTTTTGTCTTATCACAGAGGAATATGTTTTGGCTCTGATTTTCTGCTCTTCTTGGATAGCTAATATAACATTTCTGCAGCAAAATCAGGTCATAGATATTGTGATTAGAAACTATGAATGAGCTGTGGCTTTGCCTTATCTGTCGTATACTCTTCTGGCGATACTGTGCAATAATCAGTTCAGTTGTGTCTATCTGTATCCCATATGGAGCTCATTGTGTTGCTGCTGAGGACAGCATCAAGTTAGCTAATAAAGAATTCTCTGGGATGACACATGATGGACATCTGGCCAGAAGCTGCAAAGGAGCTAAGGTGTGATCTGTGAACTGGGAGAAGAAAATACTGACTAGCTGAAAAAAAAATGAAGACTGACACACTCTGAAATTTTATACCTGTGAACTTCACAGATATCTTAGTTTAACATATGTTCTTGCAATGCAAATTTCACATGTTTCTTAGGTATCTCCAGATATCATAATTGCTCAACGTTTTGTAGTCTTAAGTATGATGTGATTGTGTATTCCTTAGGCCTCCAGAAAGGGCAGAGAATCTTCTTGCCTTTTAGCAGATACATGTATTTGTGTAATATTTATGGGGAGAGGGAAGGAGGACACAATGAGCAGTTAATTAAGGTTTAGATTGTATGCAAGTCAACTCCATTCTTTGGTATGTAAATAAAACCTAGTACTCATGAGTTTTTTTCAAAAAGTTATTTAATTAGTGCTTTAATGGTGGGAAGCAATGCCAGCCTTTTTTAAACTTTTCAATGCAGACAGTGGCTGTTTTGCTCATAACTTTAATTAATTTGCTTACTTTTGACAACCAGTTGTCATCATGATGGCACTTTGTATCTCTGTGTTCTGCAGATACACTGCAATTTTTTTCCGCAGCATAAGTATGCACATCAATCAACAGAATACCTAATTATTATACAGTTTGCAGCGTAGACATGTCTCTGAAGACTCTCAGGTCTGATAGTCAACTCATTTTTAGAACTAGCTCAGATTCTATAAACTCAGTCCAAACCAGTTCATCTGTGCCATACAAAATTGTGGAACAGAAGTTATGCAGGAATTTGAGTAGAGCTCATAAATCAGAAGAGACTTCAGAAGTTGAGGGAAGAGGTCCTTAAAGTGATGCGATTACTATCTTTCAGCAAAGCAAAAAAGTACTGACCAAGAGTTCAAAGACATTAATGTTGAGCTTTCAGTTTTAATTTGGTTACTTCCCTTTACAGGTGTCAATAATGGGCCTTACTGGCTCTAATTGGACTCATCTAGCTTTTTATCAGCATTCTCTGCCCGTGAGCCCAGAAGCTGCAGTTCAGCTTTTCTCATAGGTAAGTCTGCATCCTGTTGAGTTTTATACTATTCTCAAATTGGATTTCTCAGGTTGATCTTGGACCTGGTTGTTTTTTTTGCTGCTCTGTCACTCTGGGGAGTGAGGGCTGCTTTGTGCCCTTACCAGCCAAGCATCACTTGTCCTCTGTGGGACTATGTTGTGTTCTTGGTTTGTCCTCCCACTGGAATCAGCTGCACAGCCCCTGCATGAACTACAGATCTTTCAGGGAGCTATGGTGAGTGTGTAGAGGTAATAATTTGCAGCCCCTTTGTCCCTTTTTAACATCCTCCTCATCCAGACTGACCCCTGTTCTTTAGCCAAGGTGGAAATTTATCAGTTGTGTCCATCTGATAGTCGCTCTTGGGGTGTCCAACCTAAGAGATATTAGCTGCTCAATAGAAATTATTTTCTAGCTCTTATTATCTCTGAACTGAGCCTGACCTCTGTATTCAGCTGATCATTGACTTCTGCACCAAAACTCTGATGTCATATTCAGCACTTTAGAGCAGCATTTGGGAACAGTATTCATGCAACTGTGGCTAAGGCTGTCTCCCTGAAGCTTTGGTGAGGTAGTAAGCTAGGTGCTAACTACAGGAATCCATTAGTGAATCTGGATGTGGAAACTAAATCTCTGCAATTGTTGGAAGCTGCTCATTTCCACCACAGATATACGTTCTCTGCTTTGGCGCAGGCATCTTCATGGTAAAGGGATTGCATCTTTGCTAAGGCTGATAATATCACTGTGCATATAAAGGTCACCTACTGTTCCCCTAGAGCAGTCTGTTCCTTTCTCAAAGATGTTACATTTGATTTAAAATTTGAGCTGTGAAGCAGAAGGATAATTGTCTTTGCATCTCTTTGCTCACGGTTGATTTTATTCATAAACCTTTGTGACTTCTGTTCTTAACTTAATGTGCTCTTTCTCAGCATAAAGTCAAGCTCTCTGGTTGCCTTTGAAAGTGGATGTTTCAGATAAAGCTGTACAGCCATCAAGTTTGCCTAAGTATAGTTAGCTTTAAGCACAGCAAGCAAAGTTGTGTGAGCTGCTAATGTGTGATCTGAGGGGGATAGCTTTTTTTTTAGGACTATTCATTAATTTACAATGGTGTTAAACATCTTTCTAGTGTCAAAAAATATATCTTTATGATTCATGTATTTATGATCTGTAGATTCATATTGCCAAATGCTTTCCACATTTCTTTGAATTTTTCATAAACAGATTTGACAAAATGAGGTATTTTGTATATACCACACAAGATTTGGAAAGAAGTAACCAAACTTGAATTTAATTTCTTTGGGAGCACATGGGTAGTGTTTTACAAGATTGATTATTAATTATTTATTTATTGATTATTATTGATTAATAATTATTTATTTATTTTTGAATGTTCTGGGCAGTCTTCAGTGGGAGTTCTAACAAATGAATAACTTAAGATGGTAAGATATGATCAACTTCTATTGCCTTGTTACCTCACATTTTGGATTTGTTTTAATCCAGTATGAAAACATGAACATCTATTACATATCCAATCGAGTTTTCAAAGACCTTCAGCCTGCCACTGTGTCTGATATTGCTTGTAAAGTTGATGAGAAATTGTGGCTCAAAATGAAATGTTTCAAACCTAAAAAGATATTAGCTCATCATTTTTATATTGCACTTTTGTGTAGTTAAGTTTATTAACGCTCAGAAAGCTACATTTAGAGTGTGAAAACCAAAGTTAATGCTCTATAAGTTCACTTTGCCTCAGGGAATGCATATGTTGAATGGTGTAGAAAACTTTAATAGGACCTTGTCTTAGACAACAAATGTTTGGTATTCAGAAGTAACATTATCCAAAAACTTGTCATGTACGTATTAATATTACTTGTGCTTAGCTTTTGGCTTTCTTTCCATACTGTAGTCTGGTAAAAGGCAATAAAAATGCAAAGCTCTTTATTCTTGAACAAATGCTGATTGTTTGCAAGCTTGATTTTTTTTTTTCTTTTTTTCTTTTTTTTTTTTTTTTCCTAACAAGCAATTCCTTCCTTCTGTAAGACTCTCCTTTCTCTATGCATTTTTCTCCTAGTTCTGAAAGTCATTTATTGCTTCTGATTAAGGACATCGGCTGGTCACCAGCAGTGATGAGGAAGGAACCATCTGTAAGTACATTAAAGTTCCATTGTAAGTAGCTGTATTTCACCAGTCAGTGGAGGGAAAAAAAAAAAAAAAAAAAAAAAGCACCTGAAAGTACTGAAAGTGTTGTGTTTATAGGAGGCAGGATTAGAGTCTGCTCTGGTTTGGCAAGCAATGCACTGTTTTTTTCAGGTTTGAAAATAGCTATTTTTAACCTCTTGAGCCTCCTCCAGGATGAACAATCCCAGCTCTCTCAGTCTTTCCTCGTAGGAATTATGCTCTGGTTATTTGATCATCTTGGTTGGATCTCTCATGGACTTACTATGGTGTATCCCCATCTATCCTGTACTGAGCAGCCCGGAACTAGACAGGTATTTCAGGTGTGGCTTCACAGTTCTGAGTAGAGAGGAATGATCATACTGCCTAATGCAGCCAAGAGTGACATTAGCCTTCTTAGTAGCGAGGGCACATTGCTCTAAAGATGTAAAACTCATTTTAAAAGATTAAAATTGGATTTAAAAGATTAATTGGATTAAAATATTTCATGCTAATATCAGCGTATTTTTATGCTGTTCTCTGTACTGCTTTCTAATTCTTCTTCAGAACAAAATTCAGGCATACCTCTTCTTTTGCCGTTTCTTTTCTTGTAATTTTGTACATGAAAGTGAGAGCTGAGACCATTTTCCTAACCTCATAACTGTAGACTTATTCCTGTTGGACAAAAAAGTTTCACTTTGTGACTGCTCTGTTTATGAATTCAAAAACAGGATGTTGAGGAGTTCTGTTTCACCTTCATTCCTGAAATGACCTTGGCTTTTATTAGCATGTTGCATATTGTAACTTGGGCATATGATTTTCTTTGCCATTCACGAAAATATTGCACATTTCAGTAAGGTTCAAAGCAGAAACAGCTCAGTAATGGGGAAGCATACTCAAGCTTATAAATCTTAAGTGGGAGGAAATGATGAACTATTGAGGTTATTGTCTGCCATGAAGTGACCTTTCTGCCTTTGGGATGTGTGGTTTCTTTTTTTGCTTAAATCTTTCCATAAGTATTGCAAGAAAGTGTTGAATAATACTCTTCAATTGAAAATTTGAAAATTAGTGTTATTATCTGGGTGCATTTGTGATTCAGGAAGTAAAAAGATAGGTATTGGAAAAGATGTTTATAATTGGATTTTGCAAAGCAGATTTTTCAGTGGGCTAGGTCCATGTTTCGGCACTTTATGGGGGTGCAGTATTAAATATTTTTATATCCTACCTGAAGCCAGCCCATACAAAATCATGGGAAGAGGTCTGACATGTAGAGATTTGGTTCTCTTTCGAGCACGGTCTCCTCTTTGGAGGATATGCCTGAGATTTGCAGCTGTGCAGGCTTGTGAGAGGTATGGGCCCTACCTGGGGGTGAACCAGAATTCCTTTGCGAGAAAGTTTGAATGTATCTTATGCATTTTTAAAACCACAGTGAGAATACTTTTTTCAGAACTTGGAAAACTTCAGTGCTGGCTGCCTTTTTCAGCTGGGAGGGCTCGTTTTTATAATGGCATTAAGTTGTGCCAGGGCAGGTTCAGATTGGATATTAGGAAGAATTTCTTCTCAGGAAGAGCAGTGAGGCAGCAGCACAAACTGCCCAGGGAGGTGGTGGAGTCACCATCCCTGGGAGTGTTCAAGAACTGGAGATGTGGCACTGAGGGACATGGTTAGTGGGTATAGTGGTGGCGGGTTTGTGGTTGCACTTGTTCTTAGAGGTCCTTTCCACTTGATGCCATGCTAGGCTTGGGTATGTACGCTCTCCATTTGTATCTGCCCTATCACACAACAAGGAAGGTGAACTTTTCAGGAATTAACGTGAGGCAGCACAGGAGCATGTAATCTATAATATGATATTTCTAACTTAACTGTAGGTGTCAGCAGCTAGCTGTTAATTTTAGGCTGGTGTCAAAATTCCATCACAGTCAGTGGTGGAATCAACTGGTCAGCAACGATCCACCTCACCAACACATCTGCTGTGGGATGGTAGCTGCTCTCTGGTCTCCTCTGACTATGTTGGTTAGCTCTTTCTTGTGTGTAGAGGAACCTTAGACACCTTCATAGGAGATGAATTCCCTGCTTGGTATTTAGCTACAATTGTATGGTCCTCCTGAATCTTTTCGTTTCTTTCAGATCAACTTGTGTATCTGATTCAAGGCCTGCACAATGCAAAATTTAATATAAAAATCCTGAAGCCAGGGGAAGAGCTATAGCTGTGTTTGTAGTACACTCAGAGATAGATACCACCCTGGTGCTTCAGCGGATTTATGTAGAGGATCTCCCATTTCTGAATCCCATTCAAACTCTGGTGTCAGTGACCTACTGGTGATGGTGCTGTATAGACCTGAAACTCTTCTGAGCATGCAGTTACTGTCTGGCAATTACAGATCAGAGACTGACACACATATAGCATTCGGATGCCTGCAAGGTTAGGTGGCAACTGTGAGTGGAAGGTAAAGCAAGAGAGAGGGGGGATTGCAACCCCAGGTCTGGTTGCTTTCAGTTTTGCCTTTGCTCTGATTTATGCACTTTTTTTTTTTTTTTTTTTTTTTTTTTTTAATGTGACCTTCAGAAATGCAATCTGAAGACAGATTTGTTTTTGTCAGCGAGCAGATTTGGTTTGTTTAACGTATAGGTTCTAACGCTTTTCTGAAACATATTCTTTAGCAATTTTTTCTTTTGTGAATAGCTTTGACTTTCTTTTAAGCAAAAGATATATTAAACAGCAACGTAAGGAAATATTTCTTTTGACTGTGCTAAGATGACAAGTAATATTTAGTCTTCTTTCATCTCAATTTGATCTCTTTCATTTTCCCTGTTTTCATCATTTTTTCCAATGTATTTTGCTTTCCTTGTGATTTTTTTCACACTCCAAATTCTCTATTAATTTTTTAATACATTTCAATTATTTGGTTATTATTTGCTTTTGAATCTTTCCTTTAATTAAGATTCCACTTTTTACTGCTTTTTTTTTTTTTTGGCTGTGAGAAATTGTTACTCATTTATTGTCAATTCCCTGCAGATTTTTTTTGCATTTCAGGAGGTAAGCCCTCTTTTAAAAAAAGAAATGTATGTGTTTGCATATATTACTATTCACATTATTTAATCTCTTGGGCATTATCACTGTCAGCTGTTCAGTAAATAATTTTTGTAAGTGGTTCGTCTAGATATATTCAACTGGATGAAGGACTCCCTAATCATGATGCAGAGTTTGATCCTTGATGCTTGCTCTGTTCAGAAGACTTCAATCATCTTATTTTTAACTGATTAATTAAATCAAATCACAATTTTATGCCATCAGCAAATTTTGCTACTTTGCTGTTAAGCCTCATTTCAGTGAATCAGTAGTGCATTTGTAAGCACCAAATCTGCTAGTGAGATTTGTAGATGGGAACAAACCCTAGGATATCTTTACTGTATGGGAAACAGATATTTTTACCCTGGTTTTCTGTTTGTGTGTATTTATGGGTATTTTGTTTGTGTACTTTCTTTTCCCTAGTGGATATAACTGATTATGCAATGGGGATAAGTGTTTTGCTTTAGGACAATTTTAGATTTGGTCCAGGAATGGAATTAACACGTGCTCCCCAGGCAGAAGAGCTTCGGCTCACTGATAACTGGCAGCCTAGTAATAAATTCTAGCTCCTTTCTAAGGACTTTCTTTATGGCCAAGAGGCTGAGAACATGCTAGTTGGTAGTTTTGAACGTATGACTTGTCTGATAAACAAGCATTTTGTTCAACTTTACAGAAATACATTTGAATATGTAAATGAAGGCTGTCTAGAGCCAAGTCTGAGCTGCTTTCTGGATGTTATGCATGGTTTGCTGCAGTAATTACAGAGTGTTTCCACAGAAGGGTAGCAATTACCACTGCAACCTTTACATTAGATGACACATACACAAGTACAGAAACACTGGAGTAGAAAAATAAACCTAGTTTGTCCATGAATTAAAACTTCTCTGTGAGACATGTAAGGAGGGTAATTGGTGAAAAATGAGGTGCTGGATCTTCAACTATAGAGATTCCAGTAGCTATCCAATGAGTAGAACAAGAAAGAGACAGGTGTTTGGAAGCGTGGGATACAAAAGAAAGGCTGTATATTTATGGGGTACAAAAGCAGTTTCTTTTGTGCACAGACACCTAAGATTAGCTTATTGCACTGTCCTATGTAGTAGCTGTACTCAATGTACTGCACAACATATTTTATTCCTCTTAAAATTTATTATTTTATCTTGCTCCCAAATGCCCCTTTAATATCACCACCATGCTTTGTAGGCTTTCACATGGATTTCAAAGAAGCAATTATTTTCTTGTGATGTGCGGGATGGGAAAACAAAGGAAAGTTTAGGCATTTCCATTTTTTTCCTTTTTATTTAGTTTATTATTATTGTTGTTGTTATTATTATTAAGCTTTAATGTAATTGCAAATATGTTTTGGCCAAGCAGCACATGCAGAAGTTCTAGATTACAGTAACACTGTAGATGCGTCTGCATAAGAGGAGGGGGAAGAAAGTAAAGGAAAACAGAGAGTGAGGCTAGAAAGACACTGCAGCTGATTTGTTGATGCAACCAGAAAAGCACTGAAGATGTCACCATTTCTAGTGATATCTGTTCTGTGTGCTCATGCTACAGAAGATGTTGGGAAACACAAGAAAGATGCACAGGATTCTACTCAGATACTAGTTTATCATGTAAAATCCACTTTATTTTAAACTTACACTCTAGCCATTTCATTACTGTTTTTTTTTGTTTTAAGATCTCTTTTTTTTTTTCTTTCATTTTTTTTTGTGTGTGTCCCATCTATTTCTTTCTTCTTTCCCTACACACAACACAGTACACTTTCTGAAACCTTGAGTTTCTCCTGTCCACTATGTCATAAGTGTCCAAACTTTTGGCTTGCCTGGGCTGCATTGAGTGAACAGGAATTGTTTTGGGCTACATATACAAAAGTCACTCCAAAAGTAATGCTTCCTAGTTATTTCCTTGGAAAGTACAACAGATACAAAGAGCACAATAACACTATTTGATAGAACAAATTCTCAGCTACAAAACACTATTTTTCACTATAGTCACCACTGTTAGCTATACGTTTTTGACAGGAATGAACAAGAGCCTGTATGCCACACTCATAAAAGCCTGCACCAGCAGAGGTCACTCGCTGTTGCCACTGCTGAAATACACCACCTAACACCAAGCTATGCTCACATCCACTGTTTGGCCTCCACGAATATTCAAAGTGCCAACAAATGTCAATGGGTGTCAATTTTTTTTCCACATAGAGGAATTCAGTGACACACCTCTGTGTCATCCAAACCTCCATGTCAGATACCATTCTGTCAGACTGCCCCTCCGTTGCCATCTATCAAACGACAATAAAATGTAATGAGATATTGGTGGGAAAATTTGCCCTCTACTGTCATGCCACCAACATCTGCCTCTGCATCATGGGCCAACATCACAGAACAGTTTGCATTATTTTCAGAGCAGCCCTCATAAAATATATAGTTCATATATATCAGTAACAAAACTTTTACTCTTTGATATTTATTATTAAAAGAAGAGAACAATAGAAACACAGAACTAGTGGGAAATGTGACCTTGTTTTTGTGAAACTAATGCACCAGGCTGGTTCGATGGCAGTGGCTGCAATTCTCAATAAGCTCTTGAGATGGTCCTAAGAGATTTGTGATGAAATTTTATACCTCCTGGACTTCATCTTTGAAAAGAGTTGTTCACAAATGTATTTAACGCCAAAAAACGATGACATGAATGAGGCATGATTATGAAGAGAGGAATTGCTCCCACGATTGGAGTGCTGCAATGGATGGCTATAAACTCTTCAGGAAAGATAGGCAAGGAAGGCGGGGTGGTGGTGTAGCTCTCTACGTTAGGGAATGCTTTTACGCTACTGAGATTATGACTGGGGACGATAATGTTGAATCCCTATGGGTAAAGATCAGAGGAAGGGCTGACAAGACAGGCACCCTGGTGGGCGTCTGTTATAGACCCCCAAATCAAGATGAAGAAACAGACGAGGTATTCTATAAGCAGCTGGCACAAGCTGCACAGTTGCCTGCCCTTGTCCTCATGGGGGACTTTAACTTCCCTGACGTATGCTGGGAGTACAGCACAGCACAGAGGAAGCAGTCTAGGAGGTTTCTGGAATGCGTAGAGGACAACTTCCTGATACAGCTGGTCAGAGAGCCCACGAGAGGAACTGCCCCACTAGACCTGCTGTTCACAAACAGGGAAGGTTTGGTGGGAGATGTGGAGGTTGGAGGCTGTCTTGGACAGAGTGATCATGAAATGATAGACTTCGTGATTCATGGTGGAGCCTGGAGGGGGAATAGTAATACTGCTACCTTGGACTTCAGGAGGGCGGACTTTGAATTGTTCAGGGGACTAATAGGGGGAGTCCCCTGGCATTCAGTCTTAGCGAGCAAAGGGGTCCAAGAGAGCTGGTTGCTCTTCAAGAAGGAAGTCTTAAGGGCACAGGAGCAGGCAGTCCCCCTGAGCTGCAAAATGAGCCGGTGGGGAAGAAGACCGGCGTGGATGAATAGGGAGCTATTCCTGAGGCTCCGGGAGAAAAAGAGAATCTACCGCCTGTGGAAAGAGGGACAGGCCACTCAAAATGAATACAGGGAAGTTGTTAGGATGTGTAGAGGTGAAATCAGAAAGGCAAAAGCCCAGCTTGAATTTAACCTAGCCGCTGGTGTGAAAAGGAATAAGAAACTCTTTTATAAATACATTAACAGTAAGAGGAGGACAAAGGAGAATATCCACTCTTTGCTGGATGAGGCTGGGAATGTGACCACTGAGGATAAGGAAAAGGCGGAGGTTCTGAATGCCTTCTTTACGTCTGTCTTTAAAAGTCAGACCAGTTATCCTCAGGATACCCCTCTCTCTGACCTGGTAATCTCGGTTGGGGAGCACACCAACCCCCCTGTGATTCTGAAAGAAACAGTCAGAGACCTACTGCTCCAGCTGGACTGTCACAAGTCGATGGGGCCAGATGAGATCCACCCGAGAGTGCTGAGGGAACTGGCGGAGGTGATAGCCAAGCCGCTTTCCATCATCTGTCTGCGCTCCTTGTTGACTGGTGAGGTCCCAGAAGACTGGAGGCTTGCCAACGTGACTCCCATTTATAAGAAAGGTCGTAAGGAGGATCCGGGGAACTACAGGCCTGTCAGCCTGACCTCGGTGCCAGGGAAGGTTATGGAGCAGATCGTCTTGAGGGAGATCATGCGGCATGTGCAGTGTGACCGGGGGATCAGGCCTAGCCAGCATGGGTTCATGAAGGGCAGGTCCTGCTTGACCAACCTGATCTCCTTCTATGATCTAGTGACCCATCTGGTGGATGAAGGAAAGGCTGTTGATGTGGTCTACCTAGACTTCAGCAAAGCCTTTGACACTGTCTCCCACAGCATTCTCCTGCAGAAGCTGGCAGCCAGAGGCTTGGATGGGTACACTCTTGGCTGGGTAAGGAGCTGGCTGGAGGGCCGGGCACAGAGAGTGGTGGTGAATGGAGTTAAATCCAGCTGGCGACCGGTCGTGAGTGGTGTTCCCCAGGGGTCGGTGCTGGGGCCTGTCCTCTTCAATATCTTTATTGATGACCTCGATGAGGGCATCGAGTGCACCCTCAGTAAATTCGCAGATGACACCAAATTGGCTGGAAGTGTGGATCTGCCTGGGGGTAGCGAGGCCCTACAGAGGGATCTGGACAGGCTGGAGAGCTGGGCTGGAGCCAATGGGATGAGTTTCAACAAGGCCAAATGCCGGGTCCTGCACTTCGGCCACAACAACCCCAGGCGACGCTACAGGCTTGGGGCGGTGTGGCTGGAGGACTGCGTAGAGGAAATGGACCTGGGGGTATTGATTGATGCTCGGCTGAACATGAGCCGACAGTGTGCCCAGGTGGCCAAGAAGGCCAATGGCATCCTGGCTTGCATCAGAAACAGTGTTGCAAGCAGGGGCAGAGAGGTGATTGTTCCCCTATATTCAGCACTAGTGAGGCCGCACCTTGAGTACTGTGTCCAGTTTTGGGCCCCTCACTGCAAGAAAGATATTGAGGCCCTGGAACGTGTTCAAAGGAGGGCAACAAAGCTGGTGAGGGGTCTGGAACACAGGCCGTATGAGGAGAGGCTGAAGGAGCTGGGAATGTTCAGCCTGGAGAAGAGGAGGCTCAGGGGAGACCTCATTGCTCTCTATAACTTCCTGAAGGGAGGTTGTAGTGAGCTGGGGGTCGGCCTCTTCTCTCGTGTCATTAGTGATAGGACCAGGGGGAATGGTTTCAAGCTACGGCAGAGGAGATTCAGGCTGGACATGAGGAAGTATTACTTTTCAGAAAGGGTGGTCAGACACTGGAATGGACTGCCCAGGGAGGTGGTGGAGTCACCGACCCTGGGGGTGTTCAAGGAAAGACTGGATGTTGTGTTGAGGGACATGGTTTAGTAGGAGCTATTGGGAATAGGTGAATGGTTGGACTGGGTGATCTTTCAGGTCTTTTCCAACCTTGGTGTTTCTATGATTCTATGATTCTATGAATCTTTTTCTCAGTAAGATAGGGCTTATAAAAGTAAGGAGACCTGGTCAGAGTTTTGAGTTGAATGTCTAATTGCAACTGTACACGTTCTTGATATTTGACTGTTGCTGAGCGATTTCTTGTGTAATAAGAAAAACAGTTATTATCTTGAATTTACTAGTAACAGACATTTAGTGTACTACATATAGATTTTGACAACTCATCATCACAGGTGAATTGATGAAGTCAGAAAAGATAAATAATGGTTACCTAGGACAGAGCATGATTGACAGCAGAAACATAGTGAAAGTTTGAGCATAATAAACAAATTGTAGGTCATGTTTTCTTATCTTTCTCTTATTTTCTAGCTTTTAAACAAAATTAGTAACAACAGCAACAAGGACAGTATGTACATCAGATAATTTATGCCAAGGGAAAATGAAATGTCACGGAGCTAGCTATCATCAACTCCTAAACCTTAGATTTTGAATTTTCCATCCAATTTTTTTTTTTTAGCTCATTGAATATTTAGAAATGAAATTAAGTTTTGATTTTTGCGGCAATTATCACATTTAATTAGTGGTTTTTGAACATGTGCTGGATTATGAATGTAGGCATGAAAATGCAAATAAAACAGATTAAATTTATAATTTTCCTCTCACTTTTTCTAGCAACAAAATTCCATATTTGACCACTGATTTGAGGTGGAGGGAAGGGAAGCCTCTCTATTAGCCACTGATGTTCTTTATGTTTTTTGAGTAACACTAGGGAAAACTGGGGAGAAATTATTAACAGGGTTGGATTAGGCAGATATAGCCTTTTTTTCAGAGGTAACCTGCACATAGTAATTATATATGATTGGATGCTATTACTCTGTGACAGTAGGAGCCTGGATGCAGAAATTTAAGCAGTAAGTCTTCTGTTCCTGGTCTCTGAGGAAAAAAATAAAATAATTCTGAACTATTTCCATTAATGGTTTCTTTTTTCTCAATATAAATTGAATGCTGCATATTAAATAATCTCATCTAGGATAGTGAATGTCTTGGGATGTCTGACTTGTGCTTAATCTTTTGCAAGGGTTACAAACCTATCTTGCTCATTCTTACTGTGGAAATCAATGCAGCTGCATGTATGAAGGTAGTGCTGCATTGTTTGATAACACAAAACTTGCTGTCTTCTCTGCAGATTTGGTAAAATGTTTGCCTTGAACTTTATAGGTTTAGTTCTTATTGTGATGTATTCACACAAACTGGACCTTCAGTAATGCTTTAAGCTGATGTACTGCTCTGTGATCTGGAGTAGCTGAGTCATGCATTCCTGTCTGATGTGATGCAATAACATCTGTAGAGGAATGGTATGGAGCTAGGGGAGTCAATAGATTAAACCATTCCTTCTAGATTTGCCAGATTTCTTCTGTCAGAGGCCAAGTCCATGAGTCTAAAGGATGCGATCTACTTCCTGCTTATCAGTGTAGTTCTGAAGTAACTGCACTGAAGTTCTTGGTCTTAAATCTGCATTGGCTTGATGTAACCAAGGGCAGAACTAAGACTGCAGAATCACTTGGTGTAGAATAGGAAGTAGTTGCTTTTATAAAATACCATCAGACCAGATTCGTTTGTTTAAAAGAAAAAAAAGTGCATGTGTCTGCTTGAATTTTGCATTTTGCTGCATGTTTCTTTGTGTGGTTGTCTGCTCATACACATAATACTGGACATATTTGCATCATAGTTTTTTCATGTACAAGTTGGGCAGGAAAAAACATCTGTGTTAATAAGCAAGTGCTTTGAAGGGATCTGGGTATAATGTGAAGGTATTTATAGGACTGACACAGTGTACTTACTGTCTAGGTGTTTACAACCTAGGTCTACAGTTCCTTTGGATGGCATCCTATTCCTTGGGCATGTTGACCACACCACACAGCTTGGTATCATCTGCAAACCTGCTGAGGGTGCACTCAATCCCGCTATCAATGTCACTGATTGAAATTAGAGTATTAGTCCCAGCACTGACCCCACAGGGATACAACTTGCCACCTATCTCCATCCGGAAATTGAGCCATAGACCACCATTCTCTGGGTACAGTCTCTGGGTACTTGTCTACAGGTACAGGAAAGGAAGGAATTTGGAAGTCCATCCTCCAAATTCATATCTTTCCAGTTTGTAGGGAAGGATGTTATGGGTGACCATGTCAAAGGCCTTTCTGAAATCCAGACAGCATCTATAGCTGGTCTACTGATACAGTTACACCATCATAAGAAAACAAGGTTCACCAAGCAGGACCTGCCTTTGGTGAAGCTATGCTGATCATCCCATATCACCTCCCTCTCTTTCATCTGCCTTAGCATACCTTTCAGGAGGGAGTTAGTTGTTACTCTTTACGCTGTTTGTTGCTTTTTATTGCTGTTCTTGCTTTTTTTTTTTTTTTTTCTTGTCTTCAGGTGTCAGATTGTTAAGAATTAATGCTGTAAACTGTTTTCACTTTTTTATAAAATGTTTTCCAGATGCTTTTTAGTATTCCTGAGCTTCCACAGGCCTTCTCGCTTACACATATCAAAACTCTTCAGCAGCTCCTTTTCACTTTTCAATGAAAAATGTAGCCAGAAATGTTAGATGGTTCCCAGATGTTTTTTTTTAATTATTTTTTTTTAAAACAGAAACATAAACCTCATAGCTGCAGTAGCTCTAGAAAAAAAAAGAAATTCATATTCACAATGCTACTTCAGAGAAAGGGAGAGGGAGATTTTTAAACTGTGCTGTGTCAGTGGCCAGAGCTCCCTATTCCCCTCAGCCTGGGTGCAGCTGCATCAACTATTTGCTGCACATTTCTTTAAGATGCTGCCCTCCCTCTGTGCTTTTGGAGCTCAGCAGCAGCTTGGATGTTTCATGTGAAGTGTAAGCCAAGTGCTCAGTTGAACTGGAAAAAGCATCTGGGAGAGACAGAGACAGCAGAGGAGACCCCCCTCCTTCTTTCCTCTGCCCTCAGTGAAGCCTGAGCAGCCATTGATCTTCATGTTCTGCTGAAGCACACAAGCTGGATCTGCCTAATGCTACTGAGCTTTTTCATTAGAAATGGGAAGATCAGCTGAATTAGAAGTCTGTGTAATAGGGAGAGAAGATATAAAGCAAAGACAACAAGAACGCAAGACAAAAATTGTTTAAGCAGTGATTCAAGAAGTTCTTCTGAGGTGCTGTCAATCCTGGTAGTTCTTTTCTGTTCTGTCTGCATTTGGAGAGACGGACTTCTGCAGCTTATTTTGAGATAAATACTGAGCTCAATGATCAGTTTTTTCACCATGGCTCACTTTAATCAAGTCTAATCAAGATTTTACAGAGATTGTTTTTGTTTTCTATCCGTACTAAAACTTTTACATTGATTTACTTTCAACAATCTCTTGTCACAATAAAGATGTCTTCTCATCCTGCCTCTAATTCAAATGTGGACAGGGACAGCTATGCTTTGTTGAGTAAAGAAATGGCCAGGCCCAGAGAGCGAGGGTGGTGAATAGAGTTAAATCCAGCTGGTGACCCATTGCTAGTGGTGTTCCCCAGGGATCAGTACTGTGGCCTGCCCTCTTCAACTTCTTTATTGATGACCTGGACGAGGGCGTTGAGTGCACCCCCAGTAAGTTAGCAGATGGCACCAAGTTGGCAGTAAGTGTCAATCTGCCTAGAGGTAGAAAGGCTCTACAGAGGGATCTGAACAGTCTGGATCACTGGGCTGTGGCCAATGGGATGAAGTTCAGCAACACCGAGTGCTGGGTCCTGCACTTTGGTCACAGCAATCCCAGGCAATGCTACAGGCTTGGGGCAGAGTGGTTGGAAGATTGTGTGGCAGAAATGGATCTTGGGGTCCCTCACTACAAAAAAGACATTGATGTCCTGGAGCATGTCCAGAGAAGAGCAACAAAGCTGGTGAGAGGTCTGGAGCACAAATCTTATGAGGAGCGCCTGAGGAAGCTGGGAATGTTTAGTCTGGAAAAGAGGAGGCTCAGGGGAGATCTTATCTTTCTCTACTACTACCTGAAAAGAGATCATGGTGAGGTGAGGATTGGCTTCTTCTCCTGTGTAACTACTGACAAGACAAGAGGGAATGGCCTCAAGTTGTGCCAGGGGAAGTTCAGATTGGATAGATATTGGGAAAAATTTCTTTTCTGAAACAGAGGTCATGCACAGGAACAGGCTGCCCAGGGAGGTGGTGAAGTCACTGTCCATGGAGATGTTCAAGAAACCTTTAGATGTTGTGTTAAGAGATACGGTTAATGGGCATTATTGGTGGTAGGTGGATGATTAGATTAGATGATCTCTGAAGTCTTTTCCAACCTTGCTGATTCTATGATTTTATCTATTTATTTATTTATTTAGCCAAGTAGTTCTATTTTTCTTTAAGAACTTCTGCCAATAAAAGCTAAACCACAAAGTCTGTACCGACTTTTCCATTTCTGAAGCTGTGGACTACAACGGCTCCTTTGTATAAGTAACGATTAATTCATAGAAAGCAGTGGATTGTTTGAACTACAGGTGCTATGAGTTAAGAAGATTGGAAACCGTTTTTTTATTGCATGATATTCTGAAAGTCTGCATGAATTAAATTCATTGTAAATATCAAAGTGCACTGGCTGTCAAACCTTTACGGCTCTGCTTAGGCAGAGTTACAATAATACTGTCTGGCTGTGTTTTACTTCAGTGTAATTTGACCTGCAAGTAAAACTGAAAGTACATTATTAGAACCACACCAGTAATACTGCCTAACTTTTCTAGACCTATCCAGGAATATTTTTGTTTAATCAGACTCTGCATTAGCTTTTCTTTTTAAAAACAGAAGTCACCCCTCTGCAATTCTTCACGTCTCCTTGTTAGAAGATATGCCTTTATTTGCTGGTTGGATGGGGAAATTTCTTGTCTTCCTTTGATGTTTTCTTTTTATTTCCCTATAAGTTGGGATACTTCTGAAGATATTCAGTCTCTCTAAATGCTTCGTAACCTACCCGGTACTGCGAAGTGCAGAATTATGTAAAACAGGTGCCTAAAAGCACAGCTCCTGTACTTGCTGTACAGGATGCTGTAGCTTCATAGGCCACACTGTGCTTTTCAGCTGCTCTGTTTGGAGGAGGAGGAAAACTATGGTACTGTTGTCAGTCTCTGTGAAAATGGTTTAATGTTTGAGATTTATGAGAAGGCTCTGGGGAGACCTGATTGCAACATTCCAGTACTTGAGGGGAACTTAAAAGCAGGAGGGGGACTGACTTTTTACATAATCTGATAGCGGTAGGGCAAGGGTGAATGGCTTTAAAACAAAAGAGGGGAAACAGTGATAGGAAGCAATTCTTCACTCAGAGGGCAGTGAGGCGCTGGCACAGCTGCCAATAGAAGCTGTGGTGCCCCATCCCTGGAGACACCCAAAGCCAGGTTGGATGGGGTCCTGGGCAGCCTGAGCTGCTGAGTGGCAGCCCCATCCACTGCATGGGGTTGGGACTGGGTGGGCTTTGAGTCCCTCCAACCTAAGCCATTCTATGATCAGTATGGCCTTGTGGCTATTTCACTCATTTGCAGAATTAAAAAGAGTCATTGTATTTTCTGGAATTTCAGTTTTCATTTCATGGCATGTAAAGTCTAATGATATTGAAAAGTAAAAATTAAGACCCACTAGCAGAAGATTTATGTGTTTCCTTTGTGGTAGACTTGTATATTAAGGACAGCTTGCTGAGTTTTTATTTGTTTCTGGAACAAAGGAATGCATTATGCAACTTAGTTGTAAGGGCAACAAACAAGAAGAGAGACTGAGAGCTGAAGCAAGTACACATGTGTAAGAAAAAAGTAATTGGGAAAAGGTTATTCGTTTCTCAAGACACTGCAGAGAAGTGTTTATACAAATGAAACGTTTTGACTGTACGCCTAACATGAGAATTTTCCAAGTTGTGTTGCTGTGAATGTAATTAATGCACAGCGATAGGTAAATAGATACATGGTGAGCATTTTAAACAAGTATGGACTGTGTATTGGTAACAATGCATAGAAAGCAAGGAAAATAACACTCCCAACTTCAATTACTAAGGGATTTATCTAGAATCAGTGTGTGAGAATGCTAAGGGTCAGCATTGATCATCTTCTCTTATTATGTGAGATTTTTAAATTAATGACTTCTGTTTAAATTAGAGACTGAAAAAAGGTCTACCGGATTATTGTTAATAAAACATAGAATCAAGACTTTGCCCCTCAAGACAAAGACTAGAATCATACTGCCATGTAGGACCTCAGAGGAAAGGTGATGCCTAAGGGATGCTGGCTAAAAGCATAAAATCGTTCATAATGAACTGCCTAGTTGTCTTCTGTGGCTGGTGACTCATAACCAATCATGCTCTTGTTTTAAACTTAAATACAGTTGCTGTTCTTACAACTGTTGTATCTTACTTTGATATTATTTTATCTTATGACATACACTTCTATTGCTTTACTTTTTTTTTTTTCCTCTAGGGTGGAAAAAGCTTCTCCATTCTTAACTCAACCTCAGGGAACAAAGATATTAATCTGTGTTTAACTCCATAGCTTAGATTCCTGATAACTGACAATTCTGGAATGGGGTCTTTCGGTAAGCTCTTGAATTGAGATCCAGCTGTGTAATTATTAAGTAAGTATCAGGATGACAATACCAGATTATTTTTCTGGTCTTCTCCTATTTTTATCTATTTATAGTTTGCACTTTAAAATAACTTCCGTTCTGCTTTTATACCGTATGTGAGATTGTAGCAAGCACCGTATAGAGCTGGGAGATTGCAGTACTGTGCCTGTGCTATTCCTTGTCTGCTTCTTATTCTCAAATATTTCCAATGGAGGCTGAAGTTGCTGTGACTGCAGAGAAAGTTTTTTCCAGTAGTGGAGTTATTCTGAAGTATGTTGATAATACTTTGCAATCTATTTGCTGTAGAATGTGCCCTCTGTGCCCCTGAGCTGCTCTTCTGTATTTAGTGAACTCACCCAGGGAACCTGATAAATTTTAATGGGATTGTTGCTTTTAAAAAGTATCCAACAATAAGGAAAACATTTTTAGGACTTAAAATGTATGCTGTTTCTATCCATGTAGATGTACCTTAGCCTTTCTCCTCCCAACACAATATTAATCATTTGCAAAGGCAAGAGATGCAAACTTTGCAGATTATTAGCAGGAAAGATGTCCAGAGCAGAAGGAAAAAAACCAAAAACAACACGTTGCCACTAGCTCTAATTACTAGTAAAATATTGTTTCTGGTAAAGCCTAATTTCAAATTCTGGATACAATAGAACTGTCTTGTTTTAGTGGAAAAGAAACAAAGTATGTCGATAAAATTCAACTGCCTCATTGATTCACAACATTCTGCCATGCATCCTTTATGATTAGAGGTTTACAAACCATGCAGGTCGCTGCAGGTCACGTTATTTGCACTTTTGGTTAATTCCTCTCCACTGAGAGCCCTGTGTGTGCTTGGGAACAAAATCTTTGGGCCCTTCAGCATTGGCAGATTTCTACAGCAGTTTTGTGTCTTCATTTTATCATGCTAAGCAGAAACATAAACTGCATATTTTCTGGGGAATTTGCTTTTATTTTTTCATTGTGCTTCCATCGTATTTTGAAATAATCAGCTGTACCACAGAGGGAAGGAAAAAAAAACACCAAGAGAACTAAAAAGCTTGTTGAAGGGTGGGTAGCAGAAGACATTGGCAGCCGTTTAGATTTCTATTCAGAAATTCTTTCCACTCAGAAGGTTGGCATAGTATTAGCACAGCTCCACGTGCAGGAGTTTCAATATGTGCTATGTATGTCAGATGTGTGTGCTATATGAGGGCTGCTCCAAAAGTAATGCCTCCTATTTTATGATGTTGACCCATTATGTTAAAGTTGACTGTTGGTGATATGGCAGTACAGGTTGAACCAGCTCTGAAACTGTGGGCTATCTCCTCTCGTGCACACTATTACAAACACAGCGTGCAGGCCCTTCTTCATCACAGGTGAAAACAAATAGCTGAAGGTGGTGACTGTGTTAAAAAAAATGGTTTTGTAGCTGAGGATTGTCTCCATTAAATATTATTACTGTGCTCTTTGTACTAGTTGTACTTTCCATGGAAATAAATTGGGGACATTACTTTTGGAGTGATCTGCACATAAGTATATTATGTCAAATTTAAATTTTTATCACAAGGTATTATGGTAAAATCTACTGATGTGTTTTTGTTTACGTAGAGTAAATAGTATTATATATTATCTGTATATCATACACATTTTTATAGAGAGATCTATCTGTTGATGACTGTTTAAATTAGCAGAGAAAGGGCCCTTCGTAAGGAAGAACTGTGGTACTCATTCATATTGTCTCAGTATATCAAAGCTGAAAGTATGGAAAGGATTGTTTTGTGGAACTTTATCTAACTGTAGAGGTAGAGATAATTTTGTTTGTTTCATATTCTTTGCAAAAGCCATACTCTTTGAATAAGTTGGTATCCGTTGCCCTCATCCTTCCAATAAATTCAACAAATATTAGATTTAAGAAATCAATTAGAAGCTTCTCTAAAATTAATACTAGCTGTGCAAGTGCAGAAAAAAAAACCTTAATTTTTCTTCATTTTTTTCAATTTGCTTTCAGTCTATTCTAGGAAAAAAATATTTTGAATGGGAAATCAATTCTAGAAAAAACAAAAAGGAATCCTTGCTCAAAAATTAACTCTTACCACATTTCTCGCTTTGTTTCTTCTAGCTCAGGATTTTTTATTATCTTGCTTATCACTATCGTTTATCACATCACGAGTTATCATCTGTTCTCAAATGATGCTTGTTTCATCCCTGGTGGTGATGGTGTTTTGACTGAGTTTTACTGGTGCTTTTAAAAAACCAAATAAACAAACAAACAAACAAAAAACAAACAAGCAGTGTTGTAATTCAGCTCCCAGTGTGGCTTTTCCAAGGTCTTATCTCGACTTATGATTTCTTCATAGTTGATTGAAAGGTAAGGGGAAATAGCTTGTAGTTTACATTCAGCTGAGCAAATTAGAAGCATTGTTGAATATCTGCTGAAGTTGTAAAGAACACTGGACAATATTAATCTATTGAGAAGCCGATGTCAGTTTTCAACAGGAATATAAAGTGGGGAGAAGACAAGGAGATGAGCTACAGCATGTCTGTGGAGTCTGTACAGGAGAAAATCTGCCTGAGGTCCAACTGGGAGGTGTGGTCAGGGGCTAGCATATCTGAAGACCAGGCTGCGGCTGAAAAGGAGCCCAGTGACCATGGGCAGAGTGCAAGGGGGGTCCCAGTGAGGCTGATCAAGGCTGTTTAGGCCTGTTGGGGTTCTCAGAGTCCTCAGAACTGAGGCAGGAGTTGATGAAGTGTGTTTAGATCTATAGTGACTTCCGGTATTGTCAACTTAGAAGCCCTGTGGGAGTGAAATGATGTGGGGAGCAGGCACTGGTTTCCACAAGGCACAGCAGTCCTTACATCATCTGAAGGTCCTACAGCAAAGCCAAATTATTCCTCATGGGCTGGGGACAGCTGCCTTGATTGCTGGCAGGGTTTTGTTGTTACAGGAGATGAGCTCTCACCTCATTTTTGCCAAAGATCCCAGCAGAAGGCTGGTCGATGAAAAGCAGGGGGAAATCTCCTCTTTTCTCCGTTCTCTTAATCCTGTCCACCAAAACTATTGACAGACTGTGTTCTGGACTTAGCTGCAATTGTTTTCTACAGGTGTGGATTTCTGTGCAATAAAAACAAGCTAGTATTTTACACTTTTCTTTGTTTTATTTCTCTGTACTGGTTAGTAGTCATGCTACTAACTGGGAAATACTATCTTCAGTAGTAGTACCTTCAAGCCAGAACAGAGGGGCTGTTGGCAACTCCAGCTGAGCCTACATCTGGTTCAGGTTCCCCTCCTGCTATGAAACAGTTTAAATGGTTTCCTGTGAGTCATTACCGGAGTTAAATCAATATGTAGCTCTATGAGTGTTAGAATTAATGAAGACTGGTTTCTGATGGATTAGTATCTTGTGATTACATCCTCTGATGTCTATTAGAGCACAAACTCCAAATGAAACTTTTTGTACAATCGAGACATTGAAAATCTGTGCAGATTTTCTGTTAAGGATGACTGCATGTTATAACTGTTTCTTCAGTGAAGGCACTGACTGGGGTCTCCTTTCCAGTTTCCTGTTTCAGTTAAATTCTAGGATGTAATGATCTTGGAGGTTTTTATCCTTATGTTGAAAGTGTTTGAAATTGGCTGACAGGTTCAAAGGTAACTGAGGAAATGGAATGGCAAATTATCATGTGCAGACAAAGTGTAATTGCATGAGATGTGCTTCTTCAGGAGGGCAAGTTGAAAAGAGGTGGGAAGAGGTTCCCTGCAGAAAAATGCTCTATAATGTGCGACTAGAGGGATGGAGAACAAGGCTGCAATCAGTTCTATTTGTAAATGGAAGCCAAGTTCAAATAAGCAAATATCCTCTAACTCTGCATAGCTCAAGATCTTTTTTTGCAGAGTAGATTTAGGAAGGCTTATTTCTAGAGCTTTATTTGCTACATAAGGATGCTCTGAATGTAGTATTTAATATACTTGCAATTGGCAGTTACAACTTAGAAAAGAGATTTTGGAGTTGTCGTTAAGTATTGTTGTGATAGTTCTCTGAAATCCTTTATCTCAGTTTGCAGAAGCAGCTGGAAAAATTCGAAAGTGAAAAAATAACAATAAATACTCTTTGTCATCATCAGGAAGAATCTTGAAGGCAAAATGGAATGCATTACTTTACTGCCCTGTAAAATCCTCATGCAGTTGCATCTTGAGCATTGTGTATAGTTTTGGCCTTTGGACCTGAAGAAGGATGTAAGTGCAATTGAGGAAGGAACAGAGAGAGTGGCAGCTAAAATGGAAAAGTGGGTGAAGCAGTGTTTGAGGACGGTCATATAAGATTTAAGTTAATTCACTTTGGAGAAAAGGCTGAAGGGCAAGATGACTGAGGTTTCCAAATCATGAAGGGAGCAGACAAAGGTTGCTGAAACTGCTGATCTTCAATTCCAAATACAGGGATTGAAGGTCATTAGATGAAAATGATGGTAGATAAATTTAAATCAGTCAAAAGAGTGTATTTTATGTTGCAGGTTGTGAACTTCTAGCATATTCTGCTGCAGGAAGCTGTGGAGACTGATAGCATCAGCAGGTTCAAAAGTTAGATTAATTTATGTACCATGGCTCATAAATGGATACCTAAAGCATGGGGGAGGTTACTACTGATCAACATCCCTAATTCATGAAATCTGGTTGCTGGAGAAAGGAACAGACTGTAGAAAGTGTCTGAGCCTGTGGTATTCCTGGGAAACCTATCTTGCTGGGCTTGATGGGCCATTGGCCTGAACACACAGCATATTCATTAAGTTTTTGTGTCTGATAGCATCCTAAGCCCACATAGAAGGCAAAAACTGGAGTATGAACTGGAAGTAGTGATGAATAAAAACACCAGCTTCCCTAGATATACCTTTTCTGCGTCAAAGGCAATAAGCAGTTTTCTCCCAAACACTGGTCAGGAACAAATATAAAACTAAGAGGTCGTGGATGAAACCATATTAAGATCACTGCTTGAAGACAGGATTATAGATTTTTCTTAGCTTGCCCTTTTATAGAATTTTGAGCTGCATGTTTAACCACGGCTAATAGAGGAACCGAGTGAAAAGGTGACAATTTTATTTTACAGAGAATCCTGTGAATTGCCTTAATTGTAAACTGTTAACTAGATTTTCTTCTGTGACAATAAAGCATCTCCCATTTCAGCACTGTGCTATACATGTATTCAGTTAAAATAATGCAATGTAGAATAAAGTGCCTGTTTAAAGGGGGGGATAAAAGGAGTTTTATTCATATGCTGGTAACCCAAAGTAGCACCATACACGTTGTGTGTGTGATGGTAACACTCTGAATTCAAAGTGCAGATGATTGATAATCTGGAAGTTTTAATCTCGTTCAGAAGCAATTAATGAAGTACTTTCTAAATGATTGTGGAAGAGGTAGTATGAAATTAAGAGCATTTATTTCCAAGTCAGGTGCTAATTTTTTAATGGAAAAGATCTATCACAATGTAGTGGCTCTTAATGTGATCTTTTTTAGGAGATAACAAGAATAAGAACAGAAAAATAAACTTTTTTGTTGTTTTTTAAATGTTGTACATTACAGGATGTTGCTCTGACTGTCTTACTTTGTGCAAAACTATCCCTTCCCCGTTAGGATTATCAATGACCGTGATAATCTGCATTTAAAATAACATAAAAACATAAATGGTTTGTTTGGGGAAATTCAATAACTACAATGACACTGGAATGGGGAGGTGATGGAGTTGCCCTGGCAGTGTTCAAGAGGTGTCTGGATGAGGAGCTATGAGATGTGGTTTAGTAGATTAGGGTAGTAATGGTGATAGGAGGACAGACAGTTGGACTAGATGGTCTTGTAGGTCCTTTCTAACCTTGTGATTCTATGATTCTATGTGATTGTTGCTTTAATTTATTTTTTTAATTTATTTTGTACATGTCAGCTGGAAGAAGTAAGGCAAAATATCAGTTGGGAGTTGAAGTTATGGAAATAAGAGAGAAACTTGTATAAAGGATGCTTAGGGAAATAACTATAATGAGAAGGGACTTTTGAATTTTACTTGTGAAAGACCCTGCAAACTTCAAGGCATCTTGGTGGGTAAAAAAGAATTTCTTGCCTTTGAGATGGTATATAACATTGTAGAACATTTAGAGGTAACTAACAAGGAGAGGACCAAAAACATTGAGGAATATGACTGAGGCAACCAGCTATAGCAGGAAGAGTGTCAGGCACTAATTGCTACTGGTAGCTCAGCTTCAAAGCCTGTAATGTGAAGATCGTCTCATCCTTTCCTTTAGATGCCATGGCTATCACAGATCCTGGCATGCTTATTATTTCCATATTGATTTCCCTGTGATCTGTGTGGGTTTTTTTTGTGTTTTTTTTTTTTTTTTTTGTCAGAAAAATCCTATAGATCCAAAGTGAGCAGAGATGGTCAGCATGGCCAGAGTGTGTCTGGGACAGACCTTGATCTGTGCATCAGTGCTGATGGAGGTTGAAGCGCTGCACCAGAGTGGCAAGTCTGGACAAAGGGATTCATTAAATACCACATTATTTCTGCCAAGAGAAACATGTTTACCATCTAGGCAGCTTTTTTGCTCTCCACGTGCGCCTTGGTAGTGTGAATATATCATCTCTATTGAGAGTCCTGTGTGACTAGTACAACAACTCTTCCTCTTCTGTTTTTGGTGTAGTGGTGTAGGTGGACATGTAAAAAAGAGGTTGTGAAGGTTTTGAGAAGTGTATCCTGGCACTGAAGGGTGGGAGAAGCTGCTGCCAGTCACGAGGTGCTGGTTTATCAGAAAACCATGGATTTTCTGGGCTGGTTTCTGGCAGTGTTAGTAGGGCTGTCAAGCTGTCTGTGAGGGCCTGGGACAGAGTGCTGTGGTGACTGCTTTGTCTTGAGGTTTACTTCTCCTTAGCTCTCTGAGTGGGTATTCCCAAATGTGCTCTGGTTTTGCTGCCCTGGGAAACCACTGCTATGCAGAGGACAGGATAAGAATGGATGAATGGATTAATTAATACGTTCCTCACCTATTCCTGGTATTCTTAAGTATTTTGTTTGTAATTGCTGCTCCACTGACATATAGCAAGTGGAAGATAAATAAAAAGAGCATCTGTCTGAAACAATTCCTTTTCATGTGTGTGTTTCTCCTTTGATTACTGTTCATTTTCTCTCTCTGATCTCAATAGTCTTAGAACAGTGGGACTTCTATTCAGAGGTACCTTTGGTCTGTGAGGTTCTGCAAACTGCATGTGTTTCTGCTGCGGAGAACAGACTTCTGTCTGTATGTGCTTTCAGGCTCCTGCCAAACTGGGAGTCTCAGACATGCTAAGTATGACTTCATTGTTTCTCATTGCAGTCTTAGTAATTCTCTAGACAAGATTTTTATCGCAGAAATAATGGCAAAGGGTAGTTTTACAATATAAACATTTTTTTTTTTGTTGAAATGTTTGTTTTTATTTGAACCAGTCAAATAAAAAATCAAGGTGATTTCTCCCTCCACCCCTTTTGCAGATCAAATTATGAAACAATTTATCTGTGAATAAGTGCATATGGACAAGTAGAAGAACTAAAAGTCTACTCCAAAATCCCCTTAATCTGCAGGCTCCTCAATTCTACTGAATTCACATAGCTTTAAATCAAATCTTAACTGAAAAGATGAAGATTAAAATCAGTCCTCGCCACATTTTCTACTGAATCATTGTCTTGCTTTGTTCAGGCACTGCATTGACTTTGTGCACGTGGTGGGGCAGGCATAAAGAACTTCAACACTTTGTTTGGATTGGTCATGTAGCTACAACCAGAACTTTTCCAAATTGCTCAGACTTTTGGTATCAACTTTCAACACTTCGAAATGAGCCTGACTGCTGATGTTTTCATATATTAATATGTTAATAATAATATATATTTAATATATTAATACAATTTGAAGGAATCTGATGTCTGATATGTATGTCTGATGCGTAGCTCTCACATATGCATTTGTCTGAGAACAATCATAAGATGAAGGTTTCACAAATACAAAATGCATAGGGATAAATTTTTTGTTCCAAAGATCAATGACAGTTCTCAGGCAGAAAAGTGAACCGTAACTGTTATAGGAACCTATTCTTCTGTGAATCTTTGTGTATCTGTGGTGCTGATATAGACACTTATCAGTGTGTCCTGTGTAGCATAAGCACATTACTGATATTTATCAAAGATGCATCTGAAACAATCATAATTTCTATTTCCATTTTTGGATGAAATTCAAAACCAGGACATTAAAATGATGAAATCATAGCTATTATCCTGATTCTTTCAGAGCTTGTAATACGTTTAGTTTATTAGAGGTTAGAGGTTTGAGATAACATAAATTGTACCTGTGTTATTCTTTCTGCTCACAAAACAACTCAGGATTGGAGGGGGGAAAAGAAATAGAAAAAGCTGAAAAGGTTACAGAAGTAAAACGTGATGTGAATGTTAGAATTAACACTAACTGTTGAAATGCTCTTTACCTTTGGCCTTCTTTTCGAGTCTTGAACTTTTAAGTTTTAAAATATAATCAGCGCATGTTTTAATCTTAATATTTGCAGATTGAGAAAGGTAAAGTACAGAAAGGAGGGCATGAATTATACACTTTTTTCTATGAAAGAAACCACTATGGAGATTACGAGGTGGAGGATAGTACAGGCAAGCAGTAAATGTAACCTAGTGTGTTGCATACCTAACTATCTGTTCACCTAACTATCAAGCAGCCAAATAGATGTATTTTCTCAGAGGTAGGGAAAAGAGAGACTATGTAAGTTCAGCTGCCACTATTGTGAAAGGCATCAAAAGCAGGACTCAGGCCAAAGCAAGAACTACTGGAAATGCTTCTTTCTCTGGTCTTTGCTCAGCCAAAGCCACTCGTCCGAGTCACTGTGAACTAAGTGCCCGAGAAGGTCACTGAATTTGTTGCAAAAGAGTGCTACTGGAAAGAATGACAGAATTGCAGGTTATTTGAAGGGACCTCAAGAGATCACCTGGTCCAACCCCTACTAAAGCAGGTTCTCTATAATGGGTTGCACAGGTAAGCGTTCGGTCTTAAATACATGGATAGAAGGAGACTGCACAACCTCTCTGGGCAGCCTGTTCCAGTGCTTTGTCACCCTTATCGTAAATAAGTTCTGTTCCCCAAAGCTGACAGCAGAAGTGATCAACATGAAGAATACAAGACAGAATCCAGAAAAGATTATGGTACCATATTTCTAGAGTTTACTATAAAATATTACATTTACTAAACTATGAGACACATTTAATGGGCGTTCTTTAGGGGCTGACTAATGAAGTACATAAAACTAGAGGAGGTTTTGTGGAATTCTTGTAACAGTAGCGTTGCAACACGTTATATTGGCTTTCTCTATATTGTCATAAAAACAAGAGAAAATATTCACTGTAAAGGAGTGAGGTGCTTTGCAATAACATTCACCACTTTTGAAATCTTTGTGGTAAGCTTAAGATGGTTATCTCTACATATGTTTTCAATTAGTGTACTCAAGTAAACTTTCACAACTGAGTTTCCATTGTTGAATTCAATTTCTGAACTTCTCCAAGATTCATGTAGGACTTTATTTTTCTTAAAGTAGCTTCACTGATTGTATTTTCAGCACTTTTTGCTTGAGAGACAGTGGAGAGTAAACCTTAAGAAGAATTGGTTTTGTTAGTTTGTCTTGGCCCAGCTGACTTCTATGAAGAAGAAGAAAACATGTTCCGATATAGTTGCATGACTGTTTTTTAAATTCTTCTTGTCTGAATCCTCTAGGCCAGGAGCAGGATATTTTACCTGGCTCTGAAGTACTTTTATTACTTTAATAACTCTTTATTACCTAGAAGTATAGCTCAACAAAAAGCATTTCAAAGCTAAACAGAATTAAAAAATATATTTAAGTGGAAACTTTTTTGGAAGCCTTGTAGATAATGAAACCTGAAAGGAAAGAGTGCATTTCTCTATGCTTCTTTAATTCAGTGGTGAGGTCATTCACCTGAGGGGTGGAAGGGCTGCCCGACATGATCCCCAGTTATGCTGGAGTGCACCAGTTAGTGTTTTCAGCAGTCTATCTTGGTTAAACAAACTAGTATCTGTGCTTTAGCAGAGTCTGTCAAGGAAGTAGGAGCGTGGCTTGGAACTCAGCCGCTGTCTGGAATTCTAATTACTCAGGTTATAAGGTGCATCAGGGTGCTCTGAAATTGATGCTTAGTAGAGACTGAGAACCAGCAACTGTTCTCTCAGTATGGAGTCTGTGGTTGAAGTCAATGGCACCAACCTGGTGGCCCCAGAGAGTTTAGAGCTTAGCAGGATTTTATCCATATATTTTCAAGGTAAGACAGTTTTGACAAACTGAGTCTTAGTGTGTGTGAAGCAAAACTTTTCTGCATTGTTCCTTGATTTGTCAATGAAGTAATCCACATTTTTAACTTGAAATTAACTGTACTGAGGTTTATAAGACTTCTTTGCAGGTTAGTGCTTGTTGACACATTGCACCAGTCTAATCAGATCAACTTTAGCCTATCTAATCTCATGGATGAGTGTTGTGCCCCATTCTCCAAGCTAGTACTTGCTGATGGTGATGATTCACCTGCTGCAGCCCTCTACTGCTAGGCTTAGCACTCAGCTGTATTTGTCCTTGACTTTACAGTGTGTTTTCCCCATACCTTTGGGAAATGAGCTGACTCATGCAGGGCTGATTTGAATGTAACCGTATTCCTTTTTGAGGTAAATTCTTGTAATGTAGAAATGTCTTTAAGGTGTGTGGTTTTGTTTTGGTTTGGTTTTTTTGGTTGGTTAGTTTTGCCTTTTGTCCCCTTCAAATAAGACTTTCCATTCATTTGTAGGTCTCAGTCCTAAACTAGGTGGTACTACAAAACAAATTATAAACGAAGGACTTCAAGGCCCAGTCATTTCTTTGGCATATTGACGCTTTAGAAGATCACTTACATGTGAACAGTTAGAGTAAAAAAGTGTTAGCATTGCTTTGTGTCTTGTAGGCAGGTTAATTTCTTCTCACTGTATTTCAGAAAGAATGTAAACAAAGCCCTGCCTTACCCTTATGACTCTTCTATTTGGGTCTGAGTGAGAGGAATTCTACAAAAGCTGGCAATGCCATGGATATCTTCATTTAGAGGTACTAAAGTCTGCAGGGTATGAAAATAGACACATTTTTTGTTCTATGATGAATTTTGGCCTCCAATTGGTAAATTAAAACACCATAAATAACTAACCCAAGTTACAAATACTAACATCCATTGAGTACATTTCCATGTGCAAAAGTGCAAGGTTTTGCACTTGGGCCAGAGGAATCCCAGGCATATACACAGACTGGGAGGAGCAATCCTTGAGACTAGCCTTGCAGAGAAGGACCTGGGGATCCTGGAAGATGAAAAGCTTAACATAAGCCAGCAGTGTGCTCTTGCAGCTCAGAAAGCAAATGGTATCCTGGGCTCCCTCAGAAGAGGGGTGGCCAGCAGGGACAGGGAGGTGATTGGACATTCCCCATCTGGAATACTGTGTCCAGGTCTGAGACCCCCAATGCAAGAAAGACAGAGCTGTTGGGTCCAGAGGAGGGCCATAAATATTATCAAAGGGCTGGAGCACCTCCCCTACGAAGACAGGCTGAGGGAGCTGGGCTTGTTCAGCCTGAAGTAAAGAAGGCTGCAGGGTGACCTCATTGCAGCCTTTCAGTACCTAAATGGAGCCTATAAACAGGAGGTGAACCAACTCTTTACAAGGATAGATAACGGTAGGGCAAAGGGAAGCAGTTTTAAGTTGAGGGAGGGAAGATTTAGGCTGGATATCAGGGGGAAGTTCTTTACCAAGAGAGTGGTGAGATGCTGGAACAGGCTGCCCAGAGAGGCTATGGATGCCACGTCCTTGGAGGTGTTCAAGGCCAGGTTGGATGTGTCCCTGGGCAGCCTGGTCTAGTATCACATGTGGAGGTTTGGTGGCTCTGCCTGTAGCAGGAGGTTGGAGCTTGATGATCCTTGAGATCCCTTCCAACCCAAGCCATTCTATGATCCTTTGTTATGTTAGTGGCTTTTTGTCATTAGCAGTTGCGTGAATTAAAAATGAAGTGCTTGTACTTTGCTTTTATCTGCTTTCTTGCTGTCTTTTTTTAAGTGAAACCAGCAAACTACTAATCCGTTTATAGAATAGACTATAAGCATCCTTCTTTGAGAAAGGATTTAAAAAAAAAACAACTCCAAAAGTTTCTGTCTTGCAGCAATAATGTGTAACATGATCAAAAGCTCATAGCATTTAAAGGAAAAGCATCTATAGGTATCAGTGGGCTTTTGGTGAAGCTCTTGTTGATAGTTGTGGTGTGTAAAAATGCCAAGGGTAAAATTATTCTTTTCTGAATATACAAACAATGAGAATTGAATATTAAAATGAGCGGCATTATTTCCATAAGTCTGTGCTCAGGGGTCATTTACCCTTCTTTGTCAATAAACAGATGTGACACACGATGTGACATCGAAATGGTGCCATGCAACCTTAAGCAGTACCCAGAACTGTATTCCATGTTCCTCATTATATTTTAATTAAATATTGAAGAACAGTTTGTTTACATCAGGCTTTAATTCTGTTAAAAGTCATGCCAGCTTATTATTATTGCTAGTGAAATAGCTGGAGCAGCAATTTGGTGATTAGTGTCAATTTCTCCTGTGACCCGAGAAAGTTAATACAAACTGTATTAATTAATAATTGTCAGATGAGCAGTTTTGCTGGAGTGGAATAGACTTAATTTTCTTCAGCAAAATCTAGATTAATAATCCCAAAGCATTTTAATGTGTGTAATTTATGCACTTATGAACCTTGAGTATATGTTATGAATTATGTGAATTGTACTATATAGTGCATAATAACAAAACCTGCAAACGTTATACAACGATTATTGTTTGGGCAAAACTTGGGTGAGGAGCAGTGCTTTTGCTGTTGCCTTAGTAGCCTTCCTTTGTCTGGTTATGCTGCTTATTTTTTTCCTCCTCTGACCACCTAACACTTGCATAACTGTCATGAACTTTCATATCTCAGTTGTTAAATTACTGATAGGACAGAAAGAAAAGAAATTAAAAGAAGTTTCAGGAAATAAAGTTATGCTAGCAATTGGAACTGCCTGTCTTATGTTTTTCTCATACCTACTTCTCTCTGTTACTTTTCGGGAAATAAATCCTGACCTCAATATGATGAGTTAAGTGCTGGCAGTGAATAACATGAAATGTGTGAAAAACACAAAAACCTCAAATCAAGGCAGAAAAAGACTAAAATCATAACATTATCAATATAAGAATAATTTGTATTAGGTAGATGGAAGCAGGGATAGAGCTGAAAGTGAATACTTTATAATGAAAGATATCTTTCAAATACCTCTAGATGATATTTTAGACAGTTATATGGGGACTTCTATGATAGTAATGACTCCTAATTTATGATATTGGCCCATGACATCAGAGGAGGATGCTGGAGGTGTGGCAGTAGAGGCTGAATCTTTCCAACAGTATTCTGTTACATTTTGTTGCTGTGCAACAGATGGTAGCAGAGGGTTAGTGTGACAGAATGACATCCGATGTGGAAGTGTGTATGAAGCAAAGATGTGAAATTGAATTCCTCCATTTGGAAAAAATGGCACTTGCTGACATTCACTGACACCTGCTGAACGTTTGTGGAGACCAAATAGTGAGCACAGTGATATGGTGGGTGGTGCATTTCAGCAGTGGCAACAGCGACAGTGGGTCACCTCTACTGGTGCAGATTGTTATGAGTGCAGCACACAAGCTCTTGCTCATGGCTGGTGAAAATCCATAGCTAATGGTGGTGTCTGTGTTGAAAAACAGTGTTTTATAGCTGAGAATTTGTCCTATCAAATAATGTTCTTGTGCTCTCTGTATTGATTGTAGTTTCCATGAAAATAAATAGCAGGTATTCCATTTGGAGTGATGTGTTTTGAAGTGTATGCATTGACCAGGTGCTAGGCTAATTAAACTTCTAGTTCTGTGTTACAAAATACACAGCTGATAGTGATGAAAAGAGGATGAATTTTGAAAGAGAAACCCCACTTTCAGCTCTGTTGAAGAATTATTTCCTTAGCTAGAAAGGGAAATATTTTGAATCACATCATAAATCTCGTAGTCATCAATAAAGTTACTTAAATAAGAAACAGATGCCTCTCTTTCTGAGAAGCTAAGTCACCTTTACAGCTTGGTCTTATCTTTCAAGCAACAACATAAGTCCTAGAGAGCTGCTGCATAGGGATGTTGTTAACTAGTATGCCAGGGAATCTTTATAGCCATACATTAAAAAACCAAAACAAACAAACAACAACAACAACAACAACAAAAAAAAAAAAAAAACAAAAAAAAGAACTTCTTTAACATAGAAATGTGTTTTTAAGCTTCCTGAAAAAAGGAAAAGAAAAAGGAAAAATGAGAATATGGGAACATTTTATTCTGCTTAGTTTAGGAGGAAAAAAAAAAAAGAATAAATGGAATAAAGAGCAAAGCATTTATTAGAAAAGAAGGTATCAAAAAGTTGCTATCATTGTCAAACAATAGACTGATCACCTGATCCTTCTCTCGCTTAAAAAAGAATCCAGGGTGAGGTTGCTCACAGCAGCCTTGTCTAGTCAAGGTTTGAGTATCTCCAGGGATGGAGATTCTGTACAACTTCTCTCATGTGTCTTCATCTTGAGATTAGTCAGATTTCCTATGACTATCCTATCAGATATCTGATGAATTCTTTAAGGCTTTCCCCAGATTACAGGTACTCCTCACTCATTTTGGTGACCATCTGCTGGAACTGCTTCAGTATTTAAACATTTTGTCTTTTCCTGGGGAAGCCAAAACTGGACATGGTACTCTGGATGTGGTCTCAAAGTATTGAGCAGAGGAGAGTGACTCCTTCCCTTGAGCCACTGGCAGTACTGCTGTCAATGAAGCTCAGTCTATTTTCTTCTGTTTGCCATGAGAGTGATCTGCTAACACACATTCAACTTTTGAACTTTTCTGCAGAGCTTTTCCTAGGCAGTAGATGTCAAGCTGAGGTTATTCTTTCCCATGTGCAGGATTTTTATTTATTTATTTTTGCTGCTGGTTTATTGATGCTAAGCGTCTATAAGTTCCTGGTAGGCATCTTTCCTAGCCACAAGGTCTGCCTAAACAGCAGCCCTGACCTTCAGGCTATTGTTCATTCAACTGAGGTTAGTATGATTGATGAGTAAACCCATTGGTAAATACAGATGATGCCTTGTGCTTACCTGGGTGCTCAGTTACTTCTGCTGTGAGTCTTGTGCGTCAGGAATGTTTCATTGTTCTGCTCAGGGCAATGAGTTCAAAGTAATAATAATAATTAAGAATATTTGTTTTTAGCATTCTTCATTAAGCTTCATCATTGAAAATCTACTGTGCCCTTCCTGCAAGTGTCTTTTTTACTTGTTTGCTCATAGCTGCCTATCAAAGTAGAGATGTTGGATCTAGAAGCAATGATGTTTGTTCTTTAGGTAGCTAGCTGTTGTGTAAAGGATTATAAGGCAAGCAGAATAAGGCTGTGCAGGATTTTAAGTTGAAAAGAAGAACTAAAATCCAGAAACTTTTAACTCCAGAATTCACTGTATCCTTGTCTACAATATCTTAGCTCAGGAGTCATACTGGAGAAAGAAGCTAATGGATATTCTGTGCATTGCCTACAATGTGAGCTTGCACCCATGTGCTAGCAAAATAACTTGTGCAAGATAACTCCAAGGCATGAAGTATTATCTGCACCCCACCTAGTTGGATTCTTGTTCAGAAGTCTTGTTTGCTTTGGTGGGATTATGCCTTTTGGGGAATTTCATTGGGCTGTTCTGGCCTCTGACCAGCTTTTTAGGTCATTTAGATCATAAGGAACTAAGGTTTTGTTTTGTTTTATTTTGTTTTATTTCTTCAGAGAAATACAGAGATTTTAGTAATCTGGTACTGCTTTTTCTTCTGTCATGATGACCATTTGCTTCAAGCAAACTAAACTCTGTTACCTCCCACCACTTTTTCAAACTGCTCATGATAATCTGCCTGACTGCCAGCAACTGGTTAGAGGAGGTCCACAGGACCTGTGCTACTGACAGTGGCATGGTATGGATGATACAGGCTTTGATGCCATGAACAAAATGTGTCCCTGCGGTCCAGCTGCCTGCAGGTGCTCACTTCTCTTTTAGGTCCATGACTGCAATGCTGCTGTACTGCTTTTGTGGTTAGTAATTCTGCCTCTTTTGCTGCAGATATTAGTATGCGAGCTACTAAAATTCAATTAAATGGAGCAGTGTATGCTGCAGCCACATTTCTGTCTGAAGCACAGATATTCCTTCCAGGTAGAATACAATATCCACATAGGGAGTTTGCATGCAACAACTGAGGTGTATTACTTATCTCATAGTTTATTTTCAGCAGCTTTCTGGTGTAAAGCTGGAGACTCTAAATGCAAGTATACCTAGCAGTGTCAGTTACCAACAGCTTATTCTGCGGCTAATACAGGAACCAAAACAGCACAAACTTTTGGCCTTACTTGCATAGAGTAACTGCAAATTGAGAATGGGTAACCTAGATTAGAGTAGGCACGTTTGACTAGTTTCCGCTTTTGTGTATCCATCTTTCATGGTAAGAGTGCTTTACTTCACGTTTCATAGGCTCACAAAATGGCTTCAGTTGGAAAGGTCTTAAACATCTGGTGTTTCCAACTTCCTGCTGTGAGCAGAGCTGCCACCCACTGGATCAGGCTGTCCAGAACTCTATCCAACCTGGCCTTGAGCACTGCAGGGATGAGGCACCACAGCTTCTCTGGGCAGCTGTGCCAGGGTCTCACTGCCCTGTGAGTAAAAATGTTTCCTCCTAATGGCTAATCTAAACCTCCCATCTATTAGTAATACCATTCCCTCTTGCCCTATCACTATCAGACCTTGCAAAAAATTGACCTCCTTCCTATTTATAAGTTCCCTTCAACTACTGGAAGGTCTCCCCACAGCCTTCTCCAGGCTGAACAGCTACAACTCCCTCAACTTTTCTTTAAATGAGAGGTGCTTCAGACTGCTGATCATCTTCGTGGTGCTCCTCTAAATACCACTCCAGTAGCTCCACATCCCTCCTATACTTGCATGCCCAGACCTGGATGCAGTACTCCAGATGGGGCCTCACAAGGAACAGAGTAGAGGGGGACAATCACCTCCCTCACCCTGCTGGCACTCCTCTTTTGATGCAGCCCTGGATACTGGTGGCTTTCTGGGCTGCAAGCACACACTGTGGGCTTATGTCCCCCTTTTCATCCATCAGAAACTCTAAGTTGTTCTCCACAGCGTACTCTCAAAGAGTACTTCTCCCTGTCTGTGCACATATCTGGGATTGCCTCGACCCAGGGGCAACAACTTGCACTTGGACTTGTTGAACATTATTAGATTCACATAAATCCCCTTTTCAAGTCTGTCCAGGTCCCTCTGCATAGCATTCCTTCCTTCTATTGTCTCAACTGCACACTCAGCTTGGTGTCATCAGCAAACCTTTTGGGTGTATGCTCATTCCCACTGTCTAGGTCATTAATAAAGGTGTTGAAGAGCACTAGTTCCAAGATGGACCCCTGTGATTAACTACAACCTTCTGACCACTACCATCCAACCAATTCCTTGTCCACTGGATAGTCTGCCATTCATATACATATCTTTCCAATTTAGAGATAACGTTTTTTGAAGAAAGGTCATCTGCTTCTGAAAAAGCAACATTAATCTGCCACAGATCTGTACTACTGGGAATTAGTCAAATGCGTAACCATTCCAGAATAAATCTCTGTGGAAAGGGTCTTGTCTTTATTTCAAATACTGCTTTCAAATGAATCAGTGAGATGTCTGCACCACTGCATATATGCATATATTATTTCTGAACTGAGTCCAAAACAACACGATTTGTAAATGTTCATTTTTCTCCCAGCTTAATAGGAAGAGGTGTGTTTTCACCCAGCCTTGTCCTATTAGAATCATGCTCTAACAGGACATGTGGAAATCTGCGTTGCATAGAATATTGTGTAGGTGGTGCACAAGACTTGACATGGTAATCAGCATGCGTGAAGAAGCTACTGCTGAAGCATTTGTGCTTGAGTAATCCAGTTCCAGCAAATCTGATTTATATTAACCTGGAGGCAAGTGAGATTCAGGATTGAGAGTTTTTCCCCACCACTCTGAAGTATATCTAAGAAAAGACTGAGTTATTTTGAAGTACATGTGCTGATTAGGAACGTGAGTAAATCTCTGAACTGTGTTGCCAATAATGTGTCATTCTAGGATTTATCTCCACTTGTTAATTTATGCTTCTGTTTGTATTGACAGGGCTTGCTGGGGAACTAATGGTGCCTATATGTTATATTGTTGTCTTTGTCAGGGTTATGGTTAGGAGTGAAACACATAAATGCATATACACATAAAATATATCTATTGCCTCCTCACCTAGTAAACACAGTAATGCCTGAGTCAAGAGGGAGTTGAATAGATGTCTGTGTCCTGACCCAGAAAGACAGATGTGATGATATCAGTTAACAGGAAGTCAAGATACAGGAAAAGATGATTTCCTTTGCCTTTTAATGTGCCTGAATACGGTCTTCAAACAGATCTGAGGTATCAATGCTTTGCTCAGTTTTCTTTCTCACTTAAATGGTTCAGAAAGTCAAAAAGTAATTTCTCACATTTGAATGTAGCAGTAATTTATAATCTAATCCTGTCGTTTCAGGTTAGTTATGCCTTGGATTCCCAATGATCACATCTGGCAGAGTGTCTTTACTGTGCCTATTTCAAACCTTGTGGTCTCAGTCCAGAAATTTATTTTTGTTACTATTCCTGTTATAATAATAATTAATTCACTAAATACAATATTAACTGGGAAAAATACTTTAAAATCTTGCTCTTCACCAGAACAGAACTATCATCTCTCTACCCTAAAATCCCTCCTTGTACATCTAGTTCTTCTCTGTGTTTTGTGTTAAAATTTATTTTGCTTGATTTCACTCTGTATGTCTTCACAGAGGAAAAGGCTGCTTTTATGAACAAATGACAAATGTCACAAAATATATGTGATTCATAAAAATTTAACAGCCAAATTTAATACTTAATAAGATACTAGAAATTATATGGTATGAATCTTCAGAATCAAAGAATGTCCTTGCCCTTTCTAGCTTGTTGGAGTTCTATTTTTAGTGAGAATCTGAGCCCAATTACAATCATACTTCAGAAAACATTATTGTAAGCACAATGTAACAGAGCTGGCCAAAGCTTTGAAGTGCATCTGCCTAGATGTTTTTTATTAACTGACTCCCCAAAGACAGTGACCAAAATGGCTTTAAAACACTGAAGAGCTGACTTTTACTCAAATATATCTTAGGAAAAATCTAGTTTTTAAATAAAGGGGAAAAATGACTAAGATAGATTAGAATAAGGAGAATTCAGAATTAACTCTCGCAATTCCTGCTAAGCGGAGAATTCCTCACTTTCAGGCTCTGCTTTGGCTTGATAGTGAGATGGAATACTAAATATTCTCTGGAGTCTTGAGCCTCCATAGTGTCTAAAAACAGTTTGGTTTTTATTTTACATTCAGAAGCCTCTGATGCTTCACAACTCCTCTCTCACAGTTCCCAGTTGCTACCAGTGTGCTTACCTGCTTTCTTTTTTCTGTTCTTTGCAGCCTGGAGACCCCTGCCTCTGAATAGTCAGTTGCATCTAAAATAATGAGCTGCTTTCTCTTCTCTTTCCAGACTCCCCTGAGACCTGTCATTCATATATGCAGTCTGAAAGTAAACAGTTAAACAGTTGAACAATTAAACAACTAAAATAAATGGCGTCCACCACACTGAAGTTGTTAGAATTTGAGATTGTTTTAAGGAAGCATGCAGGTGTAATTCTGTGGGATTTAAGCACTTGCATTCTGGAATGATATAGAAAAACAGCTGTAATATTTACCAGCTCATAAATACTCAACACTACATTTTCAAATCTGAGTATTTTCAGTGAATTTTAGAAAAATTACATTTTTCTTAAGCACCTGTGTTTTTGCTCTGTGTTGCACTGGCAGATCCTGATAGCCGACCAGAAAAATTTGCTCAAGTTTCTTTTCATATTGATTGCCAGAGAAATAAATTTACATTTTCAATAGCTAACCTATCAGAAGAAATTTGTTCCAACAGAAATGGATTTTGTTATGGTTTCTTGGTGTGTGTTATTCCTCATTGCACCAAAAATAGTATGTTTATCTACATTATGAATATTGTTTCTTAGCCAATGCAAATCTAGTGATTTGGGTCATCTTTGTCATGGGAAATGTTACTTTTTCACTGAAAACAATGTCAGTCCTGAAAATCAGGCAGACTTTCCTTCATTGTCTTCTGCTTTTCCTTACGTGTATTGCTTATTTATCTCTGTAAACTGTTTACTCTTTTAACATATCCAAATGTTTCAGTCCATTGACTTTTATGTGGGATGCATGTGTTGCCAGCATTGTACTTACCATGCAATGTTATTTGCACATATCTTACGTGAACACGTACATCTGCAGGCAGTGCCATTTCTACTTCTATTTATTTACTCTTTTACATGCTTTTTTTCTGAACAGCATATTTGTGACAAAAATTTGGAAGATTATTAGGAGAGACAAAAAATGTGATAATGAGAATTCTAAAAAGAGTTTCTTCTAAGCAAATGAGATTAAAATCTAGGATAAGTCAAGTAATTATGCTTGTTAACAATGAAGTTATGCTTTTAGACTAATATATGTTTCAATCATAAATCTCAGGATGAATTCCCAAAGATTATTCTCAAAATCAGCTTGTGGTGAGGATGATCAAACACTCACGTGTAAATTCCCTAATATCTCTTGTAGTAAAAATAGGAGAAAATTGTTGGCCTGTTGGGGTTAAGAAATAAATCATGTTTAAACTAACTCAATTAGGATACATTAGAAATCTAAAAACGGACCCTGTACCCTCATACTAAACATAGGTATTTATGATTTCTTTCTTATAATGCATTTATGCTTTTAATCTGAGTTTTAAGAGGGAAGGATTCTGTTTAACAAAGTGTACGTATATAATCAAGCAAGAAATAGCAGAGCAGATTAGGAAGATAGCACTCATCTTCCATCATCCTTCTGTTCAGGCCAGCTTAATAAAATCATACCAAACTGAGCCACAGCAGTGTTTGCTTTTATCATGATTTAAGAAGGCTCCACGCCGAAATCCAGAGTGGACCTAGAAAGCAATATTTTTTAAAAAACAACTACTGAACCTTCAGTATCACTAAATTATCTGTGACAATAAGTTTGATTTGAAGGTTCAGTTTAGATTTGGGCAACAGAGCCTCTGCACAGAAGCTTTATGGTGGTTCTGTGCTCTCTGCTGTAGTTTAGCTTCTTTTCTTGCACTTTCTATTGCTTTCCAAAATAGCACCACCAGTTTCAAAAGAGCTGTTATCATGTTGGGATGAACTCTTATAAGAATGTCTTATACAGGGCTAAATATAGTGAAAGCTGAATTCATCTTTGGCCTTCAACTTAAAGTAAATGTGTTTTATGTTGAGGGCAATCTAAAATGTTTATTCCATGTACACCGCTTCAGAGGTGTGTCATCAATTTGAATCTACTGTTCATATCGACTCTGATGTACGTTTTCATTTCTCAGCATGCTATATCCAAGTACATAATTTGCTAGCATTGTTGGCTGCACAAATGTATTGTTCTGACGTAGAATAATAACTGTTTATGTTTGCTATCTGTGAGACACATGAAGAATGATACAGCTTGTGAAATATAAGCACACATTTTAATCATATCTGAATGATGTCAGATTGACTGCTTTATACTGATATATTCCTGTATCTAAAAAGCAGTAAGCTTGATAGATCTGTATGCCAGGACTTCAATGTAATATTTTTTCCTATTGTTGTTATTAAGGATACATAAAACAATCTTAGTATGCTGTATTTTTCAAACTACAAATCTGTTACTCTACTTCTATTTTTGTGAAAGTTCAAGCAAAGTGCCTCTACGTGATATGTGACCATAACCTGATTCAGTTTTGTAATATCTTTGTTTTGCTGTAACATGATTCTCCCAGTGTCCTGCGGGCTAAAAGTACATGCATCACATGGGATCTGAGGATAAACAAATGATCAAGAAGTGAATATTCTAAACTGAAAACACCCTGTAACAGGCCCCAACACATTTCAGTTTCATGACCTAGATAATTATGATTTTCAGAGAACGGTTGAAAACTATCTCTTAAAAGGCTAACTCATACTATGCAGGAATATGTAAAGGCAACATTCATCTTCTGATTTACATATACAAGAAACAGTCATATGGAAGCATCTAGAGGGGCCTGTTGTGATGTTAGGCCTTTATCAGGAAGTTACCTCCTCTACCAGTATTTTCCCAATATTTAACTAATATCTCGCACTATTGAATTAAATGTGGAACTACGGAATATTATTATAATTTAGATTGATAAAAATGCAAACTTTACTTAGAAAAATGAAAGCTTTCCAGGACGTATTGCTGCATACATAATAGACTTAAGGTATTACATCTAGCATTTAACAAAGCTATCCTTGGATTGGCTAGTGTCTTGGTGGAAGACAAAAAGAATGTTTTGATAGAAACTTAGGCCTTGACACTGATGTATTATCAAGGTTTTACTTGAACAAACACATCTTTGTTTCTGGAGTACTCAAGTACCTAATACTAGAGGCAACCAGATACATGTTGGAAATGAGGTGTGAGTATGACCAGTATCCCATCTGGGACAGTTTTGACAGTCTCCTCTTTCCACCATCTTCCCATTTTTCTGGGGGAGGAGCATATTTGTGTTCAGCAAAACTTCAGTAAAAGCTTAAAAAAAAATCTTGTTGAAATCTTGACAAGGAGATGATCAGCAAAATGAATAAAGGTATTGGCAGTTTCATTCCATAAAATTCACTTTTTACAATCACTCTAATGAGAAAGCATTCTTTCTGAGTTAATCTCTCAGATTACTCAAATTAGTCCATCTTTGTCTCTGAATAGGGCTGCTACATCAGGTAAATTTTGTAGGCTGATGATCAATAAATGTACATTTAATTAATAGATCTCAATCAAGTGGCTGTTTTTGAGAAACGTTTTACAATCTGTTTTATAGGTGAGATAATTAAAGCAAAAAAGATGTGAGGGAGTTAGTAAATCAGCAGCAGTGGCAAGAAAGGGAAGACAAAGTTCTCTTGATTCTCAGAAGAGCATGCTGGCTACTGGGATCTGAATGAATTTTTGTAGAAACTGTCTAGTGCAAAACTTTAAAAGGAAAAGGAAAGGTTTCAGTTATAATTCAGCATTTCCTCCTAACTCCTCTCCAAATTGTCTCACCTTCACTCTGCAGGAATCACAATCCTGATGGCGTTTTAAAATCCCCTGCTGTTTATTTCAGTTGCAGAGCAAAAGCAATGTGATTTTAATTATGAGACCAGTTGTGCGCTTTAGAATTTAAATGGAGAATATCACACACTTCCAGGCATTCTCCTGGTGGATTGCTGCAAGTTTAAACAGAGTATTTGTTTGCGGTAATTTTGACTATTCCTTCACAATAAATCCAGCATGTCATTTCCAGCAAACGGTGCCATAAGGGCTTTCCTCCCGAGCCAGTGTTCACATCTGCATTTTTGTCTTTCACTGTTTTTAATGGACTTTTGTTCCATTAGTTTGCCTAATCCCTTGCTGAACTCATTTGCAACATTCTAGAAAGTTCTGAGGTAACCAAGCTGCCTGATTATGCTCTGCATTAAAAGAATACTTAGTGCTGTTTGCTTTAAGCCTGATCTTTTTCATCTGGTGACCCTTAGCACTGCTGTTATCAAGAGCAGTGAGTAGTCACTCACTCTTCACCCACTGAATGCTGCTTTTTCTTTTTGCAGGTTTCTCTTGCACCCCTTCTATCATTCCTTTTCCTGTCTGCAGTATCTACACAAAGCTGCTATTGTTATCATTGCTTATTTTTCTTTTTCTAGTAATAGCACATTTTTGAAATGCAGAGAAGATAATTCTGAATTTGAACACATTACTGATACATGTGGTGATAAAAACGGACCCTGTTTTGCTTTGAACTTATTTGCTAATGTTCTATTGTCCTTTTGGCCACAAATGAGCACTTTGCTGTTTGTTTTCACGGAACTATTTGCAGTGAGGCTAAGACCCCTTTCATAGAGTCATAGAGACTCATTATGATTCTCGCACATAGAAACAAATGAGCTAACTGCAGTCAGGATTGCTCATTCCAGGTGTTTACTGAATTCTGTCAGCTATTTTATCACATAGTTGCTGACATGAGACCCTTCTTTGACTGTTTGCAAACTCATGAATGTTTAGAGAACAAAGGAAATAATAGACGTGAGTGAAAACTGTTTAACCTCTTAAAGATTAACTTCACTGCACGTACAGTCAGTCTCCCTTCATACTTGGTTTCCTATAGAGCTTTCTGGACATGGGCACAGGCCTTCTGTTAGCTCCTATGACTGCTACGCAAGGTATTGATTTTTATTTATCTCCTCTATAAGTTAGCTTTTTCTCCACCTATCTGTTGGTCATCAGGTGTGAGGTGTCAGTCTTTGGTAGGAGAACATTGACAGGTATAGTTTATGTTTTATGCACCAGGCAGGCTATTTCACAGCCTCTGAGGAGTTTTGGGAAGTATTAGATCGGTGTATTAGTTGGTGTTGTCAAGGCCATGGACCTAGCTGGCTCCCAGCTACTTTTGCACAAAGAGAAGCGATAACACAAGAGGCACTGAAACTGAAGGTGAAATGCATCACAGAGACAATAAAAAGAGCAAACAAACAAACAAACAAAAAAGGTAATGTGAGATAAATTTCAGTAAATTGAAGTGTGGTGAGTCTATACCTGTTGTTTTGGAAAATTGTAATGGTTTGACATTGTCAAGCCAGTGTCAAGATACAGCCACTGAACACACCAGTATCATATTTTATGAAGTAGAAAAGAAATGTTTTCAAGAATTTTGATCTCAGTTAATGGAGACTGCATACGTGCAGCTTACCTGTGCTTAGGAAAAGGTATCTTCTGTAATTTGAAATCCTCCCCCTGTGCTTGGTGCTGGTGAGGCCCCACCACAAGTACTGTGTTCAGTTTTGGGCACCTCAATACAGAAACGACATTAAGGTGCTGGAGCAGGTCCAAAGAAAGGCAACAAGGCATGTGAAAGGCATAGAGAATGTGCCCTATGAGGAGAGACTGAAGGAACTGGAGCTGTTCAGGCTGGGGAAAAGGAGGCTGAGAGGAGACCTTATTGCTCTCCTCAAATACCTGAAAGATGCTTACAGCAAGAGTGGGGCTGGTCTCTTCTCACTGGTGACAGGTGACAGGACAAGGGGAAATGGCCTCAAGTTGTGCCAGGGAAGCTTTAGGTTGGATATCAGGAAAGACTTATTTACAGAAAGGGTTGTTAAGCATTGGAATAGGCTCTCCAGGGAGGTGGTTGAGTCACCATCCCTGGATGTGTTTAAAAACGTTTGAATGTGGTGCTCAGGGACATGATTTAGCAGTGTTGTTAGAGTTAAGATAGAATAGTTAGGTTGCAGTTGTTCTTGATAATCCTGAAGGTCTTTTCCAGCCTGAGCAATTCTATGACTCAGTGTCTTGTGACATCCCACATAACCACATAGTCTCCAGCTTCCATAAGGCCCCCCCCAGATCCTGTGTTACGCTTGCCTCAGCTACCTATGGCCAGGATCGGAAGGGACGTCAAGGATCATGAATCTAATCACAACATAGAGGTGATAGATAAGCAAATCAGTGTCTCTTCCAGACTGAGTGGCTGTGGGGACTGAACATTTGACAAAAATTGTTTGAAAATCTGTTCAGCTGCTGAGAAGACCTATACAGAAAAAGCTTGATGATGACTCCGCAGTTAAAAGTAAATCATAATTCAAGGAATGTTTTTAACGCAGGGAATTATTTCTGTGTTGAAGTATCCCATTTATATGAAGCAGCATATATTTGGCAAAATTTGATTTGAATGATTTAGTATCATTTTCCTGTCTTCTCCAAAAGTTTGTCATTGTACTTTCACAAATTTCCTTTTTAAATTGTTTTAAACAAATTTAAACAAAATTCAAAAACTAAACAAAAGTCTTCAGATCTAGTTAGTTTTTCTACCTTAATAAGAAGTAGGAAGTAGTACTAATGATCAAGAACTGATATGCACTTGACTGGAAGTTCATGCGTAGTTCTTTTGAATTTTCATTGTGACCTTTCTCTTCTGAGCATGATGCAATATTTTCCCACAGCTGCCCTAACAAAGAAGTCCCTTCAGATTTATTTATATCTTTGCATAAGTATATGAAATGCACAGCTTTGAAGACTACTGTTCAGTACAGCTTAAAAACAAAAACACTTTCTAACAGTTGAAAATAATTTCTAGTCACTAGGGGCCTATCATAGTTTATATATATCAGAGGCCTGGTTTGTGGGCTTTTTGATTGTGTTTTGTTTTTTTTTTTGCCAGCTTTTTTGCAAGGTAATAACTTTTGACCAATAAGTTTCAGAAGGTGATCAGAAGGCTTTACTACTAAACTTCTAAACTAAACTGAACAACACAGAAATTCGGTATAGCAGCTTACTGGATTCATTGTGTTCCATCAGTTACTGTTAGTGGGCAAAAAAGGCATCATTAGAAAAACTAATGTGACTGAAGTTACCTTAATTCTCTGCTTTTACTAACTTCAGCTGTGAAAGATTATCATAGTATCATTTGAGTTGGAAGGGACCCTTAATGGCCATCCAGTCCAACCTCTCTGCAGTGTACAGAGACACCTACAGCTAGATCAGATTGCTCAGAGCCTCATCCAGCCTGACCCTGAACGTCTGCAGGAATGGGGCTTCCACCAACTTTCTGGGCAACCAGAGTCAGTGTCTCACCACACTTACAATAAAAAACTGCTTCCAATCTAAATCTCCTCTCAAATCTAAATCCAATCTAAATCTCTTCTCTTTTAGTTTGAAACCACTTCCCCTTGTCCTGTCACAACAGACTCTGCTCAAGAGTCTGTCCCCTTCTTTCTTACAGCCCCTCTTTAGACACACATATTTCAGTAATTCAAAGGTTGACACAAAGCAACCTTTTTTTTGGTATGTATTTCTGCACAGCTAAAACCACTCAATGGTTTGTATAACATGAAGCAACAGAAAGAACCTCAGCCCACTGTAGACTCTAGAGGTGATTTATTTTGCAAATAGTGGTGCAAGAGCATTTACAAGAAGACTATTCTACAATTGTATTGCAATATTTGTTGTAGAGTTGGTAGCAGGGCTCCTTTTAAGTTTACTTTTTGTCCAAGTTCTTATGAAGAACTCGTGAGTACAGCGTTACTTTGCATTATTATAGAGTCTTCTCAGAACAGAAATTGAGAATTTCAGAAAATGAATAGTAGTTTTGAATGTAGGTGTTACAAGTTAAATTTACAATCAGTTTTTTTCCCCCTGTGATTTCAGGCAGTCTTTAAAAATAGGTATGAACTACTAGACCATCTTACTGAAGAGAAAGCTGGAGTACTGAGAGATTCAAGTTCCCAGCAAATCTGACACTAAATTAGAGTCCAGATATCTGTCACTCCAAATTTGTGTATTTGTGCAATTTATGACAAGTCTTGAGTTTGCTATTAACATCAATGAATAGCAGTTACTTCAGTGTCCTCATTTACTGTTTTTTTTCTTCCTGCTACTGCCTGAGGAAGCTGAGTCTGACAGGTGTCTGCCTTCATATCAGTAATTATTACTAGAAGCACAGCTGAAGTCAAGAGCCATTCTGAAATAAGAATGGCAACCATCAGAATTTCATGTCAGCTATGAAAACATGAAACATCTGTATGTTTTCTTTACGAAACATCATTTTTCTATAAGAATGCTTTTGCAACTAAGAAAACAATACCACAGGGAAAACACCTGTATTGGAATACTGTCTAGGGTGCTTCAAGAATACCTAAGATGTCTGCTGCAAAGACTTTTTGAAAGTATTCCTGTAAATTACTAATTAACTTCTTAAATAGGAAAAGCTCATCAAGATCATGAACTATGCTGTGTATTCTGAAAATATCAATAGAGCAGAAATAGAACAATAGAAACTGGAGGACTGAACAAAGGATATGAAATATGAAATTTATATGATACGCAAAAGTGTTGAAAGGGCTATGGAAAAAAAAAAGGAATGTTACAGTGCAATTTTTTGCACAAGATGCAAATAATTAAAATTAGGCTAATTAAAGCCAAAATACAGTAATAAAGATAATCTCTCTTTTTTTTTTTTTTCTTTTTTTTTCCAATTCCACAATTAACCTCCCTACAGTAAAACAGTAGAAATAGATACAAAACAGATACAAGCCATTTGGTCTTGACTGTTTGTTGATATGTGGATTCTTTGAATGGAATTTAGATTGCTAATGTGAGAAATTATAAAATCCGTTTACATACTGAGACATAAACTTTAGAATAACCAGGACAAAAAGGAATATTTTACTTGATCTTTCACCTGAACAACCAGTTTTAAAATAAGTATCAAGTCTAAACTGTATTTAAATGGTTTAAATTGTTTTAAAATACATATACTTGCCTATATTTCTTCTGAGAGGTTTTTTCAGAGTTCCTCCCCAGCATAATGTGTCTGTCCTCTCAAGTACTCAGCTTGTTAAACAGACTGAGAGCGCAGTGTTCAATGCCTGCTGTCTGGGTGAAAAGTGATACCCAAGAGCTGATATTTTCTTTCTCACAAGTCTCAAACCTGATGCCTGGATGGAGCTTTTTGATTCTAAACTGTACATTGCTTCGAAGTCTTACAGATACCTAGAGGTAGGTCATTAGCAGCTTACTCACTAGGAAAATGATTTCTACATTACTTCAAAATGCAATAACATAGACAGGTCAAGGTTTTTCAAATCATAATAGTAAAAGATTCTGTGCTTTGTATAATCTATTCTCAGCGTCAAGGCATTGATGGCAACACACCAAGATGCATTTCTTTTCTGAAAACTTGTAGAAGTTACTTCCTTTTACTTTGATATTTTTGCTTTGACTTTGCACTTTTGAGACACTTTTTTCTTGCCAGCAACTTAATAGCTGTGTTAGGTGGGGTGTGACATGCAACTTCAAAGAAGAGACTTATGTGTGGTTCTCTATGGAGGAAAAACTCCTAGGCTTCTTGCTGGCAGTAAGAAATGGGACTGGCATCTCTTTGAACGTCAGCATCAAGACAAAGCTTTTGATACTGCTGCACACCATTACTTTTGCTGTCTTAAACCAAACATGGTAGGCTGTGATTTCAGAAAAAAATTGAACCTGGAAAGAGTTTGAAATAGTCCTTGCAGCCCTCAAGCCACCTCTCCTATGTAGTTATCTTTGACAGGAGTTATAGCTGACTTGCCAGTGCCATAGAATGGGTCTTTACTTACCTCTGGAGAAAGGAGATTAGAAGTACTTTTTCCTGTTATCGGAAAAGGAAAGTGTCTAGTCTGACACCAGGCCTGAACTGAGTGACCTGATGACTTTCTTTAGAGATAACAAGTGGGACTACTATCAGTAGTGCCAGGGTTCAAGACAGAGAAGGGAATGGATTTCATGTCACAACAAGGTCTTTGAACAGGAAATATTTCTGCTCTACTGTAGGCTGAGACAATTCTGGATATATGTTTTACCATTCTGTTTCCACATGGCCCTGTGGATTTTCTTAGAAGCTGGTTGTACACAATGCATCTACAAAAAAAAGAATTATTTTGTCTATTTTCTTCTTAGGGGACTATCTTTCAGACTAAACTGTGAAGTTCCCTCTTGAGCACTTAGGAGATAAAGTAAGCATGCATAAGTCCTACCTGTCCAGTTCAATATTGTTTACATATTGTTCAGCTGTTTGCTCTGAATCTGAATATTCTTCTGGGCTTCATGTGTGTGTGTGTGGTTTTTTTTTTTAATTATTATTTTTAATTTTCTTTTTTTTTTGGGGGGGGGGTTGTCTTTGTAAAAGAAACAAAGTCAGTTATCATAACAGTAGTGCTGCTAATTAAGGACCATGTGTTTAAGCTTATAAAAAAAAATGATTTTTTTTTAATGGAAGGTACATTTTAAAATAAAGTTTAATTATAATATATAGAGAATTATAATTAGTAATACAGTATTATTATTTTTATTAAGGAATTTAGAAGTAACTATTTATACAGCAGATTAAATAGTTATGTATTAAATATGAATATTTGCAGTGGTGCCACAAATTCAAAAATTATAGCAAAGTATTTTTCTTGGTAAAATGATCTGTTTTGAAAAGCACTCGTTCTTGGTAATACTATACTGAGTCAGTTTAAGTATATATAAACAGTAAGCTAAGTTCTGTTTCTAGCTGCATTTCTCTAAGTTTAAGAAAGACCTCATTCATATTGGAAACATGCATACTATCTTGTCTTTAAAGAAAAAAAACAAGAACAGAAACAACAACAGTAAAACAGTCAACTTGGCTACTTCACAGCAAAGTAGAATATCCTAGAATTAGTTGTTTGCAATACACAACAGAGCTTAAATGGCACAACTGATGCTATATGAATATTACAACAGATTCCTATAAAATTACAGAAATCACAGTGGTCAGGCATTGGAACAGGCTGCCCAGGGATGTGGTGAAGTCACCATCCCTGGAGGTGTTGAAGAAATGTGTAGATGAAATGTAGGTGAAGAAAATATATCAAATAAAACCTTTTCCTTCTTCAGAATTTTTATTTAGGAAAACAAATACCATTAAAACTTCTGACAGAAAGCCCTTATCTGGGAATTCACCTTTTGAGTGTCATGTACGGCTCTACTGGCTTTCTTTCAGCATGAATACTGTCTAAACAGGATAGACTTTTCCCTGCATACTGCTTTGTATGTCTATCCCTTCACGTGAGGGATGTCTTTGCTGTCATCTGCCTTACGTGCTGTGCAACCTACATACCCAACCTTTTCAGCAATTTGTGTTCTGATTTGCCCTAAGCCAGCTCTGTTCTGGAGGTGCTGTGCTGAGGTTAATATAATAAGCCCTTCTGAGAGCACAGAACTTTTTGAATTGGAGCTGCTTCTGTCTGCCTTGGAAGGTTTGCCTGAAAGGCCTGCAGGCAGCCTAGCTCTTTGTGCTAGATGGTGTGCAAAGATGGTTGCAAAGTGTAAAATTTATTTCAATAATTCAAGACCCTACCCTGGAGAGTAGGAGAATGCAAAATTTAGGGTGTGACAACTATTCTGATTTAGCTTTTAATCATGTTAACATTGCTCTTTCCATAACTCATGTCACTTTGTTGCTATGAGTTTGGTCAGAAGCAGAGCATGTGTTCTGAACAAGGTGAAACTTCACACCTTTTGGACTGGAAGCTTGTAAAAAAGGGCAGTGTCACAGCGATCTTATACAATCAAGACAGACATGAGGAATGTGAGCAAGAAATAATTTAATCGCTGTTTCTCAAAACATGGGAACTTGAGTCAGCCAGAGGAATTATTGGATTTAAAACTGAATTAAGTGGTTTTTTACACAACGTACTATTATGCTGTGAGTTCACTCCTCATCCAACTTTATGAGGGATAGGAGTGTACGTGGGCTGTGAATGTGATCATGTACATTTATTCATTAAGAATAGGTGAGCTGGAGACTTAAAACTCTTCTGGCTTGAATGTGGATTTAGAAGGCCCGTCCTGACTACTGGAAGGATATATGTGGACATTTTTTTCTTTAAGCAATTGCCCCAGATCTTCAGCTGGTGACTTTTGGAAGACAGTATAGACTCAGCAGACCAGTGTGGCACTCAGTTCTTATGCTCTCTGGATCTTTCTTCTGCTGTGGTCTCTTGCAAGGTACAGTCCTTGAATGGACCTCTGGCTACTGCTGGTGTGGTCCCACAGAAGAGAAGGGAAACAGTGATAACAAGGAATTTCCAGATTTCTTTGTGAAAGTTTAAAGTCTTTTCTGCAAATTGTTTTTGGGATTGTATTATTAAATATCAAGAAATATGTTGTCTGTGCTATGAAATGCATAATCAGTATTAGCCCTGAGAGCTTAATTTTAGATTAATAGGTGAGATTTAGGTGAACTGGGGGTATTGGAGTTTAAAGCTGTGATCTGAAAGCCTCAGACTGATGGTGTGATATTCACAGAAATAGTTCAAAGGATCTGTCTCTGAAGAAGTTATATGTTCTGAGACCTTCTTCTCTCAAAGCAGTGAGATCCCTATCTCCCTTGCCCTGCTGGGGCGGGGATCCTGAGCAGTGACATCTATTCTGCTGTGACTTCTGATCTTGCCAAATTGCCAATTGCAGGGGCAGTACCTAGCCTCTTACAAGCTCTGTCAGGAAAGGGTGTGTGTATGTGTGTGTTTTTCCAGTATTCGTGTATGTGTTCAATTAACCATGGAACAGAAGACAGGCACTGCTCCTCTAGTAAGCCTGAATGTCCTCCCCTTGCCCTGAGTTTGCCTTGCCTGCAGGGCTGCCACCTGTGCTGAATGAAGCCATTCTCCACTTTTTCTGGCAGGTGGAACAATTCAAGAATCTAACTGTACCAGGAATCACGGCATGCCACAGCTTAGAGTTTTGTGTAGTAATTGTGCATATTCTTGGACTCCAGTTCCTGTGCACAAGATTCTTTCTGTTTTCGTTTCCTTCAATTTTTATACATTTTACTCTGAATCAAGGCTTGAATAAAGTTCTCTAATTTTTGTAGGCATTTAATTTAAACATTGAAAGGAAATTCAGAAATGTGTGCAAGAAGAATCAGGGTTATTCTTTGAAGTGTTCAGCACTTGCAAACTACATGAAATACAATTAAAAAATCACTATCAAAACCCAAGTTTACTGCACAAAAATATGTTTGCATTCAATTTTCTCTTTTACTAATAACCATTAAGTTGTAGAATGTGGCACATAATAAAAATGGAGTTGTATCTTTTACAATATGACAATGTATAGTCCTCATGTAGCTGCAGAATATGTTCTCATTCAGAATTGGATACAGAAGTCACACTAGTTGGAGTGGAAGGCAGCAGAAATGTGTAGAAAGCCCTCTGTTTTGATGTATAACCTTTTACTGATGTGTAGGGCAATCAGGCAGTGGCAGGGCCCCATGAAATGTGCGTATATACGTGTCTTTATGATTTCAGACAAACCTGGAGCTTATCTTCACTATGGTCTTGGACTTTCCAGCTGTTAGCCACCTGGATATAAGCTAACACTACTGTGTCTGATATCAGGCACATTCGCATATTTATATAAAGACATGCTATGCATGTATTAAGGTCCGTTAGATCTATTCTAGGCAATGTCTGCTTATTTGACAAATTCTTTTTCAGATAGAATGAGACATTCAAACACACAAAGTCAAGCTATTAAAGTTTTAAGCTTTTAATAACAGGGGTCTGGACTTCTGTTGATTGAACAGTTCTAAATAAAAGCAGAATGAAAGATGAGCTTATGAAGAAAAGGTCTGAGGCATCAAAGACACCCTTGTAAGCAATTGAGGGTACTGTTAAAGAGTAAATGGTAGTACATTCAGAAAGATCAACCACCTCTGAGAGAAATAAAAATGTAATATTATGAAAGACAATATAGTCAAAATATTAGAAGAAATCTGGGAGAAAAGTGTGCTAAAAGGCAGCAAAGAAAGCACTGAATGGTGTTCCATACCCCATTCTATGTGGGGAAATAAAAGGAGGTCTGAGACTATAGCTGAGACAGTCTTCATACATTAGTTTCTGTAAAACTGAATTTTTGTTTTCTTTCTTTTGATATTCCAGAAAAATGTTTTGAACTTAAATTGGTTGCATTACTAACAGTGCAAGCAGTTCTTAGCCTCAGTAATTGTTTTGAGAGGACATTACCAGCAACCCTGCCCATTGGCTCACTTCTTGAACACACTGTAAAATCTCTACACAGAAATATGCACATGGCCTCCAGATGATAACTTGCGTATAAAATGAGGGCAAAAAGATGATTATAGATTTAGATCACTGATGCCAGGGAGTTGTGGGAAGCTATCACTCCATTGGTGCTGGCAGCAGTAGTCACTGTGTGCTGGGCAGATCACCAGGCTTGCAAGGCCCCATTGAGTGTGTGGAGTTTCTGAGAAATTTCTGACAAATTGTCCAGCTGTGAGATAAACAGCTTCATGCTATGCTGCCTAATGAACTGGCTCAGCAGTAGAGCTTGAAGGATGGAATGGGGCTATATCTTGCTGGGGAATGGTCTCTGGTAGTGTTCCTCAGTTTAGGTCACCTAGCCCAAATTGCTGACAACTTCAGGTCTATCCAAAAGTTAAGACATGTTTTTGAGGGAGTTACTTAAATGCCTCTTGAGCACTGATGGCCATAGGGCATTAATCATTTTCATCAGAAACTGTTCCAGTTTTAGACCACTCTCACAGTACAGACATTTTTCTTAATGTCCAGTCTGAACCTTTTCTTTGTGCTATTGCTGAGCATCCTGTCAGTAGTGACCAGGAAGAACAGACTGTCATCTCCCTGAGAGTTTCTCACTGAATATAACGTAGTTTCATGTGTTTTGTTTTATGAAGATGATTGCATAGGGAAACAGATTACCCAGAGCAGCTTGTGGATTCTATGGCCCAGTTTTTTTCAAAATCCTGAGAAACCTGATCTGAATTCAGTGTTAACCCTGCTTTGTGGATGAGAGTGGATGAAATGACCTCCTGAGGTCCCTTCCTACCTGTGAGTCTGTTTGTTGTATCCACACCCTGCAATTCACTTTTGCCTTTGAACGGGATAAACATAACAAAATTTTGGTGGCATGTTGCCTTACCCACTGACATATCCCCTGTAAAATCAGAGGTATCTAAACTCACACCCTGGCATGATTCTGGCAGAGCCCTGCTCTGGCGCAGGAAAGATGCTGAGAAATAATGCAGGGAAGCCATCACTTTCTTGCCTTAACTTATCTCTGCCTGGTCTTTGGGTGGATTAGCTCAACAGATTCAGCCACTACCTTGGCCAAGCCAAGTTCCTTTGTTCTGCCAGAACACTGAACCCTACTCTGTCTCTGCCTGCACCAGCTGAGGGAGGAGAGCAGTGGGACAGAGATGCTTTCAATCTACTCAGTCACAGCTCCAAGCTGCTCAGACAATGGAGCTGTGTCTAGACTAGCAAGCAAAAAGCATAAAGGCTAGCATACAGTGGTGAGGCTGTTTAAATGGACAGGTTTTGGGTCACACCAGTTCAACAGCATCTAAGCAATTGATGAAGGGACAGCATGTGGGCATGGGTTGCAGATTGATGATTGAATTAGATTCTCATGGTGATCTTTTTTAACTTTAACGATTCTATCATTCTGTCTTCTTTGTTCTCTTTATCAGCTAGAATGAGAATAGGATGTGGGGTTTTGTTGTTGTGTCTGCACTGAATACTGTCTATAGAATTTTAAATGCTCCCAAAAACAAAGAATCAAGGAAAAAATAGCTATGTTCCTTTTCCCAGCGGTTCTTATTCTTGTTAGTTCTCATTTATATAATAGTCACATAATTCTACTACTTTGAATTGTTTTTAGCCAGATTTTAATTTCGCTGCAGTCCATAGAGACTGTTTTTTTGGATTTCTTCTCTGTAAAATGTCTGCTACAGAAGACTAGCAAAATCAATTATTGGAAACTGTAACAGAAGCTTCATGTCAGTGCTGGCTGCACATCTGTCTAGCAGTCCCATCTCTCTCCAGTGATTCTTCTCTGTCAGAGAGACATGAATGTTGCTGTGCCTCAGTACAGAACCAGACAGAAACAGACACAGTTCAGAAGCTGTTAAGGGTGATAATTGGGTAGATTTTCTTGTCATAGCTATCTGATTATGCAGAATATAGCAGATGTTGTGACCTTGATTTAAGAGGATACTTTGGAAGCACATATCCTTGGTAACCAGTGCTGTTGGCATGTCCACAGAGGAGAGAACAGAAAATAACATTAAATTCTCCTGAAATAATAACAACAAAAACCAGCACCTAAACCCTTAGAAAAGGAATTAATGGAAAGTGAGATGTCTCTTCCTTGTCACGTATGAGAGTCTAGGCTGGATAAGGACTCTGAGACTGTTGCATGTGAACAGAAATTGTTGTGTCTCTGATAGTAAAACCTGAAGCCAAATTTTCAAAAGAGTTAAGTAATTTACTTCAGTGCTTTTCATTTCAGAATGTGGGGTAGTGAAATCACATACTCTCTGGAATTACTTCTCAGTGCATGAAAAGACTCTGTTCTTTATGGCAGGCTAACATGTAAGAACATCTGGGCTGAGAAAGAAGGATGAGTACGTGAATTGTATTACAGGCACAGCATCTAGACATTTTACCAATGAGCACTGCACTACTAATGCTGCTTAATCACATGGCTTGTTTTATGTGGTGCTACTCCAAAAATGTCACCTGGATTTGTCCAAGTGCAGTGTCAAAAGTTTTTCATTCCTCCTTTCATCAATTCCCTGAAAAAGTATCTTCACAATTTCCAGCACCTCTTTTGTGTTTACCTTTACCTTACCTTTACTTCCCCAAAGCCAACACCTTCGCATTTACTGTTGCCCATGAAACCATTGTTTTATTTTTTCAGTTGAAACCTGGAAGACATTTTACCAAAGTCTCATTTTTCTCCTATAAAATATTTAGCTGAAAAGAAATTGTTTAGCTTCAGTTTTTATGTCTTTCTTTAAAGCATCCTGTATCGATTGGCTCTGGTATGTGCATCGTGTTAGGTTCTGTAGAGGAATACTATAGACAAATCCTATGCTCTTTCATAGCAGAAAAGTTGTCTAACATTAGTCACATTTCAGACCAAACCTTTGCAGCTCCCTTTTGGAAATAAAACAAAAGATTGATTATGAATCAAAGGCAGAAAGCAGGAGGAACAGGCTCAAACAGTATATCAAGGGAGAGGGTACCTTGTCTTCAGTCTTGCTAGAACTTATTTCTCCTCACTAAAATAGTGCCTGTAAATCCAGGTATTAGACATACAAAACTATGTCCATGGTATGGAAGATTCTTTGCCAGTGATGTTTTCTGTTTTGATAAGGTTGAGGTTGCATAGAGAGTGGGAGCATAATAATGATCGAAAAGGAAATCTGCAAACAATTCAATATTTCTCCATGCTTTTTTTTCCTGTTATTTTCTAGAAAATATAGTTGCAATGATAGATGTTGACTTTTAGTTTGCAGCTGGGCTGATTTTTATGCTTCTAAAAATATTTTTTCCACCATTATATAAGGTTTCTTTTGGCAAAAGGAAGCACTTTAACTAGACTGAACTTTGGGATGTGTCAAAATGTAAAGCCTGTGGGGCTTTCTGCAAGTTATGTTCCTTTTGCATACGTGCACAATGCCAGCTGTGCAAAATGTCCCCTTCTGCCTGAGGCTGGACAGGAAACTGCACCCTGTCTTCCTACGCTGTTTGGCTGTGCTAATTCATGCTTGTGATTGCCAAGTCTGACTACTGCAACACATTACATTGAAAAATGAAATTGTTAGCCAAATCAATAGTTCTAAAAACAAACCTCAAGTTTCTAGAGAGGTCTCAGGGTTTACCCTAAATGCAAAGTAATACTCCCAGGTCCACTGTTAATGAGAGACATGTCTATTCTTAAGCTGCTTCTTGGTTTTTGCATGAGAAGTCTTCCACAGATCTGGACCAAAAAAAGTGTTGCTTATTTTCATGCTCTGTGCAACCCAGCAACGACCTGTGGCCTTCACTGTATCTGTGGGTTTTTTTGGTTTGTTTATTTCTGTTGGCCAGATATATGTCTGTGAATATTCTTCCGTCACCAACACAGTTGACTGGTCCTATCTATTCTGTAAAAGTGGGCCATGCTGTTTCTTGATTGGTACATCCCCAGCTGAACATTGTAGGTGAAACCTGGAAGTGTTACTGTCCTTTTAGTCCCTTGCCTATTCAGTGCAATGCCATGTTGTCCCAATGTGCCCTATGAAGTCTGCTGGGCCCATAGTCATCAGAGTATTCTGTGTTAGCCAATAGTAAGCCATGTCGTCCTGAGCAGCAATTTTACAGAGAATCTACTTACTCTAAAAGTGTTTGTATGGAAGCCTGTCTAAATAATCATTCCAGTATGAAATAAAATTGCAAGGAAGAACACTAAGAAACTACTAAAATATTTTCTTGACTATTTGAAATGTTATGTGTCACCACTTTATTTGTGACCCTTGCTCTTCTTTTTCTTCAGTGAATGATTAGTATTTTTTTCTTGCTGCTGCCAAGAACCTAGTTGTTAGTGCCAGGTAAGCTAACAGCCAGTTTCAGCTTATTTTCTCTCATATGTGAAATAAACTGTTACTAAATATTTCTGTTTAGTTTTTTACTCTAGAAAGTGGTTATACATGTCTGAATAGGGCACGTGCATGTACTAAGGAAATAGGTTGAGACTCAGAGATGGTATTTAAATTGCTGTTTTTTCATATCCTAACCTCTATTTATCCAGTGCTTGTCTTCGCCTCTTGCTCCCTGCAGAATAGCTTTATTAGATCCTTTAAGCTTTCACTATGCTTCACAGTCAGCTATAGAAGGTGTGCACAGATATGTTTTAGAATAGTGTGCCGTAAGATATTAAATGTAGTAAAGTATGACATATACTCAGAAATATTATGAGTTTGTAAAGATAGTGTCTTGGGAACAAAAGGTGAATAAAATGACACCGGGTTAGTATTTTGTATGAACTAGGCAATCATTTCTCTGAGAATTCTCTGGGAATTCTCAATTTTGTTGTTTATTAAGGCACTTTATTCTGTAACCTGAGTTCTCTTTCACTTGAAACATATTAGAATTTGAACAAGAATACTATAAAACAAAAATTACCCCCATGGCAATTAAGTATGATGAAGGAAGTGGAGTAAAAACAATTAAGGTATAGTCCATTTCGTGTTAGATTCCTGCCTCTACACAGGTGCTCGTTTTCTTCGGTAGATAATATTGATAGATAATCACTTTGTTTTTCTAACTAGTGAAAATAAAGGACAATAACTATCAATTGCTATGGAAGCGTGTTTCAAGAAACCTTTATTTCCACTATAAGTGAAAAATGAACTGGGTACCAATGTGACACTCTTTTGCCAATAAGTTTGCTTCAACTATTGGCTGTCTCTTGGGTATATCATTTAATCAAAATGATAGCAGAAGCTACTGTCACACTTTCTGAATATTCAGTCAAAGCCTTGTGCCATACCTACAGTTTACATGTCCACACAGCTCAGGAGACCTGCATTATTTGATTGATGCCTGAGGCCTGATGTCATAGGAAGTTTGACATAGGAAGAAGGCGAAACTGGAACACCGAGACACAAATTCTTCAGTTTCCCTTCTCTTTCTCACATTTTTTTTTTCCATTCTAAAATATTCTTTATCTCTTTTAGATCATGTTTCTTTTTAAAGCAATGTTTGTAGAATATCAGTGTCCCACCTGCCTTGTCTTGACATGGGCCACAAGATCAATCGAATGTGTATGAACAATACACATAATGATAATCAAGGTCAGTAGAATGTGTATGAACAGTAATTCCCACATTCAAGCAAAGTCACATAAAATGAAGACAGATCTTAATGTACCGCATGAATGCCAATGCCACAGCAAGAATTTTATGGTGATTTTAGTAAAGATATCTCAGCCTTAAGCTTGCCAGGTCAGGTACAGACAGCTGTGCTGCTGCCGTGGCACAAAGCGTGGTGCAAGCTGCCAACTCTCAAAATCCAAGTAAATTCAGACAAATCTAAACTGCACCCATTTCTTGGTGTTACAGCTGTATGGTTAGCAACAGCCAATGCACCTAGTGCAATGCTAGTTTTCAGATTTTCTACATGAGCTGCAATCATCTTTTATTGCTGCACAGACGTAGTCCAAAGTGGTGTAACACCTTGGAGGACTCATTACATCTGTTGGTCTGTTTATACTTTTTATTAAATTTCAGAAAGCTAATTTGATAATTATTATCATTATCATTATCATTTGATAAATGAGCTTCTCTGTGTCAAGTTGTCTATTTTACAAAGGCAAAGGTACAAATATACATAATGAAATAACTGGAATGAGCTCCCTGCATAAACTCATAAATATGAAAAGTGGGGTGTGTTTATTAAAATACGGATCCAGTTATTTGTCTGAAATCTGTAGTGTCTTGTGCACCATTTTACTCTTTTCTCCCTGTCTGTGCCAGAGGTCCAGATTGTTGACCTGAAGGTGGATGTACTATTTCTGTAAAATGCTTTTTTCTTCTACCTTTTGTAGCATAGATCTTTGCACATTACTTGTTACCAACAAAAATCTAGGGAATGTTGAGATGATTGTGCTTTGCTGCTGAACTGTGCTTGCTGGGAATGGCCTTGGGCTTACTTAAATATATGTATTTCAAATGTCATTGATAAAATGACCTATTTCTGTTCCGTGAAAACCTTTATTGTCTTTAGACTTGTTTATTGGTTTATTTTTTCTCTTTGCCTTTCAGCATATAGATTGCTAAGAGTGCAGAGTAAAAGACCTTATCTATCGCTCTCACATCTTACCCTAGGGAAGAAAACCAGGTTGATCTAAATTATTACACTTACGTTTTTCTTGACTGATGAAGTCTGATACGCAGGCTGTGCTCGTTCATGCTCTGCCAAAGAAAGTCTTTTTTTTACTGTTTCCTGTATCACACTGTGAGGCACACATGTACATACACACACAAAAGCATGTCTGCTTGCAACTGTCTCACTGTTAAGATTTAGATTTAGAGTGCACATTAACTTTTAGAAATATACTATTCACTGTGTCATCTGAAAATAACACTGCAGTTCCACTGTTGCCAAACGCTGTCTTTTATAAGATTTGAGTAGTTTTGATGACAGTGTTCTACATATTCCCAGAGCACAGTCTTTCTGTGGTGCTCGTTCCTATACCTTCTTTCATGTTCATTTTCTAGCTCCTTACAGACAGTGTTAACTATATTTTGTGAACTTTACATGGGGATTTGCTGGAATCCTGGAATAACAAAATACTTTAGGTACACAAATGTACCTAATGTTTCCATAGCAGCACCAAAATAATTGGCTGCAATATGTATGAGGTGGTTTATGACAGCAGATTCTCATTCTCTTATTCTGTTTGCTTTGGTGTTTGTCTTTCCTGCACTCTGGTGACATCTTCTATGGCTTATTTAGTTCTTGCAGATGCTGTACTGCTAACAATTCTCTAACAGTCTACTGTTGTTTTCCTACCGTCGTTTTCATTCCAGATATTTCAGCTCTTGGTCCCTAGAATTTCATAGTGCCTTTCTGCTAACTTTCTTTGTCAAGAGTCTTCCAGTATTTCAAGATTTAGCAAAACAGTCATTGGCCAGCTTCACTCTACACATGGTAAGGAAACGTCTTTTGTTACAATTCTGTATAGATCTTTCTCTTAGCTAATTGAAGTCTATTCCCTTGAAAGATCTTCTGCAGTGGAAACACTCCAGCTGCCCCTTTCTGATTCTAAGATTGAGATAGTTCAGACTGAACTGTATGTGTTGGGTCAGAAAATTTGTATCAGTCTCTGTGTCTGTGTATATAATTAATCCAGAGACTGCATAGCTCCAAAAATCTGACTTCAGGAAAACTCAATGGGAATAAAAATTGAAATAATGCCCACGTCATCTCTACTTAAAAGGTTCTCATGGATTCCTTTTTGCACAACTTTATTTTGGCAACAGAGGAAGGAGACGAACAAAGGAGAAAAGAAGCTTCTTACAAACACCAAAATACACCAGAATCAAGTAGTAGCTGAGGAATGAGAGAAAAAGAGGCAGTTTTGCACAAACCTAGTGCATCATGACACCATGCAAACAACTTATTTGTTTGTTTGTTTATTTAGCCTCAGCTTGTCCCTTTGTGGTGGTTCATTTGGGAATATTTAAAATCTACATTTCTGCTTTCAGAATTGGTGAAAAGCACATCAGTAACTTCAACCTGCAGAAAGGCTGAACATAGAGCAGAACGTAGTCTAAAGCCAGTAATATCCACCTGTTTGCTCTTAAAGCCAATATCTAAGGAATGAGAAACTAACAGTCCACAGGAGGGCGAGAAGACAATATTATCAATCTCAGGCAGAGAAGGAGAAGGGTGAAATGACAGAGAAAATGTCAAAAAAAACAGGCCTTGCTACAGAAATATGGGAATCATTATTCAAGGTTTTAAGTGCCAAGTTTTGAAAACAGCTTTAAAATGCAGCTGATCAATAATATTGAAATGAGGAGCCGTAGCTGAATGAAAACAGAAATGGCACGAAAATAGCTATTAAAGGATTGTAACTTGAGTCCTTGTACCACTATCATTGAAATTTCTCTGTCATGACAATGGTGTATTTCTTTACATGCCCACCTCATCTAACTTTCTATTCTCTGCTGAGTTAATATTGAGGTACACCAGCGTGTTGCCATGAGAAGATCTGTCTGAGGCAGCACCAGAGCAGCCATTTATATGTGTAGGGAGTATTACAGCCTTGAGTGTTTGCCACAAGTTTTGGGGATCAGCCATTCTTCTGTCTTCAGACTCAAGTTTCTCACCATCTTTATGGAGATTTTTCTCATTCATCCAGGACAGATGACTTCTGCTTGCTTTTCATTCAGGTTTCTGCCATTTCATGTCATCACTCATGATAACTCTGCTAGTCACTGTCAATGCAAATTGCCCTCTGTTCTTTCGGTTTCCTTTTGACTCTGTGTTGTTACTCCCCATTTGCCCAGTCTTTGATCACCTCCCGCTTTTCTTTCTACATTGATTCCTGAGATTGGAAAGTGGCACTGATGCTAAGATGTGGAGTCACTGTGTCTTGCTACAATGACATTTTACTTCTGCAGACACTGGCCTATTTGCTTTGAAAAAACAAAATGATCTGAGAGAGTCATCCTAAATCCTCAGTGACCTTTTCTTTGCTCCTAAGATATTCTGTCATTTCTCCCAGTAGCTATGCAGAATTAAACGCTTCCTCATACAGTTTCTTGACACATTTTGTCAGGAAGTTCGTATTGAAAGACTGACCAGGATAGGGAAGGTCATTCTCTTAAAGACTTTTCAGTCATCTACATAATTCAACTCACCCTGGGTTTCTTTCTGCATCATAGCAATGATATCCTTCATATTTGCTTCATGCAGTCTAAGTAAGCAAGCTGACAATAGATTGACAAATCTAACCTTTCCAAGTCTCTGAACTTTTAAAATGAGGCTAATGTTTTCAATTCAATTCTGCTTGTTCTGTTAAAAATTTGTCTTTAAATTTTTTTCATCATGATTCACAAACAGGAATTGCTTGCAAATGCTGGTGCATGGTCATAGTAAATTCATGCCATTACCAGATGTGGTTTGATTTTTAAATTGCAGGGAAAAATACAGAAACTGTCTTGAAGAAAATTTGTTCAATGCTTTCACCACCTACTCTAGCTAATTGGATTATAAGGTGAAATATACAATCTCTCAATTTTGTTTCTTTGACTATGGTTAGTAGCCTAAATTTAAAGAAACTTTTTAACTACCTTTCTGGCAGCTAAAGAAATGAGAATGGAGAACAAGAATCCAAAAAGGAGATTGGAGGCTGCTGCTGGGTTGGTTCTTCTGACATCTTCTTGGCCACATTTCAGGAGAGCTCTGTGTGTTTCTTCTGAGTGTCTGTTTCAAGAATGATTTCTATGAAGTGTTTTCTTCCTAACCTGCTACTCTTCCTCTATTAAGAGTACTAACAAAGCTCTCATTTACTATAGGGAGAATAAAATTGAATCCTGAATGATTAGCTTGCAGATTCTTGCCTCTTAAATTCATTCTGATGTTGTTTGGGATAGTTTCTTGAATACCTCTATTTAAAGATTTTCCCCTTCAGCAGGTTATATTGCACTTCTCACTGTTATCACCAGAGTAATATAATTATTTCAGCCTTCCATGAGAAAAATTGCTCTTCAGAAAATTAGTCACTCACAGCCATGAACGATATGAAAGAAGTAGAATGAAATGGACTTAGGAATGTAAACCTGCTGTCATTATGTGCTCCTGGCAGTGAAATACATCATGATTTAATTTGATGAGTCAAATTAGAAACCCAACACAGATAGAAATGGCAAACATAATTATGAACTATTTCATTCAGATTCTTCCTTTTCTTTTCCCTAGATTTTAGGGTAAACAAAATAAATAAACAAACAAAAAACCCCAAAACAAACAAGCCAGAAACTTGGAGAGTTTGCAAAATCTGGAAATATAAATAAGGATTTGATTGAATACATTTCAAATTTTCATGACATAAGGATATTTCTACTCAAATTGTTTTTTGAGTACTCACCCTTATGTGTGTTAGCAGTGCTGAATGATTAGATATGTAAGACGTAGAAGCATCTGCATATAGACATTGTCCTGCTGACTGAACCAACCCACTGCAAAGCTCTTATTATATCATGACATAAAGAAGGCAAAAAGAAGATGAAGAAGGTATCCTCTGTTTTAAACAGTAAGCTGATATCTGGGGAGATTGTCTAATGTATTGAAAGCACTCGTTCCTTTGCTTCCTCATCCTGTAAAGATTTAAATCCACATCTCGTGTAAGAGCTGTAGCTACTGAGTTGAAGCGAGCAGAGTTGACCATACTGGGCTTTGCTCCTTCCATGCTTCATCACAAATGGCTGGATGCTGCTTTTCTGAAGTGAGGATCTTCAGAAAAATTAGACTCTTTCCTGTTTTAAGGAATTAGATACCAAAGCCTCAGAAAGAGGATATGCCAAGCATAAGCTTCGGATAACTTTAACTCTCTGTAGTGCACGCATTGCTTTGTAGATTTTTTTCTCTCCAATCCCACCTTCCCAGCATGGCTGCAGGTTCCACTGGACAAGAAGGTAGTTGGATGCCAGACAGTAGTGTTCAGTGTGGAAATTATTTTCTCATCATTGAGCTGTTACAGTTCAACGTACACCTTTGAAAGTTCTTCCTTTCCAAAAACTCCTACAACTTCTCATCTCTTGAATCGCTTTCAAATATGCCCCTTATGTGTTTTATTTCCCCTTTTAATAGAGATGTAACAAAGCTCTGCCATAACATTTAGAAAACCTTCAGGCATACCAGCACTTACATCTGGCAAACGACATTTTGCATACCCTCACTTATAAACTGTCATGATGGTTTTAGGTTTTTAGGTTTTAGAACAGTACCAGGCAGAACAGTATTTGGACTGAAGAGGATGAGATCACCCTGTCTGACAGGACAAGGGGTACATTGTTTTAACCAACCCCAACAAGCAGTATCACTTTAGAGGCAGGTAACTGAAATGTATTAAAACATTCTTGAAATAAAAATGAGTCCGAAAAGGATGTGGGGGTTAATATTTTAGGTATTCTATATATGAATTCTGATAAATTTCTTTTTGATGGGTGGTTTGTAAATTTTCAGGCACAGCTTTTAATAGCTATCGGTAGAAAGTTCATTAACTTCCATTTTATACTTGTACACCTTGCATTCTTTTAGATATTCTTATGATTAGCACACTTAGTGTGTCTCGTTCATACGTTTTTCAGTAATTTCAGTCAACTTGGAGATTTTCAGGTGTTTTCCTAGATTTGTATACAGATACCATAATTTCTTAGTTTCTTCTAACTCTGGATCTGCTCAGATGATGAGAGTGGAAAGCAGCAAAGCCTAGACAGTGTGAAAGCATATTCATTAAATTTCAGTACTTCTAAGTTATATTACCTCTTTCATTAGTACTGCATGAATGATTGCAATTGGGAGATCAAAGGTTCATAGCTCTGTGTATTTGGAAATCAGGATTATCTTTCTTTCCTAGAACATCATATAAATCTGAATGTAGGATTAAGTGACTGAAGGATAAATCATTCCTAACTGTATGGCTTTAATGTGAGGTGTCCTTAAAACCAGGCAGAGATTATACTGATTTTCTGCCCAAGAATCTGAGTGTAAGTGGCATTGATCATAATATTCAAGAGGTAGATGAAATACTCACAAAATGCTAAGAAAAAGAGGTATTTTCTGTATATCATACATGGTGAAAGCCTTTCACATGTGACACCAAGAGGTGTGTAGAAGAATGAAACAACAGTATTGATACCCGAGTTGCTCAATTGGAGTAGGAAACACTGTTAGCATCTTTGATACACATCATCTTTTGGGGGGATCATTTTTCTGCAGGGAAAAAATGTAAATGAATGATATCTTACCCAAATCAATGAAAAGGATCTGGAATGGGAAAAGTTAACTTTTTAACACAGCGTGTCCAGAAGTACTGAAACAAAGAATATATACTACAGGACTAAGTAATTGAAGCTAGCAGATGAGCAGATTTTATGGTGATATGTCTCTCTGGACAGACTCATCAAATCACTGGTAACTCTATACTTAAAAAGATTTGATTATGGAGGCTCCTGCCCCTGTACTTGGCACTGGTGAGGCCTCACCACAAGTACTGTGTTCAGTTTTGGGCACCTCAATACAGAAAGGACATTGAGGTGTTGGAGCAGGTGCAAAGAAGGGCAGCAAGGCTTGTGTAGGGCTTGGAGAATATGCTCTACAAGGAGAGACTGAAGGAACTGGGGCTGTTCAGGCTGGGGAAAAGGAGGCTGAGGGGAGACCCTATTGCTCTCTTTCAACATCTGAGAAGTGCTTACAGCAAGAGCAGGGCTTGTCTTTTCTCACTGGTGACAGGTGACAGGATGAGGGGAAATGGCCTCAAGTTGCACTAGGGGAAGTTTATGTTAGTTATGAGGAAAAACTTCTTTACAGAAAGGGTTGTTAAGCACTGAAATAGGCTCCACTTCATTGGGCTCACCTTCTATGAGTTCTGTTTCCAATTTTTCTGATGTAAGATTCGGATCACTAGAACACATTGATTCCTTTTGGTTTCAGTGGTCCATTAATATTCACTTTTTTTTTTTTTCCTTCAATAAAGATAATTTTACTGTGAGCAAGTCACCTTTAATTTTTCTCCTATGATATAGTGACAGTCTCAATTGTCTATGAACATTTTTCACCTCTTCCTACTCATTGTTGAGGCTCTTTTCTTGATCATATTCAATTTTCAAAGCTGTTTTTAAAATACAAATATTAACAGTTATTTAGTTATCTGAATGCTAGTGTGGCTAAACCCACATCTGTAACTTCAGTAACTTTACCTTGCTGCAACTAATAATTGCTTTTCCCTTTATCTGCCTTTAAGGCATAGTAGGACCCCTGACCCTACAGTTGAGCTTTTTGTCCTCTCTCCCATGAGAATGGTTCAATGTCTCTCTTTAGCCTGATGGCTAGTATATTTTTATTGGACAGCTTGTTCAAACATTTGAGCACGCAGTCTAGTTTGCTCTTTATGGTTGACCACTTTTTCACTTTGTGTGCTCTCAGCTTATATGATTTGCAGCAACTTTCCCCACCAACACTATTATCCAGCCAAAACTTGCTGCCTTGCTCCAGTGAGATCTGATCAGCTGAAGCATGGGCGAAAGGAGCTGGCAATCATGGAAAAACACACATACATCAATCTAAGCTATGCCACATAAAAAAGTATGTACAAAATTATACTGTGTAGCACTGGTCCCCTGGTTGGTATATCACATGGCACAAAATAAAATGCCTTAGAATGTTAAGTCTGTGATAAACTGCCTGGTAGTTATCTCTGTTCCTGCATTTGTTATCTCTTTACAGTATGAAATGAGACTTGGGTAGGCATATATCCCACAAAAACAAGCCCAAACTTATTTTCTGTTCTTCAAGACTTTAGCAGTGCTCTGTCCTTACTTGCTCTGGCATCCATGTCATATTGGATATGTCATATCCATGTAGTGATTTGCTTTCTCTGGTGACAGTGACAGGACCCAAGGGAGCAGCATGGAGCTGCATCAGGGGAGGGTCAGGGTAGGGCTTAGAACCAAATTCTTCACCAGAGAGTGGTCAGACACTGGGATTAGTGGTCATTACCCCAAGCAGCCAGAGTTCAAGGAGCATCTGGAAAATGCTCTCAGTCATGTGGTCTACTTTTTGGGTGGTGCTTTGTAGAAACAGAAGTTTGACTTGGTGATACTTGTCAGTACCTTCCAACTCAGGATATTCTATGACTGTATGTCCTGTAGCCCTTTGTATTGTAGATTACTGTCTGTCTTTTTAAACAGTGCATATAGGAAGCTTATTTTTGCTCTATAAACTATAGAATGATGGACTTGTTGGCCTTCACTTTGGTGGTTTCTGATCCTTTTATTTTGCTGGAAATTGAATAAAAGTGATGAAGGGACAGGAGGCAGAATATGAATTGTAGTTTACTGACAGCGAGGTTGAAATCCTGTTGTATGTGTTGCTGCAGAGCTGTTGTAGTTAATTGCTATGTTGAGTACTGTAGCAAGAACAATAATTGTTCAGAAATATAGTATGTGCATTTCTGGCTGTTTGATGTACAACAGGTAGCTCAGTGCAGAAGATATTGAGGTGCATGAGAAGGCTGCATTTGTCATATCCTGCTGTGGAATGTTATGATGTGAATTCAGTGCTATTTAGAGAGAGCATTCCCATAACAATATGAGCTGCATAACATCCCTTGTAATGCCTGTTTGAGACATACATTGCTTATGTTACAGGTAAGTGTCCATTTTCATATACAGAGAAGTATATCCTCAGAGCAAAGGAATGCCCACTTGAAGCAGATGATTAGATTGTTCATCTAGAAATGGTAGCAGGAACTGCTTTCACAAATTGCAGCTGTCAGGTGTACTAGCAGCAGAATGCTCTATTGACAGAGGGTCATATGTCAGTCTTTACTTCACCTAGATCCTCCGTAGTTTTTGCTACAGACGTTTTTGTGATGCGGTCCATTTCGCCTTTGGATAGTGCATGAAAAAAATAGATGAGTACATGGCTTGCTATGTTGTCTTCTTTTCTAGACAAGAAAAATGGTATAATTTGAATACAGATGTGAACCTTTATAGAAAATTCCTTCTGTGAAGGACAATACTATACCAGTGCCTCTGTTAAAGATCTCTGTTGGCTAATTCTTAATCAATAGCTCTTCCATAAAGTGAGATCTGGCCTTTAAAAAATCCAGCCTGCATTTGAAATAAATGCAGTACATCAAGCATTTTCTTCTGCCACCTTTTCCAACTTGAATCATGCTATTGTATTTTGTCCTGAAGGGAGATTAAATGCTTCTTTTGAACGAAGTTGTAAAGGAGTCCTTCTGTTTGAACTCTAGATTAATACGTAGTCTGTCCTGTTAAAAATTATGAGAGTCATGCAGCACCTGTGGCAAGATCAGTGAAGAGCCACAACAGGATTGAAACAGCTCATTATCCCAGCATAGTAGCAAATATCTTCTCCAGCCTTGCTCAGACAGCACAAAAAGGGAAGGGGAAGTGATGACCCATCTGGAATTTGGCTATTAATACTCATCTGGACTGTATGAACTGTGAAATGAAGATTTACCTCAGAGGAACTTGCTCCCCTGGGGTGAGATGCCAATGAAATGCACTGAAGCTCTTTGGGATCTTATCTTTGTTTAAGGCCTCATTTGCACAACAGAAAGAATTTGTAGCTAATGGAGGGTCAGCAACATGCTGGCAAGCTATCCTGCTTGCTGTCTGGCTGCAGCTGCAGACACAAGCAAACTTTCATCAGAACTGCTTCAGAAATGACACTTGAGACCAGATTCTGAAAGGCACAGACCAGATGTTGACCTCAGTTTAAGCATTTCAGTTCCTGTTGCTGACCTTCATCCTGTGCAAATGGAGAAGACCCTGTTGTTGGAGTCGGTTGCTAGCATTGCATTGTGTATGTAAGCTTGGTTAAGAGAGGAGATTAAATGATTTTTTCCAAACTGATTCAGTTGTGCACAAACAGGTAAAAAGACACAAACATTTATATGAAGGAATAAATGTTTTTTTCTTTCTGTAAAGCAAAGACAAGCAGCCTGTTCTACTACTTGTGTAGGAATAAAATATGCAATAAATTCACAACAAAATAAAAGTCCTGTGGTTTTGATTCAGTAAAGCATAACTTAACAATTAAATGTTCTCATTTGTAAGTCTGTTGTGTGATATTTACAGAAACAAAATGGGCTGTAGAAAGTAAAACACAAATTTTTCAAGTTTAGGAAAAATCCCCCCTTTTATAAGGCATTTGATACAGTATAAACTGAGGTTTGAAATTCTTCCATTGGCTGCACAGATTGTTTCCACTGCTTATTTGGGCAAGTAAGAAAGATGGAGGTGGTCCAAGCATTGGAGATCTGTTCTGGGTCATTGAATGCATTTCAAAGAAACTTAGCCAAAACTGACTAGTGTACTTGATGTTCTTATTTAGATAAAAAATGAGAAATGTTGTTTCTCTGGGAGCAGCCCCTTACACTCATATGTATCTTTGTTAGGCATTTTAGTCTTATGGATTGGACATACATCCTTGGCTAGAATAACACAGAAGTGTCTGATACTGAATTCTTGTCCATAAGCAGGCAAATGGGAAACTGTGGAGTGGGACAGTGGAGAATTGGTGGAGTCTGTGCCTTGTCCATGCGAAACATTGGAATTGAGCTGGAGGATGAGGGATGAGGAAGATAACTTATTGCTCAGGTATAGCAGGGTCTTATAATAATCACTCCTTCCTTTTCCCAATCTTCAAGTAGGACTGTAACAATTATAATGATACTTAGAATTTCCACATCTAACAAAGTTTTAAAACTTAAACTGAAGAAAGGTGTCTGCCAACTTACTATATGATTCCAGCACCTGCTTCTTGTTAAAACTGCAATGGGAATGGTGGAATGGATCGTCTGCTTCAATATAAAGTCATTTGAGCTGATGTAAACGGTAAAAACACGATATGTAGGAGCTACACCACCAGCAGAGGAGCTGACATAAGTTTTGGTGACAAGTATGGCAGAGAAGAACATCTTCCACAGGCACCACTTAGCGGATCTGGAAGACCACCCTTGTCTCCTCTCTTAAAACTGGACTTACACTAGGACTGGGTCACTCATGTGTTACAGAATCATCTTTTTCTATATTTCATTCCATTACCATACCTTGCTTCTTACACGACCTAGCTTACAATGGCATTTATTCATTCTTTCTAAGTATTTTTGAATGTGTGGGAAGTGGGATAGGTTTAATCAAAAGAGACTATATACAGTCATTTGCATATTATGCTTACCTTTCTAAACAGCTAGTGAAACATAAGTTCATCAGAAAGATAATTCAGCTCTCTTCTACCTTTTCTACTGAATGTCCTGCATGATATACATTCCAGAAATTAGACAGTCTTTATATATAATTCTGTAAAAATGGCAGGTGGTTCTAATTCTTAAATCCATTCAGTGGAGATACTTCAACTATTTAAACTTCTTCACTTGTACAAGTTTTTCTCCAGATTAAAAAGCAGAAAACATACAGACAAAACCCCAAAGTAACAAAACCCCAAAACAAAACCCCAAAGTAACAACAAAAAACTCCAAACTAAAATCCAACAACAAAACCCAACAACCCAGCAATCTGTACTGGCCAAGTCAATATCGAAAGGAAAATTGGCTCGGTAACAGAGCTGTTAGTGCTGAACTCAGTAATACAGAAAAAGTATCCAAGCTTTAAACCTCCTGCTCTCTGAGCAGATGCTATTAACTTTGCAGAAGGACATTTTTTGACCTTTGTTTTTATGGTCCAGAATATGTGGTTCTTCTTTAAGTGCTTGTTTTGTGTGGAAACCACTCTAGCTACACGCAGGCCTGTGTATATATCTTTGTACTGTTGTTTGGCCAAAGTGAGTGATCAAAAAATAAGTTCTTTAAGCCTTTCATCCAGCAAGAGCATAAAAGAAAGAGTGCCAACAGATATCTAACTCCTTTTAGCCTCTGACAGTCTGCTAGCCTGTAGCTCATTCTCTAACTTCTGCTTTAAGAGCCACTAGGCAGTAATTCCTTATAAAACTTGCCATTTTTTATTCTGATTTCTTTTTTTTTTTTTTTTTTTTTTTTTTTAATTCCATGGAAATATCTTCTTAGCAGATTTTACATCCCAGTGATTTGAGAAGTTGCATTCAGAACATGAGACTTATGCTCCTCCTAGAACACAATTTTTGTCAATGTTGTTTCAAGGAAAAACGACCAGTTGCTCCATCTGTCAGTAAGCCTCTTCCAAGGAGAAGGAAATATCAACACTCAACACAAAATGAGATTGCCCTTTGAAAGCAAAAAGTAAGAACTTGTGTCTTTTCTATCTCTATCTTTTGTGATCTGTCTCTTATTGTCAGAAATATGTAGGTCTCAGGACAGTAATTGTAAGGAATTGGATCAGCTTTGTTCTTAGTGCTGAATATCCACTGCTGAGGCAAAGAAACATAAAGGATTTAAACACTTTTGCCCTTATCTTCTGATTGCCTGTCTCTTGATTTTTCTGTTTGCCTATGCTTTCTGACTGAGAATAGAGCTCAAAATGCCATTTTAAAAGGGACATGAATGATGCTAGAGTCAGCTCACCAGTTCACCAGTCAGCTTAGTTTTTAATGTTATCCTAGTCCCTAAATATAATATCTTTATCTCCACATACAGCAGTGCAACACTAAAACAGACACCAGAAATCACAATTCTAGACATTATTGTAGTTAATTTTTTGCCAATGAAAATCGTATTCTCTTCAGTACTATCCGTAGTAAGTTTAGTAGAGTGTAGAAGAAAATCTGCTGTGCCTCATATAGAACTCATCATCAGCCAGAACCCCATGTCCCTTTCAGCAGAGCAGCTCTCCAGCCTCTCATCCCCCAGTCTGTACAGAGACCCAGGGCTGCACTGTCTCAGGTGCAGAATCCATCACTTACTTGTTAAACTTCATGTAGATGGTGATTGCCCAGCCTTAAATTTGTTGAGATGCAAAGCCTCTCAACCCTCGAGTGATCCAACAGCTCCTCCCAATTTAGTGTCATCTCTAAACTAACTTAGTATACTTTCACATACCACACACAAGTTATTGATGAAAATGTTAGAGAGAAGTGGCCCTAAAATGGAGCCCTGGGAAACCCTAGTACTTACTAGCTGCCAGCCTGATGTTCCTCCATCACTGATGTAAACCCTGATGTAACCCCCTTTGAACCTGACTCTGTAATTAGTTAGTCACCCACTGTATTATGTGTTTGTTTAGCTGTATGCTAGAATTTAGTCCAGAAGGATACTCTGAGAAATTGAAAGCTTTTCTGAAATTCAAAATGATTTTATCAGTTACCTTACTTTGGTCAGCCATGTGGGTAACCTTGTCATAAAAAGGAGATTAAATTCATAAAACAGGACTTTCCCCTTTCAAATCTTTCTTGTCTGTGATCAATGACTGCATTCACTTTCAGGTGTTTTTCAGTACCCCTCAGAATAATCTTCTCCATAATTTTATGAGGTGATGAAGTGAGATTGACAGCACCATAATTACGTGGTCTTCTTTCTTGCCCTTCTTGCATACTGGGATGATGTTTGCCAGCTTCCATCTGACTTGCCCAAGATAGGTAATGAGTTGGGCTTATTTATCCCACCTTATTCAAGAAGAGTAGGTTCTTCCTTAAAGCTGAGACAGTAAAGGTCCTAAAAAATGTGTATGTTTAAGTGATAATATTTACGGGAGAAGCCATGCTTCCTAGATCCTCAATGGCTTATTTTTTCTGTTTTTTTTTCTTTTTTTCCTGATCACTATTATTCCTCTCTGGGATTCGTCATGTCCAATATACATTTGCTATTAGTAAAGAATATATATATATGTGCTTCTAGGAATTCAAAGACTTGGATAAATGAGTATCAGAGTTATGTCACTGTATGAACAACCATAGGGGAATCTATATATGAAAACTGCTCTGAAAGTAACACCTTCTATTTTGTTATTTTGGCCCACGATGTCAGAGGCAAATGTTGGTGATATGTCAGTAGAAGCTGAACCTTCACACCAATCCATTACATTTTCTTGCTGTGCCACAGACGGCAGCAGAGGGACAATCTGACAAAATGCCACCTAACATGGAAGTGTGTCTGAAGCAAACGTGTATCACTGAATTCCTCCACGTGGAAATAATGACACCCATTAATGTTCATCAACAATTGTAGAAGTTTTCTGGAGACAAAAAGTGGACGTGAGCACAGTGATATGATGGGTGATGCATGTCAGTAGTGGTGGCAGCAACAGTGGATCAGCCCCACTGGTACAGATTTTTATGAGCATGGCATGCAGGCTTTTGTTAATGGCTGGAAAAAATACATACCTAATGGTGATGTCTGTGTTGATGTAGTGTTTTGTAGCTGAGAATCTGCTCTATCAAGTAGTGTTCTTGTGCTCTTTGTATCAGTTGTAGTTTCCATGGAAATAAATAGGAGACATTACTTTTGGAGCAACCTATATTTAGAAATAAGTATTACAGTCTGAGGAATAATAAAACTGCGTTGATATTCAAAGTTATATGAGACTGTGAAGGGTGCACTTCATGGCAGGGATGATGAATAAGGTACAGAATGCATTTTAAGCAAAAGCTTGAACTTTCAATACCTGCACACCAAGTTCAAGCTACGTCTGTTGCTACAGGAAAAAAAGCTTACAGGGACCATAGGGAACTTGGAGTACTGAGAGAAAAATCTTGAGTGAATGTGACAATGCGTTTCTATAGTTCAGTAGTTTAACCACTCCTTGTACAAAATATATTGTAGAATCATAGAATCATGTAATCACCAAGATTGGAAAAGATCTTCAAGATTATCCAGTCCAAGCATTCACCTATCACCACCATTTCCCTACTAAACCATGTCCCTTAGTAGAACACCTAAATGTTTCTTGAACACCTCCAGGTTCGGTGAATCTACCACCTCCCTGAGCAGCCCATTCCAATGCCTAACTACTGTTTCAGAGAAGAAATATTTTCTAATGTCCAACCTGAACCTCCCTTGGTGCAACTTGAGGCCATTCCATATTGTCCTATCACTAGTTATGTACGAGAAGAGTCCAACCCCCACCTTGCCACAACCTTCTTTCAGGGAGTTTTAGTTGGAAGAAAATTTATGTAGGCAGATTTGGGCTCTTCAGGTTACAAAGTCTTACACCACAAATGAGTTACAATATTAACTCTAAATTCTAGTAGTGAAGAAATCTGTGGAATACAATACAAACAAAGCCTGGTATTTTTAACAGAATATAGACAATGTCAGAATAACAATTGCCTAGAAGGACTGATTGAAAACTTGATTGGTAACTCACGTACTTGTTTCTGTGCAGTACCAGAAAACAGGTGGTCCTTCCAGGAAAAAGGGAGAAACTAACTTCATTAAAAAGGACTTTGCTTTTATTTTCAGTGTAATGGTGTAAAAATTACTGAGAACATGCAGTCCAGGAAACATCTGGTTCTGTCCTTCTGACATTTTATGTGGCCTGCCAACATCACTTACATATAATTATACTGGTTTTAGCAGGACTACTGCCTCTGGAACTTTAATGAGTACAAGTATGTTGCAATGTTGGCAGAGATTTACGCTTTTCTAAACTTTCTAAACCACGATGTTTGTGCAGGATCCTAGCTGAGGAATTTTTTCGCTGGGTTGGATCAGTTCAGCTTCCATAGGATACAATGTAACTATTAATTTTTGTTATCACTGTTGCTTGCAGGACTTAGAGGCACAAAGCTCATTATGCGTAACAGACCACGTTGTCCATCATAACAAAGGACTAAAAAAGTGAAGGCAAACCAGCGCATACAAGAAGATCATAGGACAATGTCAGTTACATAGGCCTGTCTCCTGCACACTGGGAGATGAATCATCATCAGTGGTTTTGGGGAAGATATTTAGACGTTATAGCAAAGAGGTGAGTTTAGGGTGGGTATGGAGAAGTTATGCACATTTATATGGAGCTCCGTGTAGGTTTGAACAGAAGCATTTTTTTTATCAAATAAGCAGATGGGCAATATGTGGACTAATTAAAGCTTGAAACTTTTTCCTGTGTAATAAATGAAAAAAAAAAAATGATTCGTAGAATTAGAATAGTTGTCAATGATTTGACAGCTATTGAAAAGTGATTTTTTCGTGTGTTTGTTTATTGTGAGGGGAACTGTCAAAAATGCAAAGAGCTGTGTGAGCTAATCGAAGTGTTGAGTTTTGAAGACAGTCTTGGCAGCAGTGTATGAACAGATATGTCTGCAGCAAAAATGCCTTTGTCAGGGCAAGATGCTACAGTAAGTGATCTGTAAAATAACAACCTTAACAAGAATTTTAAAAGCATGAATGGATGAAAAAGACCTCATTTTAGGGAGGGTTCTGCAGGCTTCACTAAAAGGCTAAATTAAAGCTGGTGCCTGTGGGTGTCTGTGACTGGTAGGATGGGGAGAGACCTCTGAGAATTTTGAGAGTAGAAAGACAGAGAGGGAGGTGAAGGCTGAGAGCTTGGTCTCGGCTATACTGGGCTTGAGATGCTGGCCAGGCATTTCCAAAGGCACGTCAGCATGCCTACATGAATGTATGATGATGAATGTAATGTGTTAGGTAAGGTCTGGAATGTAGCAGCATCCATGATCCTTCTCTTAATGGAATTTGTTGGTGAAAAGAGACCAAGAGAGACTTTGGAAGGAAGTAACGTGAACTACTGTAACTGTAGAAAATGTGATTTCAGAAGAAATCACAATAAAATGAGGATATTTTCATCTGAAAAAGGCTAAGGAAAAGTACAATTATGGTCTACTTAAGCATTACAAGTGACTGGAAAAATGGAGGAAATGAACTGCTCTCCACAGCAATCAGAACAAGAAGATGTCAACTTGCATTGCTACAAGGGCTATTTAGGTAAAAGAGGAGAAAAATTGCAATGGTAAAAGTAGCAGTGCATGAAGGCTGTGATGCCCCCTCTGTGGAAATTTTTAGGAGCAGATATACATTTACAGTGAAAAGCATATGAAAAAAACCTCCTTATTAATGTATGTGGGTTTTTTTCCCTACATACATTTTGTGCTGTCAATTTTGGTGTTATTATGGTTAGACTACTAATAACTTTGAATTATGCTCACCATAAATGCTCCACTCCATGTACATGGTGTGTACACCTCTAAGAGAATTTTGAGTGTAACACTTACATTACTTTTGTTTCAGGATATGATTAATTTTTTTTCATATGAAAGTTTGCTTCCTTCATCTGAAACAGGATAACTTAACTCATTCAATGCTTTATTGTATTAACATTGATAGCGTATTTGATGGGTAAGATACACAGTTTTAATATTGTTTCAAAGAGAAAATAATAGAAGGTTTTTGAATATTACAGAATTATAACCTGATTTTACATGCGTATTTTCTACAGTACTGACAATTATGAAGAAAAATCTATTTAGCCTAAAATGGCAGCACTGATGGCCTTGTACAGGAAGAGCAATGCATAAATTGATGGAGCTTTTACAGTAGGAAGGTAACCTTAGTCATCCAAAGCTTTTCTACAGAGGTCAGATGGAATTAAACATATAAGGAAACAACTTCTCTTTAAAGTCTAGCCCTGTCCCATGGCTGCTTGTTAAATATAGCCTTGGAGTACAGTATTCCTTCCGTTCTGCCTCTTGAGCAGCTACCTGCTCACTTTTTTTCTTAAATCTATGAATCAAGGGGGAGGAAATGTAGATGGCTATGAGCCCATAATGTGCTGGAGGCAATGACCCTGTCACTGTTTAACGCTCAGTGTTATTTGAATCCCTGAAAATAGGAATTATCGGGAAGGAATGATGTGAAATGACATCAATACTGTTTTTCTGTTTGTTTTGTTTTCACCTGCTGTACGGGAACTGCTGAATCACAGCCTGAACCTCTGATTGATCACCTGAGGCGAGCACTGAGTCAGCCAGAGGAGCACAGCTGAAGGCAATTCCCCTGTGCTGCCGGAAGGGCTGGAGCCAGGCTCCACCTCTCCTAGACCCATTTAAGAGCTGGCTACCAGCGGGGAAGGATCTCTTCTGGAGATTGTCTCTACTGGTGTTTTGTGGGTGAGCCCAGGATAAGGGTAAGCCTTCCATTTGTTCTCCCTTTCATTTGTTCTCTTTTGTTATCATGATCTATTTCACCTAACTCTCTTGTTTATTTTGTGATTATAGCATCCTAATATTCTCTGATTATACACCTGTATTCTCTTCTCATTTTTATAACTTAAGCTGTTACTGTTTTTGATTGTAAAGGTTTCTTCAATTTTTTTCAGTGTATTCAGAAGTCAAGAACACTTTTCACACAAAGAATTTAACTAGGTTTCCCACAAATTAGTTATTTTTTTATCCACTTTTTTCTTCATCATAACCCCTGTTGTTAGCTTTTCTCAATTTATCTGAGATATCATTGAAGGTTTTTTGGAAATGGAATACTTATATAAATGTAACATTACTTTCTTTGTTGAAATGACAAATAGAATGGAAAAATCTTAGTCAACCATTACTTGGAAAATTTGTGTCTGAACTTTAAATCTTCTTAGTATATGTTGACCAAAAAAGCCTTAAATCATCTACTCCTTCTGTGTTCTAGACTTGTGGCCAGTTATCACTGTAACCGGAACCTGAAACAAGTTGCCTTGATAGAAGTTGTGAACTAGTTTAGCGCGCTCTGCATTTACAGTTGATGGTTTTCATAGGCACTTCAGTTCCTCAGGTTTAAAACACCTGAACACCAGTACTAATTTTGTTTTTATGGTGGTAAGATTGAGATTAAAAAAAAAAAAAAGTATTCTCAGTATTTATTTAATCTTAAAGGTTGCACCTCTAAATGGTCACTTTAAATTAATTGGTGATAATCTCTTAAACTGTCATGCTGTTCTTCAAGGAAATAATCCAAGCAGTAGAAAATAGTTTGAAAATCAAAACCCTCTGCTTTGAAACTATAACATGACACTTTTTATCATTCTTTTTTCTTTTTTTTTTCCCCCAAACTCAAAGATCAGATATTAAAATGAAACCAGCACAACATTTTGTTGCGTTTTGCCTCAGTATTTTTTTTTCTAATTGTGTAATACGATCTGGTGAAAATCCACCTGTCATTCTTCATATACAACAAGAGGCATTTGGGCACATGCTGATAATACTGAGTTGCATGGTGATAAAGAATGTCTACAAATTCTGCAGAAAGACCTTAGAATGTAGCATAAATGGATGGTAAGAGAGGGGAAGGAAATTCTGCTTACATAACTGCAATGCAATTCTCATAAAACGAAACAAGCCTAACTTTGCACAAGTAGTAGTGGATTCTGAACTTCTTATTCAACAAGAGGATATTGGAGTTGCAAGTGGCAGCTCTGTGAAAACAGCTTGATTCTTACTGGTGGTCAAAAATAGTACTTAATGTTAGCAATTAGCAGAGTAGAAATTCACAGTATACCTGAATCAAAATGCTTTTTGCAGCTCTTGGCTTGAAAGAAAATAATGAGAAGACAGAAAATTGAGACTTGAAGTATCATGTGAGCTCTGGAGAAGGCAAATGAAGAATTCCCTTTTCTTTCGATACAATGACAAGTGAAAGAATGGAACAGAATAGAATCAAATCCTTCAGTTGTAAGAGACCTTCAAAGATATTCTAGACCATCTGCCTGACCGCTTCAGGGCTAACCAAATGTTAAAACATTATAGAAGACATTGTCCAAACATCTCTTGAACACTGACAGGCACACAACTTCAATCACTACTCTAGGAAACCTGCTCCAGTGTATGATTATCACCCCCGTGATACAGATTTTTTTCCTGATGTTCAGCCTGAACCTTCCTTAATGCAACTTTTTGCTGTTCACATGCATCCCACTGTTGGTTCCCTGGGAGAAGAGGGGGGCACATCCCCCTGCTTCCCCTCCTCAGGGAGATGCAAAGAGCTGTGAGGTTGCTTCTCAGCCATCTCTTCTTCAGATTGGACAGCCTAAGTATCCTCAGCCTCTCCTCATAGAACATGTCTTTCAGCTCTTTACAAGTCGTCTTGCCCTTCTCTGGATGCTTTGAAAGTGTATTAATATACTTTTCATATCATGGAGTTGGAAACTATACACAGTATTCAAGGTAAGGCTGCAGTAATGCTAAGTGTAGAGGAAGGATCACCTCTTTTGACTGGCTGGTTGCTCTGTGTTTAATGCATCTCAAAATGCAGTTTGCCCTCTTGGCTACAAGGACTCACTGCTGGCTCAGGCTGAGCTACTGTCACCAGCACCCCATGTCCCTTGCTGAGCAGCACTCCAGCCACTCATCTCCCATCTGTGCCTGTATTTGGCATTGCTCCATCTCAGGTGCAGGGCTCATCGTTTTCCTTTGTTGAACTTCAGGCTGTTAGTTATTCTTGATGCTCCAGTGTCACTCTGGAAGGCCTCTCAACCCTCCAGGGAATCAACAGCTCCTGATACCAATGATCAGAGGTCTGGGAAAGGACCAAGCTTCCAGTTCATCCCATTTGTTCCTCATACTGTGTGTGTTGGTATTCAAACATTTCAGAGGTACTCCTGAACCTGTAGAACTTCCTGAAATGTCACAAATGATCCCATTAGCCTTGCCTCTCTCAGAGTTCTACGTCATCCCATGGCACATCCTCAGTGTTCCTAATGGTATCCTCCCCCCCCCCCCAGTATAGTATAAACCCTCTCAATCAGGCTCACCAAGTTACAGGCCAATAAATATCTCCCCCATTGAGAAAGGTGGGTTACAACAGTGCCCAGCAGGTCTTCTATCACAAAGATTCTCCTATTAATATAAAACCCAAAATTCTGGTGGAGGCATCAATCTTGGAGATGTGCACTGGTGGACTGGTCTCACCATTTTCCTTTCCATGTGTCTTTCCATTACTGTGGAGAGTAAGTGGGAATGTATTCAAGACAAAATATGTATTTTCAAAACCATCTTCAGCTGTGATGTTCTTTACCCTAGGATGCTGTGGATGCTCAAATCCAGTGAATAAATAAATGAGGGAAATGGAGGTCTATCAAGAGCTGTATAAACATGATAAGATCCTTTATTACTGGATGTCTATAAATCACTGGAGGCTAGCTGTATGTTTGACTTCTTAAACTCTTCCTCAAGCATTTGATACTGGTGAGCACCAGAAGCAGGATACATAAACAACATGGTCTGTTGCCTTAAAATTTTGTCTCTTACACTAGAGAATCTGAGAGCTTTGAGTGATGGGCTAACTGAATATTTTTGAGGATAGGACAGGTGGATTTCATGGTACTGATAAAAGATTTTATTATTCTGTTTGTTTCTGCGGTGAAAAATAATATTTTTGTATTTTCACATTCTCCTTACCTTTTGCTGTTTTTGTATCTTGAAGCTTTTCTTCATCTGCTTGCTTTTAATCTCTGTTCCCCCTTTTTTTTTTTTTTTTTTTTTTTTTTTTTTTTATTTTTATTTATTTGTTTAATTTTAAACCCTGTTTTTTTTTTTTTTTTTTTTTTTTTTTTTCCTTCTTACCAAGTAATCCTTCAGCCCTAAACACTAAATAGAAGTGAATACTCACACCAGTGAACATACACTGCAAAGGATTTTTGATTTTCCTTTTTTTGTTCTTGTCTTTCTACTGTGGAGCTGAGCTGAGCTTAGCCTACAGCCCGTCTGCAGCCCCGCCAGCAGCTATAGGGCAAAATCAGGAGAAGATTTGCAAAGAGTTATGAATCTTTTTTAATTTTGACCTCTGTAATTAATACTTGCAGTTTGTTGCATTCTTGTTCACTCAGTGTTTAGAGGAAAGTGATTTTTGGGGAGCAATGGAGCAGTCAGAGCTCTCGGTCCAGCTGTAGTGGCTGACACCTCGATGAGATCTCAAGTAAATCAGCCTTGTTTGCATTGGAATTGTAGTACTTCTGCTACAACACTTCAAGCATTAAGCTGGCAGTAGTGAGTATTTGGAGGGATAAAAGTTCTCCTGTTTTGGCCCAGCTGCTTGTGCAGGGCTCTTGGATTTTTCCAAGATAAAGCATTTCTAATTAGATCATTTTGAATTGAACTAACACAAAAAAATGGGACATTGATAGATTTTCAGAAGTGGTGTACTGCTTCATTTAAATGGTGGAATTTAAGCTGGCCTATGGCAAACTCTATTGCAAATACTGTATTTAATACCACTTACACGCTCGCTCTTTTTAGAAGTGTTTTAAGTGATATATAGTGATACATAGCACAATATTTCCTCCTCCTCTTTCTGTAGTAATCAGAAAGACTTTGATAAAAGACATAGGAAGTTTTTGAAATGAGGCAGGAGATGTGCATTTGGCCTCTGCTTCTTGGTCCTTGTGTTGAGAGAGTAATTCATTCGCAAGTTAAAACATTTCCCTTTTAGCTCCTGATGACCCAAACCAGTTTGAGCCTGCAAGCCGTCAGCCTTTCTTCATCTGTTCTTCTTTCCTTGAGGCCATTGCTATTGATCTTATAACAAGCAGGGTCTGGTATCATCAAACCCAGCTGCACACATGCTGAGCAATTTCTGTGACATAACAAATTACATTTTCCACAGGACTTAGTCAAATGTGTTTTCATTTATAACCTCACTAAGAGAAACGCAAATAAATGAGTAGGACTTGTTCATTCCTTCAGCGCTCTATTTTCAGTTATGGGGAAGGGAGCTGAAAGACAAAGGAGAAACTAAATACCAAGAAAAGACATGTTTGTCAGGTAGTTAATTTCTGAGGAGCCAAATGTACCCTTAAGGACATTTTAGCTAGATTTAGTTAGGTATTCCATTCCTACGTCCTGGTGGTGGTGTAGAACTTTCAGATCTCTCTATATATCCTTACTATCAGAACACTGATGGCTTTTTCTCATCACTTCTCATTTGAAGAGTTTATCTTTAACAACGTTCCCGGATAATCACAGTGTGCAACTTTCTATCAAACATAAGGACTGTTATCATTTTTGTTATATATATGTAACAGCAACACCTGGTGATAGATCCAAGCCAAACCAGAGTCCTGTTGTGCTAACCGCTATGTAAATGGCACAGAGATATCAACTCTTCTCTGGTTTCCTGGGGCATGATGTTTATAGATGACAATGAAGTCTCAGTGGTAACCAGTATTATGGTTCTCTTAAATAAATTAAAAAAAAAATAAAAAACCCGACAAACAACTGTACTTTAGATGTAGCATAGTTATTGAACATAGACTGTATGTTATTTATCTGTATTTTTGAATAAGTGATATGAATGCTAAAACTGAAAGGAAAGCTATCGTTTTAAATTAGATGAGCAAATTCTGCATCCCAGCTAACAAATCCAGAGTATTTTGCCACCCTTTAAGTCTTTCCATTCTGTTTTCTTTTGTCATTTCTGCTATATGCAGAATGCATTTGAATTTTGTTTTGTCAGTTTCTTCGTAAAGAATTCCAAGCAGAATGTAATTGCTTCAGTCTTAGAAGGTACTTTCTCACACTGTGTCACTTTTAAGACTTGCAATGTACTTCAAGTTGTCACTGAATACAGTGGAGGCTTTGAGCTTTATTTATTTACTGTACCTATGATTTTCCCCTAATTGCAGATCTTACTAGTGATTAAGAAAATAAAAGGCATTTCATTACCTTAAAAGACTTTTGGTAGCATCAACTAAGAAATGATACAACCTGTTCTCTCTCCCAGAGAAGTCAGAACAATCTCTGCCAAATATTTGCCCTTAACCAAAACTTCAAAATGTTTTTAGATGCTTTTATTGCATCTAGCAAGGAAGAAAAACCCTGTTGAGTTAGTCATTTGCAAGGCTCTTCCTGGAAATCTGCTGTAAAGAATGCTTAGACATTCCCCATTTCATTTCCATGCCTGCTGACCCTGGGAACTTCAGCCATTAAACGTTCAATACAGGTATTTGGAAGTTATTTTAATTTTGTCATTTCCTCAGCTGTTGCAAAATAGAATTATATTAACAGCAGTACTCTGCCAGTTCACATTTCTTTTGGTCACAGCAGCAGATAGAAAGCAAATGGTTACAAAAAACTGTTCCCATTCGTGCTTTTTGCCTCAAGTTGTAGCACATCTATTCCCTCTCTAACAAAAAGAAAAACCCTAACAATTTGAATAGTTGAGAAAACCAATAGTGAATACTGACCCAACCTGAGTTCCTATTCTGAACTTCCTGAACCAGCAAAAAGGCAGCAAAATTGTCCATCTGTGTTTGGGAGCTGCTCCATGCTTTGCTCCTTCAAGAGTGACCACTGACACCACTTACCTTTAAAAAAGGTTATTTATATGAGAGTATGCTATATGCAAATCCTGGCTTTGGTGACCTCACCATTTTACAATGGTGCATTACAAATCAGAAGGAGAATCAGGGAGATTAACGATGGTGACAGATTGTAACTATTTGCCTTTTTTTTTCTCATTATATTTTGGGTATACATGCAGATATTTGCTTTGTTGTTCTGATTTCAGAAAACTGATTTATGAAATTAACAACAACAGAAAGCAAACAAACAAAAAGAAAGAAAAACAGCAAAGAAATTGCTTTATAAAAATAGTGCTTGGATTTTAAAAATCAGCAATTTTTATCCTGGATGCAAAAAATGATAATTTGCTTTCAGTCAAGCTCCAATGAGCTTTGAAATCCCTGAACCTGTGGTTCTATCTGGGCTACAGACCACATTTTTGCCCCAGACCAGACTCATAGAGGCAGTGTGCGTGGTATCTGGGTGTCACTGGTCCATAATCAAGCAGTGTCTAGTGGTTGGCCAAACTCATATCAAAGGTTAGAAGGGCGGGAAGTCAGCAAGAACCTTATGGATGAAGGAATATAGGAGTATAGTATATCATGTACTGAAAGCAGGAGGATCTTTCACCATTTGGATATATGACAGCTTTGGAAATGCAGGCTTTAACAGATCTTCACATGAAGCTGCCTGTTTCCCCATGCAGTGGTTATGATATTGCATTTACTTCAGTGTCATGGAGAAAACACACAACTTCATGCAAAGATTTTTTACTAGATGATTGATGATGCTCCAACCAGAAGCTGCCAGTCATCTATAATGCCCAGTGGCTGTCTGTTTTTCTCTTATACATACATACTTCAGAATCATCATGTTGTTTCTTTGCACTGGGTGTCTACATTTACTAAGTGATCAAAATGAATGGCTTTGGGAAGACTTTTCTTCAGGAATAGTCCTTAACTTCAGAATTAGTTCCCATCTTGTGGTCTAAGTTCCTGTGTCATTTGAGCATAATACATGGCCCATTTTTGAGAAAAGTTGTGTATGTTGGCAAGCATGGAGGCTTTGGGTTGAATTGTTAATTTTTGACTCTTGTTTTTGTTGAGATAATACAAGATTTTTTCCCCTACTTGTTGACAGAGTCCTATTAATAACACTCTTCTTGGTATCAGAAGGAATTGATTATCAGAATAACACTAGCACTAGCATAACACTAGCACTAGCAATATAGCTCCTATTTATTTCTTGCTTGCTTCATATTGTCTTTTTAATTAGACTGTCTGTCCACAGCTGACATTTTTATGCAAAGTATTTCATTTATGGTTTTGTCATGCATAGTAATTGTACTACTTCAAAAACTTCCACCTTTAAAGTCTTTGTGAACGTATATCTGATAAAAGAAGTAATTGTGACCAATTGTATTTTGTTTTAAAAGGTCACTGCACACACTATTCTCTCTGAATGAGGATGTCCATTGGAGATAAGAGGTAGACATTGTAGTTTTGGTCTCCTTTTGATATCTTCTGGTATTATTTAAAGCATGATGATAGTCTTACACAGTTAACACTAATTTCAGTTTCTTTACCTTAACCTGATCTTTTATGAACTCCAAGTTTCATTATGTAGAAAAAAGAAAATAAAATTATGGTTCAGTGGAGTTTGTGTAACTACAAAGAAACAAAAGCTCTTGCTCTTTGCCAGTATGTCTGAACATCCCTCCTCCTGCCAAGCCTTTTGGAAGGAGGCTTATTTTCTGGAACTTTGAGTGTGGAGAATCAGATTCTGAGTTCTTGGAGATAACTGTGGTAGGTGTTCTGCTCCTGCATAATCCCCTTCATGTTTTCAAGTGTCCAGCCAAAACTACAAATCATTATCCCACAGTACTTTTAATAGAGCAGTTTTTATTAACAAAAATTAAGAAAATCAATTAAAACATTTTTGAATACAATGTTTCTGATTTAAATAATTTCAATAATGACAACTGTTTCAGGCTATTCAGGGAAAGCAATAAGAGCAATGTAAATTTAATAATTTAACTCATACCATACATCTGTTGTTAGCAGAGTGCTAAGGGCAATCAATTAGTCAAACACTCCAACGTTAGGCCAGAACTACGATCACCCAGTGGATATTAATTCTATTGCTTTCTACTTCCTCTCATTGTTGCAGATCAGCAGCTGACAAAGCTACGATGCAGGCTGATTTATGCAGATTATTTAAATGGAAGAAACACATAGAAGATAGCTGTGCATATTTAAATGGACTGCCTGCAATGAATAAGTGCACTTTACTTTGCTAGCTAAGTTTTCAGCTGCTTAGGAAATGGAATGCCTTTGTTCTGAGTACCACTTTGGGACAAAGCACAGCATAAAAGCTGAAAGTATGTCTGTAGAGAGTTTAACTCAACACAGATTTTGCACAGTGGTGGTGCTGTGTCAGAGGACCTGTGGTCTTTTCTTGGTGCTGATGATACGTGACCTTTGGAAAACATAAGAAATTGGTACTTGAGTACCATATGGGAGGGATTTGGGGCAGGGATTAGATGTAAACAAGGTTATTAATAACAGTCAATAGATGATGTGAGACTAATATCCACTATCCCTAATTCACAGCCTGCAGCATCTGCTCTTGTAAATGACACTTGGTAGAGAAACCTCCCTTACATTTATTCAACACTTAAATGTTTGACCTCAAACGCAGACAGGAGGAGCAGCTACTAAATCAGAAGTGCCAGGATGCAAAACAACAACAACAACAAAACAACTTTGGAGAGCTGCTTCTTGGGTTTCCTTTCAAACCTAGAATGAAATAGGCGCCTCCTTACACTACTATTGGTCTGTTCTGCCATGAATTAAGATTAACGAGACAGAAAAACAGACTTTGAGGTGCATGTTTTAGTATTTAAAATCAGGAAAGTAAACTCAAAAAAGATCAGTTGTAAATAATACCACCTAGGTTTTTCTCAGCAGGCAACTGAACAGAGTGTATGGACAACAGAGGAAAATATCATTAGGATTAGACTTCCGTTGGTACTGTCTCTTCTCACACAGTACTTCTCATTGTCTGGCACTCTCTGACTGTTTTGTATGTTTTCATGGACAAAATTTGTCTTAGGGCTCTTAATGCTACATTAGTGTCACATAAATATTGCCCACGTATGATGTCTACACAATTGGTTAAGTAAGAACTCTTCTAAAAATTATCATGTTTTAATTCCACAAACGTAGGAGTTAGGCCAAATATCACCTCTACTTAGCACAGAAAGCCTTAAGTGCACATGAGCTCGATATTATGTACTTTTGGCATAAGTGATAAGGGATAAGGTTGTATACCTTTTATTCAAATGCCACTTGTTCTGCTGGGGATTAGAAATGCAGGGCTCTAATATTTCTAATTATGGACCATCAAACAGAGAGGAACAACAAATGGTTTATTAAATTCATGCTCTAGCTTGGTGTGAGGAGGTGTCTTAGGTCTAACAACTAAAGAATTAAGCTGAAGGTACGTTAGTTGGTATAAGAAAGTTGTGCAAGGCTAAAGACAACAGAATGCATTATCATCCAAAGTAGAGGAAAAGATGCACTGATATCTTTATTAAGTATAAAATTAAAATTCCCAAATCTAGATTCAACTGTAATAGGGCCTTTTGTAACTTTCCATAAATTCCATCCAAATTCTGACCTTACAAGTATTTCCTATTATTTCTATTCCTCAGATGTTACGACTGGATTTTTCCAAGGCATTCTTTGTTCTCTTCATTTTGAAGGTAACAGTTCAGAGAAGTGGCTGAAAGATAAAAAAAAAAAAAAACAAAAAAAAAAACAAGCACACAAAACATTGTTTGACTGCAGGTATTCATTGTAAACATTCTTCTTTTCCTAGAGAAGACATGAAGGTGAATCAGGAAATGGATGGCATTTTCAGATCACATGAGTCAGCACCCCAGAATTCATCATTTTCACCGGATATCTGACTGCGTTGAGGGACTTCAAGTTAGGCAGCCCTAATTTAATGCTCATACAACAACTCCTTTAACTATCTTATCTGTCTGAGACCATAATGAAAAGAAAGAGGCAATTACCAAAATGAGTTAACGGAACACATTTATAAATGCAAGCACACATTTACTTATGTTACGTAGTTGTGTTGAAAATATCACCTTAAGCATTTATAAAATTAAACTATTTTGGTTATAAAGCACCTTAATCATTCAAGTATCACAAGAAATACTGCTTTAGTCTTTCTTTTGATCACAAACAGTAAATAGAAACTCATCAGAAGCACATCTAGCTCTCAAAAGTCAAGTAATTTAGAATCTTGCTGTTCCTAACTCACAAATATTGCAGATACCAAACAGTGTAACCTTTAGATGCAGCACATAATGGGAGACAATCTGACAAAAAAAAAAAAAAGAGTTTGCAACTCTGACATTTATTTCTCCATGATTTAAAGTAAGTATTGCCTTGGTGCCTTTTGCTAAGACAAATAAAATTTTGCTCAGTCTGATCTTGTGCAGTGCCTGCTACTAGAGAATGCACTGCTCAGCATACACAGCTGCAGCATGGCTTGTCCTGATTTGTAACAGCTTTGCCCTGCTGGAACCACCTGAGGATGGCAAATTTCAATCATCTGGGTCGCCTGCTCTCCTGGGTTAGAGAAGCTATCTATATTTTTGCGCATAACACCATCACAAGTCCCTGACATTTAAACACATATGACTCATGAGGATTCAGCCTTGGAGGATGACCATGTTGAACGCAGGTGGGAATGGTGAGGACTTGCACCACCCCAATGCTTTATTGAGTTTCAGTGGGAAAGAGGGAAGAAACAGTGATTGAACTGGCAGCAAGCTCACATATGCAAGGTGAAGTCAAGACGCCAAGTTGGGTTCTTTAGAACTAGTTCAGGAAAGGGAGCTTGCTGGCATGCACTGTGCTCCTGCTGGTGTGCTCTAGAAAGTTTCTGGCCATCAGGAGAGTTTCTCCTGGAGCAGCAGATTGATGTGATGGAAAAAAATAACAACTGGTGTTTTCAATGGAGTGAAAAAAGCAAAATGTGATGGCAATAAAATAAAACCTTTGAACTCTGTAATCGTGAAGCAAACTACGTTTTTCACCGTGAGCAAAGAGCACAGCTCAAGGTTCACTTTGAAGCTATCTTCTCCCTTCTTTTTCTTTTTCTTCCCCCCCCCCCCTTCCTTCTTTTTAACCTGACTTAAACTTCAGGCTCACAGTATCTGACAGTGTTTTTCTAAATAATGAAATAGAGCCATGTATCCAAGGCACTCCTGACGGGCAGTGTGAAGACAGACCTTCCTTCACACTGTGGCTTTTCTACCTAAACAGATGGAAGTCCCCCTCACTCCTGCTGCTTTCCAGCACTCGTACATCCTGCCCCCACAGGGAGCAGCTGAATCCTGGCTTCTCACCAAACTGGCCAAGGGCTGGAGGTGCTGTGCAGCCCTTCTTCTTCCAACCATGTTGCCTGACGGCTTGTGTGAGCTGCCAGCTCTACATCCCAAGTCTGTTCTGCTGCCAGGAGGGATTGAGAATCAGTAGCAGCAAGGAACAGAAAGGCAGCAAAACATGGGGCATTGAGATAGCAAAATTTCATAGGTAAATGTTGCTCCATAAAAATATTATGTCTCTTACAGAGAAGCAGCGTTACAACTAAAGCACTGGCCTTTACTTGCATGGTTACATGAACGCAATGGAAAAAAAGTTTGAATCATGGAATTACAGAATGGTTTGAGTTGGAAGGGACTTCAAAGCCCACCCAGTTCCAACCCCATGCCATGGGCAGGGCTGCCACCCACCGGGTCAAGCTGTCTAAGGCCCCATCCAACCTGGCCTTGAGTGCTTCCAGGGATGGGGCACCACAGCTTCTATGGGCAGCTGTGCCAGAACCTCATTGCCCTATGAGTAAAGAATTCCCCCCTTCAGAACTTTTCATTTTTTTAATTTTTAATTATTATTCCCAACAAACAATCAGTGAGAACGCTGCAAATTCCTGGGCTTCATTTCTAATGGTAATCACAAACTTTCCTTAACATTTCTCCTTGAAGAAGTTTCTTTTGCACGCAGCCAAAGTGACGCTCTCCCCAGAGCTGGGTGCTCGGGGCCATTTGGCTCCACAGTGTGCTGGCGTGCAGTGAAGTTTTGATTCCGGCTGTTTTAATTAAAGCGTATTTCCATAAGATTACTCCAGCGTGGATCAGCTCCACGGTTCTGTTTGCTTTAATAAACTCTCAGAGCTTTCCTCCTTCTAGAGGGAGGTCGTGCTGCAAACAAGGCAGTGCTGCGCTTTGTAGCAGAAACATGGAAATGCTGCCGTAAAAGATGGAAAAAGAAAAAAAAGAAAAGCTTTGATGGAATTCATTGCAATCTATGGACGAACAGAAACAACCTACGGTTCTAAGGCAGATGGGCACAGGCGGGCATGCAGCATAACGGGGACGCCGGTACGTACCTGCAGGCAGCACGATGCCACGTCTCCCAGTCCCGCTCGCTCGGCGGGACCTTTATAGCGCTTTCCGGGGGCTAAAAATAAACTTTAGGGGACGGCTCCGAGCTCGGGAGGGGGCGGCCGCGGGCTTCCACAGCGATGCTCGAGTCACGCTCCGGCTCCGAGCCGGAGCTCTGATGCCTTCTGGGCGGTGTCGGCTGCCCTCCGCCCCCTGGGCCATCCCCCACCTGCCGCGCCCGCGGCTCCGCGTGGCTGCCCCTCGCCCTTCTCCTCCTCCTCCTCCTCCTCCTCCTCCTCCTTCCTCCGTCTTGCAGCCCGCCGGGATTGGCTGTGCTTGTACTGGGGCGGCCCGGCTGTGGTCGGGAGGAGAAGCCCCAAGGCATGCTTTTTTTGGGCCGTGGTAAGTAAAATTAATTAATAAATAAATTTTTAAAGAAACAAATAAACAAGCAAACAAAAACCAACAAAAATAGACCAAGCATCCAAAGCCCAAGCACGCATTCGGAGCTGCTCAACCAGTTGCAACTTCCCCGCCGGCCCGAAGGGGGGAGGGACGGGCAGCCGCTCACCGACGGGGCCGGGGACGCGCGGCCGCCCCGGCTCCGCCGCTCCGCCCCCGCGGCGGGGCGCGCTGCCGCGCCTCGAACTTGGTGGCAGCGAGCGCTGCGGGCGGCTCGGAGCGCTGCGGCCATGGCGGAGTGAGGCGGTGGCGCCGCGCCGGGAGCAGGGCACGGCGCGGCGGCAGCGGCTCGGGGCTGACCTGCGGAGCGGAGCCTCCAGGTAACACCACCCCCAGTCCCTCTCCCCGCGGGACGGTGCGAGGAGCGTTCCCGGACCTTCCATCCTTTCTCGCGACAGTCTCTGGGAGCTCGAATGCCCCGGGGGTGGTGGGCGTCGGGGGCCGGCAGGGGGAGCTGGGGGGCGGGCGGAGCAGAGCCGCCGGGACGGCCCTTCCTCGGGCACTGCCCGTGTTCTCCTCCGAAAGTGTCCGCGAAGGAGGAAAACCGAGTCGGCATCCCTAGCGCTGCTCTCGGCCAGGTGCTGCCGGGAGAGCGGGGACGGAGCGCGGTGTTTGTACGGACTACGGGACATCTTCTGCCCGCAGCCTGGTCTGAACTCCCAAAGCGCTTCTGTTGCCGCTGTGTTTAAGTGGACTGGCGCGTATCTGTGGTGTAACCCTATTTTGGCACTTTCTGAAGTGCGGAGTTCTCATTATCGTTCTGTAATCACGCAGGAGACAGCCCGGGTAATGGTTTTCTTTTTGCGAGGATCGCTCTAACGGCGGAGTGACAGCTGTTGGGCATTACCGTGTCGTTCCAGACGTTAAGCGTGCGACGTGAGGTTGGTGCAGCGACAGTGTGCCCAGAGTCATCCTGTGGGCAGCGGGGTCTGAGGAAGGGCCCCCAGCTCCGCCGGGGGCCTTTCCTCAAATCCCGCTGCTGTCGGCAGGAGGGGCTCGTGTGGGTGTGCACGGTTACAGCTGAAGGAAATATCCCCAAACTGAAAAGTTAACCGTATCGCGGTATCCTCCAGCAACCTTAAGGAAATTTGGAAAGCTGCGATTCCCGGAAGCTAACAGAACAGTCTTAATTGGAGGTAAATATGCGTGTTGTGAAGGTTAGTGCAGCACTAGTCCAGCTGTAGGGCTCAGTCAGACTAGGATTTTAACCGTGGAAACTGCATGCAGTTTTTACTGCAGCCCTTTCAGCATCCTCGGGCTGATACTGGAACGAATGCTCTGCCTGGGTTAGCGAAGTTTGACTAACGGAGAAGTGTCAAAAGTGGTGATGCTGCTTCTCTTCGTGGAGAGCACGATGATAGGCACTTAGTCCGAGCGCGTTGCTAAGATATGGCCTTTCAAACAGCCTGGTGAGAGATATGGAAGACTCGTGGGTAGGTGTGCTGTGCTCCCACCTTCCTCTCCAGCCAGGTAAAGCCGATCTGACTTCATGACTCTCAGTACCGCCGGGTTGCTCTCGTTTTCCCTGTCTTAAGAGCTGCGGGAGGTCCTGCTGCCAGCTGAGGCTCCAGAGGGCGGCAGTTCCTACAAAACAAAACGTTGCTCTCGGCTAAGAGATGTAAATTAAGTTGTGCTGCTCCTTCCTTGAGATGTTGTAACCGGGTTTTGTTTTGACTGAGAATGCTGAAGGTGCTATTATCAGCAGTGTCTTATTGCTTTTAATCTTTAACCAGTGCTGTTTTCTTAAAATACTTCCAGGTAGTAGGAGTCCTTGTGCACTAAGTAATGATCCATAAACCTTGGTTATGAGAGGGTTGTGGTGCTGATTTCCTGCTGGGCAGGCATGCAACAGGGGGTACCCATGCATTGGCGCTGCTTGCAGGACTTTTGTTCTTTTCTTTCTGTTCTCCCTCTCCCCAGCATCTTAGGGGAACCACATGGATTTGAATTTGTGTTGGTGTACTTTCATACACATGCAGAATTACTGCTGACTGAAGTTCATTACTTTCCAGTGAGTAAACCCTGTATTACAAGCCATAAATTGTAGATAGTGAATGTGAGCCTCCTCCAACCTCAGCTTCAGTGGCAGAGCTGTGTGAAGGGCTCCAGGTCCCTATGATAAGTGGGAACAGAGCCTTTCCTGCACGCCCAGGGCCACAGTGCTGGACACAGTGGCACAAGTATGGTGACACAGTGGCAGTAAGGCCAGACGATGGTGCAGTCATTGCTCAGAGGTGTGCTGTCAGTCGCTGGGAGGGGTGTGTGTGTGATCCATCCCACTTAGCACAGAGCGGTATCCCATCATTTGTTATGCAGTGATGACAAAATTTTGGCTAGCAGTTTGGCATCTGGTTTATGAAACTTTGCCTAGATGCTTGGTGATTGATGTTCTGGAGTTGGTAGAACTTCTGTCACCGTCTCAAAAGAATGAGCTTTTTTGGATCAAACCATTTCCAGGCTGACCCTCTGGTGACACGGAGCCTTCATCCCTTGCGAGAGGTGAGCTCGTGTTAGCACAGGGCTGCAGCTGTGATGTGCTGCTGCCAGGTGGCAGCCTGCTCTCTGCAGCAATCCCTGCAGCCTGTCAGTCCCGCTGCTCTTTCAGGGTAGGTGCAGCCAAAACCGTTTCCATGAAAGGTTGGAATTCTTAGATCTTATTGTAACCTTAGATCTTAGATCTTGTTGTAACCGTGTCCAGTTATTGGTTTAAGATCTTTACTGCACTGAAGGATAGCATGCTTGCCTGGCTTTTATCTGGATGGTGGCTAACGTAAACCAAGTTCATAACTGCAAAACTGCAGTCTGATTAATGTCTTGCTCTGGTTTTACTAGAAACCTATGTTCCAAAATACAACACATTTAAATCTGTTAATGTTTAATGTATTTATTAATGTATTTGTTCTGGCGTTTGTGCGTTCTCTGTGGTACTTTGACGCAATCCACTTCTCTGCCGTATAAACAAACTCTTTATCTTTGTACTCAGTGTTTTTGTATGAATACATGAATAAAACAAATCACTAGTTGGGAGGCATTTGGAAAGGAAAAGGTATACCAGAGTGTATCAGGAAGTCAGGTAACTTCAGAATGGAGCTGATGGTCATCAGAGGTAGTAGTAGAATGCTGATATCAGTCTGAAATGTGTCCAGAGGTTTTTGCTGTGAAATTATTTGGTTTAGCTCTACTCTTAAAACTATCTTTTCAGAAGTTGTCTTCATCAACAATCTGAGTAATTTCTTTTAGGAAAAGTTCAAGTTCTGGGCAACGCATCGGCTGCACTTCTCTGTCTATCTCATCAGTGTTATTAAACTCCTACCGATGCATTTTTCTTTATTTCCCTGATTTTGAGATAAAGATTTCTCTCTGAGCTCCAGCGTATGTTAGAATTGTCGGATTTTCCATTGCTGAAAGGACAGGTTAGTGTTTTCATGCCAGAGGTTTCTGCTAATTCCAGTTATATCATGGAAATTGCTGTTCCATTTGGAGGATCTTGACCGAGGAGCTGTGAATCTTTGATATATAATTTGTCAATTTCGAGTGCCTTGCCTGATAAACAATGACGTTCAGCCAACTAGCAGTATTTGTTTGGTTTAAAAGAAGCTTACAGAAGTGATGACTTAGGGAATGCTGAAATGCTGCTGAGATGTTGTGTTAGGCTTTACAAAATACATGTGATGAATGAGTTGGAGTGTGTGTGATGCCTGCAGGATTGCTCTACATACTGCAAGTCATGGAGTTTTCACATTTTCCTTACCCCACCTCTTCTCTAAATGTGAAAATTGAGCTCCTTTCTCTTCTGCCTTCCTCCTCTGAATTACTACGCTAGGTAGAAGATCAGAGCACTACTGAAATATACTTTCAGATTAGAATTAGCTTTAACTGCAGATCAAGAATGCTTAGTAGATTTAACAGTGAAGTCTATATAACAAGAGAGGAAGTACAAGTGTTTTAGTATTTTTGGCTCTGTTTTTTCTGTCCACAGTAAGATTTTTCCTGAGCTGCTTCTTTCTATTGCTAGTGAACTCTGAATGAATATTTGTCTTGTAGTTTTTAAAATGTGGTAGTTCAGGTGGTAGTTTTGTGCTTTGTTTTCTCCAGGATAAATTTGGGAATTCCTGCCTCTTTGTTTCTTTTTTTTGTGTGTGTTGGTTTTGTTTTTTGTTTGTTTGCTTGTTTTTTTTTTTTCTCCTTCATAATCTGAACCATTTCAGTGATCTGTTTTCAGTAGAAGCCCACTAAGCCTTGCTTTGACTCAGCTCCTTATTTCTGAAGTGCACTATATGAACACTGCTGAAATGGCTTGGCGCAGGGGAAGGCATATGGAATTAAGTCCTTTCTGTTGACCCTGTCCAAGAGAAGTGAAACTGGGCCAGTATTGAGTACTTGAAGGGAAGCTCCTGGACTTAACTAGTTACAAGTGGATAGATTGTGTGTATTGTCTTGTGTGTCTTTGTCCTGGTTTCAGCTGAAACAGTGATGAATATATGCCTAAGTCTGTTTTATGTTGAGTAATAGGCACACAATGGGGATCAGTCCAAGTTGTTTGGCGAGACAGAGCTGCTGTCATGATGGCATGCTGCAGGGCAGAGCCAGGACAGTGCCTGAATTAGACCAAGGGTTGTTCCGTACTGTGTGAGACCATGTGGAAGGCTGTAACACTTGGGCTATTTATTGGATTAAACCACAACAGTATATATGTATGTATGTATGTATGTATGTATTTATTTAAAATCATGTTAGAGTCAAAATTGAAGGCTGTGAAAAGGGATTGGATGTTGTCCATAGACAATGACTTCTGTTCTCTATGCTGGGCTTCCTATCAGGGCCAGTGTGTTACTTCATCTTTGTTCTGCTGTCTATATCCTCTTCTGTTACATCTGTTCTGTTTCTTACTCTGATAAAAGAATAGGGTTATGTGGTGTTTATAGTTGGTTGTTATAAAAAATGATACTGGGATTCTAATTTTTATCTAGTTTCTCTTGCTCCAGGGTGTACTTTTCCTTGCTCATTTTTTCAACCTAAGCAGTGATATTGAAATACCTAATAAGAATATTTTTTGAGGGAATAAATGTATCTAATTACAATTAGCATTTGATTTTGTATTGACCATTGCTGTACCATGGGACTCACAATGTAGCAAAAAAATGGGATTTCAACTTTGGAATGGAAAAGAGAAGACAGTTTTCTGAATGTATTCTTCAAGGCATATAGTCCTGAAGTGGAATCTGAACAGCCAACCTTATGAGCTAACTGTGATGCTGAAGTAGTGAAGGATAATGTGGTATCTCTTGGTATCTCTTCTGTTTCTGACACTGAAAATCTATTCTTGCTTGCTAAATCTTAATACATTTTAACCTTCATCTTCTAATAAAAGCTTCTCCTTATAACTTGAAAAACACTAGCTACTTTGTTCCCCAAGGGCAGACAGTTATAGATAGGAAATACTCTGTGTAGGACAGAGTTGCAGTTTGTTGTCATCCTTTGGAATTCTGGGTCTTCAAGCCTCTCAGTTGGCTTCTAGGTCCTTCTGGTTGTGCCAGTGTAATTCTTCATGTGGAGATATACTGTGAGCAATATTAGGGAAACTATCCTCTTAAAAATATACATATATGTTTTCTCTTTGAGCATGACTGAGGGTGTGGAATGAGTACTGCTGTAGAAGGAAGAAGAGGAGAGGAGAACTATGTGTTTGGATAAGAATTCTGCTTAGTTCCTCGAATAACAATGACTTTTAGGACTGGTTAGAAGAATACTGGGGGATTTTGCCAGTAATTTTAAGTCTGTTGATAAACTTTTGCCTTAAGTTAGTTTTCTAAGATGCTACAGGCTCTCTTGTGGGGACTGCAAATGGACTGAGACCTAGATGTATGCCAGTCTTCAGGAGCATAAACTGATCTTTTGAGGACTGAGGTACCTGAGAGGCAGTGCCTCATTACAGTGCCCTTGAGTGTGTCAGTAAGAAGGAAATTCAGGGTAATAATCTGTTAAAAACTGGAGCTCAGTCTTCCACAGCTTGTCTGTCAGACCTTACTCTTTTGAAAAATGATAATGGATTCTGGTACAGGCTGCTGGAATTGGTAACATAAAATGACATAACTGTTCTGAAAACCTGCTTTGATTTTCCAAAGGCATGAGGTCATGCATACAGATAGAGGGACGTGTGATTGGCGAGGAAATTGGTGTTTATGAACAGAAAAGCTTATTTTGATGGATGCGAGTATGAGTCCCAAGGAGGTGTTAATGTGAGCTCTGGAGACTTACCATAAAGATTGGTCAGGGTCTACAGACTTATCTGAATTGTCTGCAGGATTTTCCAAATTTCCTTTGTCTGCTTTTTGGACAGCACAGGCTCTGACTCCTTACTTCAAGATTAGGTAAGGCTTTAATGAACACAAAGCAGTGCAGCCTGAGCATCATTTTTTATCTGGTGTTAGTGAGGGGAAAAAAAAACACAAATGGCAGCTAGCAGCAATAGCAGAAAGGGAAATCTGGGCTCTACATCTGAATCACTGTTCTTTTTGCAGTGTGTCTCTGTTGTTATAAATTAAACTAATGGTCTGGGCAGAGGAACTTATTTTGCTCCTTCAAAATCCTTTCTACAACTGTGTTTGCTACTGGCTTTTACAGTAAAGTTCAATTTCTTCTCTCTTATCTATAACTGGAAATGAAAATTGTTTTGAAAATGTATTTAAACTGAAGGCTAAAGAGATCAGTATCAGAGTTTGAAGAAAAATTATCTTGAAATACTGGTTAACACTTAATTCTGATATTTGTCTTGAGTCTTTGTATTTATCTCTCAAACCTGAAATCATAAAATGCTCTTAAAATAATGTGAGCAAATGCATTATTTTCCTTTGAGAGTCCATATGAATGTGTTGTCCACAATGGATTGCCTGTCTCCCAGGAAAACATTTGTCTTTTTATAGGATGGCTGTTGACAGAGCTTCTTCTTTGACTTCAGTTCTAGAGAAGTGTGTTGTAATTTTTTATTTTTCCCCAGAAGGTTTTTTATTTTATTTCATTTATTTATTTATTTATTTTTAAACAGTACTTGTTGCAGGGATTTGTTACTAAAACTTGAATACAAGGAAATACAATTCCATAACTTCAGATGTATAGAACTCTCTTTGCAAGGAACAACGAATGAGGTTAACTTATGTATTGTGTATTATTGAAATCAGACTGAGTTCATGATCATATGTATTTACTGTTTTTTTTTTTTTTGGTAGATTCAGCATTCTCCATGTAAAAGTCCATTTAAAAAGGTATCAATTTTTTTTTTTTTCCTGCTACTCTCATGAACCCTGATGTTTTTGTAAGCTCTGAATTTCTAACAGTGCCAACACTGATAATTTTGAAATCGGTGTTTGAAAACAGCTGGCACTACTGTTTTGTTCCATGCTCTCTGTGCACGCTGACACCTTAAAGATGCATCTGTAGCCATAAATCAGGTCAAGAAAACTCTATTACTACTGAAACCTGACGAAGCATTGGGAAGAGGGTAGATTTAGACTAGATATTAGGAAGAAATTCTTTACTGTGTGGGTGGTGAGACACTGGAGCAGGTTGCCCAGTGAGGCTGTGGATGCCCCATCCTTGGAAGCACTCAGAGCCAGGCTGGATGGGGCTTTGAGCAACCTGGTCTAGAGGTATGTGTCCCTGTCTATAAATGAGAGTTGGATTTAGATGATCTTAAAGGTCCCTTCCAATCCAAACCACTCTATGATTCTGTATAGAGATTCCTGTTTTTAACAGTGGGCTTGTTTGCTTTTTGAAGTGTTTTTTTCTTCCCTTGCTTGCTTCCTGCATTGTGGGAGGTGTTGCTCTGTAGCACATTCAGTCCCTTGTTTCAGTCTTGCTTCATGATGACTAAAACTTTCTAAGCCGTATAAGAAATTATGGATGATGTGTTGAATGTTCTTGCTTCCACGTAAGAAAAAAGTGTTTTCCTTAAATCAATCTTCATGTGAAAAACAGTGTTTCTGTGTTTCATGTCTATAGATAGCTGGTAAGGGAGATGAGCAATCTCCAGAAAAATCATCTGGCTGTTTCTGAAGATTGTTCATGTTGTCTGTTAGGTACTTTTAATTCCACTCTGTCTCCCAAAATATTAAGAAGAGAAAAAACCTTTGAGGTCAGTGTAGCAGCTAGGTTGATCTGCATCCTTGTTTTACTAATATTACAAGTATTATGTTTATGTGTACTGAAGTGCTTATGATAACCTTACTTTTGTGACTGAGTCATAAGGATTTGAGTTAACAAGACTTAGTATTATATTGTTCAGGTTTACTTGTCATACTGTGGCTGAAAAGGATTTGGGAGTGTTCCTGTAGGCAGCTAATGGTGAAGAAGTGATGAGCAGAGCAGGCTGATAATCTCTTCAGCCTTGGCATGGTAACTGGTGTGTGAATAAGCTATTAGCATCTTGTGAAATGCTGTTTCCTGTAGCTTCTTTATGCAGTGGTAGTTCCCAATACATATCCTTTAGACATGATTTAAGTTGATTACTGTATTTCTTTTCTCTTGGTCCCAGGAGCGCTTCATTAGAAAAAGCTGTTCCATCAACTTGTCTCTAGCAGTTTTTCTGGAGCCAGGCCCTGGCTGTTCAAAGATGAGTGGAAATGTGTCTTTCTCACCCCAATATGACTACAAAGTCTCCTTTGTTCAAGATAATCTGTACTTGTGTGGAGTGGCCACTTCCAGTGAGCTCAAGTGCACTTCGGGACACCAAGTAATGAGGCAGGGGAAATGCTCTGTTCAGAACCTTTGATGCACAAGGTTCCTGGTGCCTTATGCAGTGTGCTGTGAGGTAAGAAGGAAATGCTAGCTTGCCACCTTCCTCTCTTGTTTCAGTTGACTAGAAGCTGCCTGTGTCCTTCACATGGTGTGTTTCATCAAGATTCTGACACATCCAAGGATGATTAAGTATAGTGCCTATATAGCAAAGTTAGAGTGTCATTGGTACTTTAGATATGTGTGAAGATGTATTTTAATAAGTCAGCAGTGTGATAGCCAAAACTATTCGAGTTATTACTTCTAAGGGGGAATTGTTGGATGAGGCTTGGTGACCAAAATTATTCTAGTTAGATGACTGTGGATTGTAATAATGCTGCCTGGCAGTAAAACCTATGTATTGTTTATAAATAGTATGTTAATTATAAATCTGTGATGTTCGTAATTTCTTAAATGTTTGCAAACAACATTTGCAGATACTTCTTAAATGCTTCTTACATGATCAAGATTAACCTTACTACTAACCTACTTCCAGTTCCTATATATATGGTGTGCCTTTATGTGCCTGTGGATACGTCTCTCTTTACATACACTTGCATACATATGCATACATTTCCCTCACAAATTTTTATGGTTTGTTCCAGTTTGTCACACAGTATCTTGCCTAGATCATGCACTCCCATTTTTTTTTATGGAGTCAAAGGTCTGCAATATCATCCCATATAAAAACTATGGTGGAAGGATGAACGAGTCTTATTGCAGGGAAAAGCTGGTCGGCTTCAGTCCAGTGACTGTGCCAAAAGACAAAGTGAATTGAAATAGAGATCAGAACACTGCTCTGCTAGTTGATAATTTTAATCTGAGCTCTGAAGAGTTCATGTCTTTGAAGAGCAAAGAAATGTTGGCATCAAATATTGATTATGTGTACTATCTAAAATTCATAAATTTCTTTCATCTGGCAAGCTGGACTTCAGGGTGGAATGGAGTACCCTTAGCTTGACAATAGGGTAGAAATGAATAAAAGAAATGTAATTTAAATTAATACTTCACAATGGCTATAGTGAGATCTTGTAAAGGCAGATCATGATGTGATTTTGTTGGGTTCAGAAGAGATAATTAAAACAGTAGGATTCTGCTAAATTATTAAGCTGTATTAATGGAGACAGACCACAAACATGGCCAAATTAATTGGACTACAATAATAGGAATGTACTTAAAAGTTTAAACTTGTAATATACTTTTTTTTTTTTTTTTCTTCCTGAAAGCTGATGAACACATTTTAGAGTGTGAGCAATTCCCTGCAGTTTGCCTCTGATTTGGTGGTGTACGTTGCCACGTGTTCTTACTGCAGTAAGGATATGCAGTAAGGATAGTAAGGATACTGCAGATGAAGTCCATCTAATTGAGTGAGATTTAAGTACAGTTATGTTTTACCTCCTAAATCCTTTAGGTTATTTCCGTTCTTGTTCTCTCAGAAGTAGTTCTAAAAGTGTGATCAATAGATCCCAATATGTTATTTGAGATAATCTACAGCAGTGTGTTGCTTTTATTGGGCTTTCAATTAGAAAGTGACAGGGTTGCATGATGCTAATGGAGGGAGTGGAATACTGAAAGTTGCCAAGGACAGTGGTTCATGGTCCAAATAAAATTGGAAATATATGCTCTACAGTGTTTGTTATCCAACTTTTACTATATACTATATATTTAGCAATATTAATGAAATGAGCTTCTGCACTCTGTAGAGTTCCTTTTCACTTTCTGTGTGTCTTAAGGCCAAAAAAAAAAAATAAATAAATAATAAAAAAAAATCTGAATATCCCTTGCTTTACTTAATAATTTGGCTTATTCTGCCAGATCTGTGTATGCAGGGCAGTGCCTAACAGAAGGGATGCCAGAGCACTCCTGCACTCGATTAATGGGGAATTTGTGTGCAAATTTATTAATAAGGAAATGATTCTGTAGATGCTCAGGTGATTCTTGTATGTATAGAAATAAAAAGGTCTGAATGGCAGTGCTAGTGTTGTTTGAGGATCCCTCTCTGACTGATCCATCAAGGATGGGAGCCTGCTGTGAATTTTGCACTAGGTGGAATTACTTTTTCCCGTTTTCTCTCTATAGTAAGTCAGCAAACATGGTGTCTGAGCAGGTAAAATTGCTTCTGAGAGCAAGTCCTCTGCACATTCAGCAATCAGGAGGTGGTGTGCTGAGCAGCACGCTACCTCTGTCATATCCAAGCTATATTAGGTCACCTTTCTGGCATTCCCATAGCCCATACTGACCACTTTGTGGCTGCTGGGCTCCAGACAGGCAGGAGCTGACAGGAGCCTGCCTGCACCTGTGCTGTTGTCTGCTTTTGCATTCTGAAGCTCAGTGCAGAGAACAGCAGCTGTTGATGGGTGGGTGTTTTTTGTATTGTTTTCGTTTTTAATGACTCTCTCAATGAGTAAAGATAAGGAGATAGGAATGGGGCAAAAGGGGAGGAACAGCTGCTAGAAATAAAAGGTGGGAGAGAAAGTAGGAGAGAGGATGTGTTGGGTGCGAATGGAAAACTTCAGAGGAAACCAGAGCCTTCTGTTGTAAGAGAGCAATGTGGTGGGAGCCAGTAGACAGGAGAGGGCAAATGCAAACCTGAAAACCTTTCTTTCTGTTGCCATGCACGTGTATTCTGCACCCACTATCTCACAGAGTTGCTCTGAGTTCTTTCAGCTCGCCCTGGCTCCTCACAAGCTCCAACTCCTTTTCAGGTAGATTGTGAAACTGGGTTGCTTCTAAGTGTGTCTGCTTCTACTGTAGCTCTTGAGTACAAAAGAGCATAAAATTAGCTAATGGAAGGCTTAAAATTGAGTTTCTTACACATAAATACATGAAACTCAATGGCAGTGTTGATGCAAATAATTGGCAGGCAGTAGGAATTGCTACATAATCTGAATTACAGAAACCAAATCTCAAAAAAACCAGGTCAGGATAATTGGAGTAATGTCACCAGCTTTGAGGGTGGACGCTGTTTTCATTTGCATGTTGAAGGCCTTTTCATCTACAGGGCCTTAAGCTGCGCTCCAGGCATGAACTTCCCATGCAGCTTGTTTGTTATTTGCTTCGTGTTTCTTCTGTGAATGATTCCATGTGTTGCAGCAGGACTCTAGCAGCTACAAGGATCAGCTGAAGTTATGGACATATTACAAAGCTAAACACATGGCTTTTTAAAATCTATACAGTGCACTCTTAGTACTTTTTTTGTTTTATATGATGGCTTTGATTACCCCTTTTGGGTTCCAGCAGTCAGTGTAAAATGCCAATAACCTTGTTTTAACTCTTATAGAGAGAGCTTTTGTTTTCTGTAGATCCTTTGTAACCCAGGTCTAGACTCTCTGCATTCTATTCTAAACATTAAAGTAATTGTTTTTACTAAAAGCAATTGAAAATCATCTGAGGACTTAGGATCTGAAGACCTATGAAGCCTTATGGTTCAGTGTCATATGGGAGCGTAGTTTAAATAGGCTGGGACAGCGCTGTGATTTTCTTCCCAAGTTTCATTAATTACAGTAAATATAGAACAAAAAATATTTGCTTAAATTATCTGTAATATAAAGCATACTTGGAGATAATAATAAGAATGACAGTACAGCTTTTTTATTCTTTTATTAGTTCATCCAGACCTATTTTTTCTATGCGTCTTTAAATAACTTTTTGAAAATCTTTCAAAGGTAGATTTATTAACGTAACATAGTGCAGATGTCTCTGGCTGTGAAGAATAAGTCACATTGAGTTGTAGTGTTGTGTCAAAAATATCATTAAGAGGCTGAGAACAAGGGGAGCAATTAATGAACAGTCTTCACCGTGAACAAATGTCAGAGTCTCCTCCAGGGCTAAGCTGCTCTATGCCATATTCATTAATTGCTCTTCTGAACAAAGTTGGTGTTGATGACTGGTTTTAATTAAGCATACCTGAGAAAACCCATAAAAACAGATCAGAAGTATTAGAATGGAAAAATTGGTCTTTAATAAATAAATACTTTTTTTTCTTCTCATGGGTTTTTATGCTTCACGTAACTGTTTCTGGCTGACATTTCTATGACTATTGGGATTGTCTTCACTGGAGATTTTGGCAGAGGATGTCTTATTGTTTGCACACGGATGCATGCCAAGTACCGTGCTCTCATTTAAATCCCTGTGATTAAAAATGTGCAGAAATCCATCATGACAGGAGAGAATTCTCTGTTCAGTCCCAGTCTACCTGTTGAAAAGTAAGGGAAGAAGTATGTGTGAGCAGAAGGGTAGAAATCTTAAATCCTCATTGCTAAAGCTTGTCCCAAATTTTCTGCCCTGATAGCTTGGTCAGTATTATCTCTTTGGGAAAGCAAGACAGCAGCTCTGTAGTATAAATGCTTATGGAAAACTGCATTGTTCATTTTACTCGGAGACTTTTAGGTCTAAATTAAAACTTGGTTAATGGAATTTCCCAACATCCATGTTTTTATGTGAAATATACTGATGAAGTTATCACCGTGTTTCTTTATTGCTTTTATAAAAAAATAAAAATAATAATAAAAAAAAAGAGACATAGTTGCGATCAGTATAGAATAGACTACTGAAGGAGTCAGCCTATAAGGTGAAAGCTGTTTCTGTGCAGCTTTTTTTTTTTTTGTTCATTGAACTGAAAGTAGCAGGAATAATAGTTAAATACTATTATTTGTGGTTTTGGTGAGAAAGACTTTGGGAGAGGAGGAAACAATGTATACCACAGCTGACTTCTGCTAGTTATACTGTTTCCAGATATTCATTTTAGTTATATTGTGTGAAGATCTTCAGATTATGAGGAAGAGTTTATCCGAAGAGCTTTGTAGTAGATTGCAGTTTTAAGCCAAGTGGTAACTGGAAACTTTAATAACCTTACAGTAGCACTTTAGAAGTGGAGATGTGCAGTGGGATGGACACATCAAGACTCAGTAAAAATAACTTATCCTATGGTGGCATGCATCCAGCACTCTAAAATTAGCAGTGTATCCTGGGTATGATATTGCAGGTGCTCAGAAGAGCTAACAGTATTCAACACCCTCTGTTGCTCAAGGAGGACTGAACTTCTTTTATGGTTTTAAGCAAAACTGACTTACTTTGATTACTGTTGTTCTTTATAGGGCATCAAAACATGTAGTGCATTTCATAGGCATTAAGGCAAGGTGCTGGCCAGCAAGGTCCCATGTAGGGAGCTCCAGTCCTGAATGGAAGCCAGGGCAGAATGCCAGTGGGGTGCAGCTGACAGTAGACGTAGATCGTGATGTATTTCTGATAATGTACAAACACACACTCAGTCATCAGGGTTGTGAGTGATTTGTTTCACATCATACTATCCTACTTGCAGCATTATGATAGGCTTTGGCCAAATAAGCTTGGGGAAAACTGCTGTTCCTTGCATCAGGGGAAGGTAAGGCTTAAGGGAAAGCAGAACTCTATTATTATGGTTTGATTAATTGTGTGAACATTTATGCAAATTGCATTAGGTTCAGATTAGTTTTATGGGGAAAGTTTGTACTGGCTTTTCCATTCCATTGTCCTGTGTTCTCCTGTGCCTTTCTGGAAAGACTGATGGAATAAGATTTCTTAAGGACTTTCAAGGACTCTGAGCAGAAGGTTTCTTTAAAATCCACTGAAATGACCTGAACAAGTAAGGCAAGATTTTCTTCTGGTTTGTTAAGTATAGGCTGTTCTTTTATTAAAAACACAACAAAACAAACAAACAAACAAAAAAAAAAAAAAAAAAACAAACAACAACAAAACTCACCCAAAGCAGACATGTAACTCCCTCTCAATATGTGTGTATATATATACATGTGTCTGGAGGGGGCTACAAGAAGGACAACCTAACTTTGTGTGTGTATAAGGCTAATTATCCTCTTTAGAGTATCTACAAAGAAAATTAATGTGGTTTGTGGGTGTGTTTTTTTTTTTTTTTTTTGGATAATGTTTTAACTACATGTTGCCATCACTTGTGGAATTCAGAGAATCTTAATAAGTCCTATAATTTTTTGAGGTCATTGCTAAGAATAGCAGTTTCTGGCTTTTAAACTCATTACTTTCAAGAATGAGGAGAGATTTCTATTCTGTTTTTTCAAATTTGTCTGCAGATCTTTGTTGCTTTCTTCACACTCTTTTAAGTATAGTTTATTACAGTTCTCCACAACTGAACACTTGCATGAATTTTAGTTACTTCTTGAGGAATAAAGTATTCTCCAACCTTAAATTAAAGGATATTTAATATTTTCACTCAGTTTCACTGCTGGTAGTTTAGATAATCATATCGTGAAGAGGTTTAATTTTTAGATGTAATATTCACTGCTACAGAGAAACCAATCTATGGGTACAGACACAGTGGTATAACAAGTACAAGGGTAAGGCAGAAGTGTAATTTGTCCAAAGATTAGTGGCAGGGGTTCTTTCTGTTTATTTGCCTAAGTAGGTCACTGGTAGGCTTTGAAATAGTGATGGGATCTGAGAGGCACTTGTATTTTGATAGCAGAAGAAAAAAAGCCATAAAAGTGGTAAAAGTGAGTGTGTTGAAGTCATCTCGTTTTTATCTCTCCTGATGTTGTCATATAGCTTTTCAAAATGTGGGTCTTCAGGGAGGAGTTCTCTTTCTTCTCTTTTTCTGTCTTTGTAAAGCATCCCTTAGGAAAGGGGAAGTGATTTGAGAGTGTGGTGCTAGGCTGCACTTGTAACCGGCAGTGATACCACACAATAAAGGGATGAGCCGACAAGGACACCTTTACTGGTTTCTCTTCTTCTATGAGCTATGAAGTTTTGAATGCTTTTAGTCCTTGTAGAAATGGAAGTCCTACAGCTCAGTGAATTTGATAGCTTAAGTTTAGATTTATTTTATTTTATTTTATTTTATTTTATTTTAATTATATAGCTCTGCTATTGCGGGAACACTTAATAAGATAAGGGATTTCATAAAGAAAAGTGGGCCTTTCCTGATCAAAATAAATCTGACTGTAGCATGCCTTTAGTAGGGGCATCTCAAAAGAATGTGTGTGAGAGCTGTACTACTGTGGAATTGAATGGCGTTAGAAGAGCATTCACCAGAACATAACTTAGTGCATTAGCTTGAAGTGGAGGTGAGTTCTGCAGATCTAATTCACTAGTCAAGTATATGTGTGTTTTTAATTTTACATCTGCAGATAAACAGTAGATGCAAGCACCAAAAGGAGCCTTCTAAGAAAGCATGCAGTACAGAATTAATTTTGGGGAAAACTGAGTATTGCGTTGTGGGATCTAGCAAAATTATACTTGGTATCTTAATATAATACCAGTAATGAAGGCATGCAAATATAGAAAAAAAATTATTGTAATCAGATATATTAAAAAATAAAGGCCTACATTGACTTTGTCTTGTCAAGCAAGAGAAATAAATTTCTACGTGCAGTTGACAAATCCTCCACTGCTTCAGTGGAAGGTCCCTATGTATAAATAGGTCAGCGGTATCCAAGTTGCATGAACTTAAACATAAAAATAACAACAATGAATAAATACTTTAAAGCTGCTAATATTCTGACATAAGGAAAAAATCCTGATGATATTTTCAATCTCTTCTTAGTGGCAACCTAAATATTTTAAAAAACATCTTAAATTTGGAAGTTCAGAAAGGCTTCGGCTTACTAAGGTGACGACCGTAGCCTTTCTAGTGAAGTAGAAAACACGACTAGATCTTTAAAATGTGGCATTTTAGGACAGATTGACAAACAGCTTGGGAGACGTTTGGAAACATGGGATGATGCAAGATCTTGCTGCCCAAGATAAAGGTGAAAGGTGAGGTTTTTGTTTAAAACAAATGAAAAAAACCACAAACACTGTAGAGAGAAGAGCAAACTATGATTTTTAGCTATTTTCTTGTACAATTAACACCCGCATTGTCTTCAGAAAACTGCCCATCCTGCTTTTTTCATTTCAGGATGGCTATTGACTGAGCAGTAGGGAGCTTTTATTCTTTATCTGATGCCTTACTGAGTTCTCTGTAGTTCCCTGACTTTGTTAGGAGGCTGAAATGCCAATTTTAGCTATCAGACATAGAAATCATTAACAGCATTTATTGACTTTTAAACAGTTTTCTGTTATCTTGACAATGTCAGATCACCCTTATCCACTTTCCACAAAACATAATTGAAAACAATGAAATTTCTCAACTTTGGACAGGTAACAGACTGGGGAAGATTTTTATCTGACAGAGCTTCAGCTTGAGTGACATTATAAGAAGCTGCATCTGCTAGTAGTACGAACAGCTTTAACAAAGAAGCCTTTGCTAAAAAGCTGTGTGCCTGCTTTCCTTTGTCCTTTGCATTAAACAAAATGATGTTTCGTAGAGTTTGAATGAGAAAATTGTACGGGAAGTGGCACGCAAATCCACAGGGCTTCAGATTTTCCAAATTTTGTGTATAGGAACTGCTGAATCATGGCCTGAACCTCTGATTGATCACCTGAGGCGAGCAATGAGTCAGCCAGAGGAGCACAGGTGAAGGCAATTCACCTGTGCTGCCAGAAGGGGTGGAGCCTGGCTCTACCCCTCCTAGACCCATTTAAGAGCTGGCTACCAGGGGGGAAAGATCTCTCCTGGAGATCGCCTCTGCTGGCTTTTGTGAGTGAGCCCAGGATAGGGGTAAGCCTTCTATTTATTCCCTTTTGTTATCATAGTCTACTTTGCCTAACTCTCTTGTTTATTTTGTGATTATAACATCCTAATATTCTTTGATTTATACATTTTGGTATCTATTGCTTCACTATGTTGCAAAGTCCGGTTTTTATGGCAGCAGTTAATGCTCTTGGTTTTGATTCTTGAAATTGGATTTATGTATGAAGCTCCTTCAAAAAGAGTAGGTGCTCAATAGCAAGCTGCTTCTGAGAGAGGAAGTTAAGAGGAATTAAATACAGCTTTAAAGCAGTGGTCGTGTCTATTTATCACAGAGCATTTCCCACAAGGAGTAATAATATCCCGTCGTGCTGAAAAACGAAGAAAGGGTAAAGAGAAGATAATTAAAATTAAAAAGCAAAGAATTCTTTTAATAGACCAGAAAGTAGGACATAAAACTTAAAAGCTGAAAAGGGGCCTACTAAAACTGTAAATGCTTTTTGTAATATATTAGCAAGTCAATATAATTTTCTTATATTTCACTTTGCTTTTAGGACCAATTCAATGTGCAGATACTTCTTGCTGGAAATGTATGGTTATTTTTCCTTAAGAACTTCCATGTTTCTTTGCGCTATAAATGCAACAAGGGAGTTGGTCTGTTGGTAGGTGTATGGGAACTGCTGTGCCATGGTCTGAACCTCTGATTGATCACCTGAGGCGAGCAATGAATCAGCCACAGAAGCACAGGTGAAGGCAATTCACCTGCGCTGCTGGAAGGGGTGGAGCCTGGCTCCACCTCTCCTAGACCCATTTAAGAGCTGACTACCAGTGGGAAAGGATCTGTTCTGGAGATCCCTCCTCTGGAGTTTTGCAGTGAGCCCAGGGCGTGGGTAAGCTTTTTATCTATTCTCTTTTTGTTATTATAATCTGCTTTGCCAAACTCCCTTGTTTATTTCATAATTATAACAACTTTATATTCATTGACTGTACAGTAAGTTAGAGTTAGAAGTAAGCTTAGGGGAGATTAAGATGGTTAAAGTTACCACATATTGAATTTTGCAGCCCAGAGGTGATAGGTTCTCCTGTGTTCTAGGGTCTACAGTGGGTGAACGGGGAGTGGTGGCAAAAGTCTTTATTAAAACCATATAACAGTAGTGGCTGGGGCTAACCTTTGGCCTTTTTGTAGTGAATGAAATTGTTTCTGAAGGTAAGTTGACTGCAGCTTTAATTATTGTTATTACTATTTGCTTGTTTTATTTTCTTACCCCTTCAATTTCGGAATTGATGCGCAGAATAAGTATTTTCCTTATTTGCTCAGCTATTTTTGACTCATCACTTTTGCATGCCTTTGGTCTCGCAGATCATCCATCTGCTGAGAATTTACCAGATGGTAACATCATCTACTAAGATGTCCTGTCACACCAGAGCTTTGCGTTTGGAGTGGATTATTTCTATGTCAGTATGGAAATGATACTGTTATTGCACTTCTTGGGTGATGACTGTGTTGTGCAACCAAAGAAAAGTATTCTTTTCTTCTGTCTTGTGTTGTGTTAAATTTAAACAAGCTTTTCAAAGTTTATGTCAGGTTACAGTGCTGTCGGTACGTGTAGAACACTTACTAAAAATTCTCATCTGAGAAAATGAAAATAGAGATTGTGATGAGTGGTCAGGAAGGAGAAGGGTGTTAGGGGATGGGTTTGGAGTCAGTTAAGAGCAGAGAGGCTGATCAGGATATGTAGGAAACATACGTTGCTCTCATTCATAAGATATGGGAGGTTGGTATTAATTTGTCAGGAGGAATGTGATGAAAGATGAGACTCCGGTAACTACCGTGAAGGTTTGAAAGCAGCCTTTGATATATTGTGAAATATGTGGACAGTGACATTTTATAAAAGCAAAGATGGCAAGCTGTCAGCTCCACTTTACGTGATGCCACTTAATTTTTTTTTTTCCTTTCTGCACTCTGTGACAACGATAACAGCAATCGGCAATAACACTGTGGGATGCCCCGGTTACTGTGGGACAGTCCAACATGGTACATAGCTGTGATACACAGTACCCTTTAAAAGGAATTAAAGTGGTCATTGGTCCACACCCTGGTTGGTGCTCCCTAATACGCTTCTTGTACAGCAGACTGCTGTCAGCCTGTCTAAGCCATATCTGGGTACCAACAATGCGACTTCTCTCCATGCCCCCCCATGGTAGTCACTCTATTTCTGAGTATACACACAGTTTGCAGGTATTGTGATTTCATGTTTTTTATTTAAGCTGAGCTAAAGCTATTACAGGGCATTGGGCATTTAAATAAAGATGCAAAATGCCTTAGCCCTGGTACTATGATTTGCTACGTCCAGACTTGCAGTCTCAATCATAAAACATGCAAGAAAGACTTGTGCCTGCATGAAATGCCAAGTGCAGTCTGACACCAGACTCTAGGGTGTTCTTGAGGGATGTTGAAGTTGTAGTCTGCAGGTCTCCTAGCTGAGAGAGACAACATGTTGTTATGTTTTGAACATAAAATTTGCCAACATCGAGACTTCTGCCTGCTGTCTGTAGTTACCGGGGGCCTCTTTGAAACACACAGGAACATTTTTGCTATACTCTGGTGATTAGAAGATATTAACTTCATTGCACATGAAAGTCTGTAATGAAAGGTTGAGCATTTTCTGCCACTGTTAATTTCTTGACTTTTTCCAAATGTAATTGCTGCTATGATTACAGAATGCCAAATTGAATCTGGGGACATGTGCAATATTCTTTTACCACTTGTCTAGTCAAATAATTTTTAATGAGACAATGAGCTAACTGAACACCCAGATTGGTTTGTTTATTTCAGTAGCTTAAGTGCATTAAGATCAAAGAGCTTGCAAGGGCAGGGGGTAGTCTGTGTCATTGCTGGACTCCATTAATCACCTCTTTGACTGAGAGCAACGGTTTTGAACAGCGATTTGCGAATGAATGAATAACTTCATTCTTGATACCAGTTATGTTTCTCAGCAGGCTGCTAGTGTGTGATCACAAACATCTGCACATTTGAAAACTTCCTCTTCCCAAACATTTTGCAAGAAAAAATGGACCCTAAACAGAACAAAGAAAAAAAACCCAAACAAACATGAAAAACCATTCATTTTTTGCATGAGTGGCTTCTTGGAAAAAGAACTGGAAATGTTTCTGCTTTAACTTTTGCATGTGATCTTGTCATCCAAGTTTATCTTTAGATCCGTACGCTCTTGAAGGCATAAGTAGATTTTATTTTATTATTAGCACTCGTTGTTTTGGCTCCATGGGACCTCTTTGACGTTTGATAATACCCAGTAGTGGGGAAAAAAAAATGCATTCTGTTTGCCAAATAACGCATGGCTGTTTATGTTTTAATTGTGTTGAATGCAAATATAGTCACTCTTCCATAGATGAGGCACGGTGCTCATTACTTGCTTGGAGCTGATGGTTCCAGCTCTTTTACAGACCTACTTAATAGAACAGAGAATGAAAATTATTTCTTCGGGATAATCCTATGATTTCTATGTTCTTCTACTGGACAAGCATTTAATTATGTTGGGAAAGAGCAGTATACTGCATCTACCTTTCCCCTCTGTGTCGCCAGTATTTTCTAGTTCCCCTTCGGTTGCTCACTGTGCCCTGAGTGAGTGCTACTTGTTTGTTGTCACTATCACAGGATAAACAAAACATAGGTTGGTTAGGTTGGACTGATGGAGATCTTGTCAAATTCCTTCTTTATGTGGGCTGCATGTCCTTCTTAATGCTGTATTTTTATGAGGCCTGAGTAGCACATCCTGAGGTCAACCCTGTCTGTTACAACCATGTTTGTTTTATTTGGCATCTTCCAGCATGTTTTATGGAGTAGCTGAATGTCTGAAACTGTATATTCTTGAGGTCTTCCAATACTTGACAGAAATATCCTGTAGAGAATTAACCCAAGGCAATACTCTTGTTTGAATCTTGAAAACATGAGAATATTTGTTTCATTATTTGCTTTTCGCTGTTCTGCAGTAGAAAGATGTCAGTAAGAGGACTTGGCAGGTATAAAAAGAAAGGGAGGGGGAGAGGGGAAGCAAAGGAAGAAAGAATGCCTCCTTCATCAGTAAAAGATAATTGGTTCTGTACCAAACATGCGTTTTATGTTATCCATGGACAGGGGTATGACAGGCTTAATCAGTTTCACGAAGCAGTCAGAATTTATTATGCAATTGAAAGGTGAAAGGTTTGCATTCATTAATCAGATTGGTACTGGGGTAAAATAAAGATATCCTTGAAGTCTTACCAATTAATAATAAAAAGGAGAGTAAGATGAATTGCATTTGTTCTCTAACAGATATGCGAAATGGTACATCTAGGTAAATGTCTGTTCCTCTAGAATACGTTTTTAAAATGTTGGCAAACAGCAGAAGAAGAGGACATGAAGCACTTCTGTTAAATACTTCTTTGATGAAGCTAACTGTGATCTCAAAAACCTGGGTTTCTTCCATTATATCATTTTAGCATTGATACCAGGGGAGGGAAGTGACACACAGGTCTGTAATTTTCACTTTACTATTATACAGGAAGAGAGATCTTTTTCATACTGTCTAAAATGAATTGTCTAGCTACTGAAGTGGTACACCCTTTATCTTCAATTTGTCACCTAAAAGATCTTGTGTCCCTGAAAATCCTCCTCATCAGTTCTTTGTGCATTTCTAAACCGTTAAACTTCTGTGGTCTATGGTTCTCAATGGAAGAAAATGTGTTAGTCCCTGGTGTCTTGGCCTGGGCACGCAGTTGGATTTTTGAATGTATTCTGGCTTGTGATCTGAGCTGGTCAGTCCTATGGAAATGGTGGGAAGTTAGTGGCTAGCAGATAGGTCATGATGTGTTCTCTTTTTTTGACTGCCAATGCCATACATGTCATCTTTGAAGCTATATTTTATTACCTATTTCCTTCTCCTTAGAGAGAATTACTGTGGTAAAAAACAAATCCATGCCAGCTAAGGCGTCCTCCTAAATGCCTTCTACTACACAAACTCCAAACTACACGTATAGTTATGTATTTGTAATAAGCAGGACAGGGTCTTCGTGTGTCAAAAGGCCAAGTAAATGAGTTTCCGTTCCATCTAGGAAGAATCAATAATGGGAAGATTATTAGCCACTGGCTCTTGTCCTAGAACACAACCTGTAGAAGTTATTAAGAGAGTGCAGCTGCATATTAGAACTTGATTTAGCATCCGCTAGATCATCATGAGGACACAACATAAACCAGATTTGAGATATAGAGTACATTTCCATATAAAATTAAAGAAGCGATGAAACGATTTGGCCTGTGTGATTATTATTTTTTAATTTTTTCTCCAATGCTTATAGGTATTACCAGTTTATTCAGAAGCAAATTGTTTATTGTGAAGTTATCAGTTCTTTTTCTTCTCTGCTGAAGCTGTTGATGTTGGTGCCCAATTCTGCTGATGATTTAGTGATGTAAAACTGGGCTCCAGGCATTGATATTTTCTGTAAGCCGTAAGTATATGTCAATACCTACTAACCATAAATATCTGGGGCTGGATCCATGCAGGCACTGGTTGGCAGGAGGCTTTGGATACTGTTCGGATATATTTGCTCTGTGCCCATGCACGTATAGTTGATGTTTTATGTCAGCTCTGAGAACGTTTACTGAAGTTTTTCATGTTAGCCTTGGAGCAGACTTGTGCTCAGTGGGCATCTGGGGTCAGCCCATGCCATCCCCGCATGTGGTGCTGTGCTTGGCTGCAGCTCCTGTGGCATCACCATGGCAATTGGGGACTTGCTGTTTTGATGGCCTGGGGCCTGCTGCACTGCTGTGGCAGTGGGAGTCTATTTTGGAGCTTGAGTTTTTAGATACCATAATATATTTTGCTATATTTTGTGACAGTGTCTTTTTATGGCATTCTCAACACTTTTTCTTTGCTTCTGTTCTGGCTTAGGTATCTTAGCAAAAACTGTTTGCAGAGTTACAACATGGCTTGTAGGAAGTGGTCTGACTTCCAGCAGGTCTTACATAGCTTTGCAGATGTTCCGTGGCGTGGTGATAATTTTAAAGTGGTAGCATTATTGTGCCGTGTGAAACAGCTTCTGATAAAGCAGATCACAAATATATTAAAAATATTTTATTCTGGAAATAGTCCTTTTGAGGGACTAGTGGAGGATTAAAGCACCAGAGATTGACTTTTAAGAACAATAAGTTGATAAAAGTTTCTTTGCAATATGGTATATTCAGCTGTGTAAAATATATGATAAGCTCAGTTCTGGATCTACTTGAAAATTATAGAGAAATATTTCTTGCATTATTCAACCATGTCATTTTTGTTCTCAGTTTCTCTGGCTTAATTCTTACATTCCTGTACATGCAATTATTTTCAGAGGCTCTGTTGGGGTTATCATGTGTCCTACATGTTGCTAGAAGTGTGTAGATGTTCCTAAGTTATTACACGATCCTGTGATGCTTCTTACCTTCAGATGTGAATTTTCAGTGCTGAATAATGAATACCAGTATTTGTACTTGAAGCTAAGTGTATGTTGATCAATAAATTAAGGGATTATGGGATGAGCTTTGAATGACATAAGTTCACGTTTTATAAAGTTAACGTATCTATATGAAAAAACATGGCTAATCCTGACTGCTGGATGAAAAATAACTTCTAGTCAAGTCTACAATTAAATAAATTATTAAATAAACTAATCAGGGTTATTTTGCAATGATCATCTCAATTAAAGGTACAACTTTTCTAGATGTATTGGTTAGAAATTTGCCCTACAAATTCATCTTTACTGCTTTCATTTACTCTTGCTTTGGTGTTTGTTTGCCCTTGCTTTGGTCCTGCAGAGCCCTTGCTTTATGCTATGTTTCCCCTCAATCTGGCCCTTCTGCAGCCTTTAGTTGGCCTTTGTTTCCAGTTCCTTTGGCCCTGCTGCAGCCTTGTTTTAGTCCGGCAACTTTTCTGGAAACTATAGTAAGAGTATCCTTTTGCTTTTTTTTCTTGGTGGTATGATCAGTGCAAAAGAAATTCAACAGAGATAGATAAAATTATTCTTGAGCCTAAGTACTGTGGTACCTTAAGCTTTGTGCTGAACTTCCAAAGTCATTTTATATGTAGGGAGCTCTGCATCACAGCATGTGAGGGTGTTGGGGGTACTGTGACCCAGCTGCAGCAGGAGCTGTGGCAGCAGAGTGATCTGTTCTTGTAATTCTGGATTCTACCTGGATCACCTTAATGTTGCAACCACTGGCTGTCAACTGTTGAGCATCAAAGGGACTGGTAACAGGAAGCTTTTTCTGCTGGGAGCTGGAGTCCTGGATTTGAGCTAACTTCTTTTGTAATGAACAAATGTTGAAAAAGACACACCTAACTTTTGTGTTATTCAGAACTGTGCTGTTATCATCTGATTTGCATTAGAAGCTATGAATGATGCTGGTAAAAAGAGTAGGAGAAACTTGCATCAAATCACTACTTTGCCATATTCTATTATAGAGATGAAAAGGTCACTGACTCTTGATGCTTGAAAGCTTAATTACAGATTAAATAGAATTCCTATAGAAAACAGATTTTCTGCCTTGGGATTGTGGAATATAGTCTTTTAGGATAAAAACGTGGTTTTTTAATTTTTTTCCAAGAATGTACAGTAACTTCCTGCATTTTTAACTGTGTGCTATACCTTTGTACCTGACTTATTCTAAAGTTCTGTAACTCTGTCAGCTCTATGCCCACCAGTGTTTGTTATCAATTCTTTATATTCCACTGTACATGAAGATAAATGTTGAGAGAAGCCTTTCTTTTTCTCAACAGCTTTCAGAGATATAATTCTTTATTTTTGAGTGGGCTAGAAAAAGAGTACTCTACTCATCTTTAAGCCTAATCTACTGTCTCTTTGAGTGTGTATGGAACTGTTCCCCAGGGACATGCATATGAAATTTTTGAGACAAAGTCTGCTTTTAACAAACATAGTCGTAGCATTATCTGTGCACTTATTAACTTATATTTTGATCATAAGTTCTTTGTTTGCAAGGGACAGAACACGATTTGTTGCTAAACAAATTATAAGCTAATATAGACTGTTTTTAACAAGGCGTATGAGTTGCTTTCATTTATTTTTGTCATCAAATACCATCTGCGTTCTTCATTATAATTCTGCAGTTTTAGCAGTTTACGCTACGTTGCTCGAGCTGTACCACATATGTTAATAATTTCTTTGCTAGTTGGCACTGATCTCTTGTTCCACACTGTTCTGAAATTTGGTGTTGTGTTACTTACCCCAAAGGTACTCAGCCAAAGAAACACGTTTTGGGTTGATTTGATACTGTGTGTAAGTTTAGAGTATTTTACGCCTCCTATCTCCATGTGTTCATTTGTTATGGAACGTGAATGAAATAGTACAGCTTGTTCATAGGTGGAATATCAAACAGAGAGAGTGGCTGTTGTGCTCTTACTTGACTGTAAATTCACTTGGGCTTAAGTGCATCAGCATGATGCAGCTCTCTTAAAAATTCATATGAAACCGTTACAAAAGCAGAGGAAGATAACTCTGCTGCAAAATATTCAAATTGTTCATTTGCACTAATATAATTCTGAGGCTGAGGGCAGTTTGTGAAAGATGCTTCCAGAACTACCCTGCTAACACATTAAAACTGTTATATTGTTTTGTTCAACTTCATCAAACTCAGTCTGGTACTTTAAAGTAATAATTATTTATATATATATGGATATTTTGTATGACAAGAAGAACAGAGATGCTGCTGCTTTCTTCCCTAGTGTCCTGTTGTGCTTCTGAATGTGCTCTGATAACTCTCCTAAAGGCAGAGTTAAGCTTGTTGTGTTTGGTTGAAGCTGGCTGTCAGAGAGTTGGCTCCGGACTGTCCATGTTCATTGCAGATGGCCTTTAAAGGTCTCTTCCAACTCAAACAATTGAATGGTTCTATGAAAGCAGTGCAGCTTTTCAGTTCAGTGCAGTGCCAGCTTTGAGTTAACACCACTCTACCATGCCTACAAGTCTTGTGGTTTTTTTTTTTTTTTTTTTTTTTTTTTTTTTTTTTCCTTTGTGCTTGTTGGCCAGCTTGGAGGCCATGAAGTAAAAACTGTTCTGGAATGATTACATAGATGGGTTCTTTGTCACACATGTCTTTTGTTTCTTTGGGCAGATGGTGAATTGGGATTGTTACGTAGGAGCTTAGGCTGTTCACTTCTTCTGCTCTACCTACATGCCTAAAATCATATGTTGTTTGGAGATTTTAATGTCATTTAGTGCTTTTTGTGCTCAATTACTGTTTCTGTTACTCCAGTGCTTCAAAAACAAGCCATGGAAGAAAATCAAGATCAAGAGTTTGCAAATTAGAAAACTTGTGTTTAACTCTAAAAGTGGAAAATCTAATCTGCAGTTCTTATGTCTGCCTCATGATAGTTTAATTTACATCCCACCTGTAATCTGGATGCTTGGAAAACACAGGAGGCACCCAAGGGAAGTTAGCAGATGTGACTTTGTAATCATGGCTGGATGAACAGATTGAGGATTGATCCTTAACAATTGCATTGTTCTCTCCTTTGTAAGCCCCAGTGTCATCCAAGTCGGCACCCACCTGTATGACATGCCCCTTCTACAGCCAGTCCAGCCTAACAGGAGTGTGGGATGGGGGCAGGGCTGCACACAAGTGGTGCTGGCAAGGACAGAGCAGTAGCATAAGGCTACCAATTGAAACTGAAGGAGCTTCAAGCATTGGCTGTTGGGCTGAAGCATGCAACACATCTGAGTTCCAGCATCAGGTGACAGACCAGGAGTGGAAGCAGGAATTTGAAGTACAAGTGGTCAGCTTGAGTTTGGCAGGGGTCACTGCTCCGTGCTGAGATGTGTTTTTGTGCCCTGGAAGGGCACTTCAAGGCTGTTGGCTGGCTGCTCTCAGTATGTTTATTGCAAAGGTCCGCTTGTTGTTGTAACTTAATTCGTGGCAGGCCACCAAATTTCTTTGGACCTTCAAATGGGATAGCAGAAGAACCTGAAGTGGCATTTTTTGTACTTAGTTGCCCTCTCCAGGTTAGTCATAATATTCTTGAGAATACAAATGGAATTCATTCTTATCAGTAACACTGTGCTGGTTTCAGAAGCTTGGAAGCAATCTTTATCAGAAATTAAAGGTCAGTCCCTCTGAAAGAAAGGGTGATGAAGTCATGAGGATGCAAACATTAATCACCAGCTTGGTGTCAAGCAGGTTCTGTGTCCTCTGGATAATCAGAAACCTTGGCTGCTGCTTTGTCATTTGGAAAAGTTAGCACATTTTCACAGCTGTAGGGAAGCTATTTCTTTAAGGATACCTCTGGATAACTTTGGTAGTTTCTAAACATGTGCTTGCTTGGGCTGAAGACCACGGATTAATGAACAATATTTTCTGTAGCAAAAATATCTGATCCTGATTACAAGTTTAAACTGTAATCAATTAAACAATCCCTTCTAGCACCAGACCTTTATTTCAATGTTTGTAGAAATTTAGTCAAGTGCTGGACTAGGTCAGACTACTTTCTTAATAGTGGCTGCAAGAACTTTGTGACAGTTTCTTCTCCCGCATATACCAGGCTGTGTGTTGTTAATTAAGAGATTAATTATTTGAACTTTTTCTTTCATATTTTAAATTTTTTTTTTTTAATTTCTTTTTTGCTTTGGTGTACAGTTGACACAGGTCTGTGTTATCATTCTCTATCTACTGCTTTTTTGACTCCAGCATCCCAGTCTGACCGTAGGAATGCTCCTTTCCAAGCACTGAGCACGTCCACACAAGCCATTCTGGCACAGCTTGGTCTGTTTGATTCCAAGTGGGAATAGGACATGTCATCACAGACCTGGATTTGTTCAATCTGTGACACTTCAAATTTGAATTGCTTTTCCAAACCACTCTATCAGCATCTCATTTCAATCAAAATTGGTGTGAATTTCTGCTAAAGACATGTAAGTTCCTGTTTTGCAGCCTCTCCAAGCCTTATGAGAATCTTTGAAATCTACGAATGTCTGTACGTTACACTATTTATAATTTTATTATTTTTGGTAATTTATGCAACATTCTTAAGCATCCCATTGAGCAAAAAGCAGTACAGATGTGACAGAGAAATTGTGTTACAATCATAGAAGCTGTATGTGGTTGATGATTATGTAGATACTAATGAAAGAAAAAGATGTGAAAAGAAAGAATAAGTAATTAAGGATTATTTTAAAGAACACTGACAGGAAACTATTGCAATGGGATGGAAGGTCTTACATAACTCTAGAGACTGTTTTGAGAAGTATTTCTGAAGTATTTGTAGAATGAACATGAAAGCATTTTCCATGCTGAGGAATGTTTTCCTGATGCCAGGTCATTTTGTTCATTGTCATGTTTTGTTGTTGTTGTGTTGTGTTTTTTTTTTTTTTTTTCAAATCTTAAACTAGAAAATGGTTAAAAAAATGAAGACTCCTGACAATGTTGTTTTAAATTCGTGTTTTGACTCTGCCCATTTGACAAAGCTTTTTTTATCTTGGTTTTGAAACCCTGATATTTTCTAGTCATGTGATTGTTCAATGTAACGTGTTTAGACTTACTACAAGATTTAGGATCAAAGGAGTTTACGTTAAAGGTTTGTTTTTCCAGTTTCACAGCTGACTCCTGTACTCATTAAACTCTGTTCTATTTCCCTAGTTCTCTGCCTCTTTTATCACCAAATTCAATATTTTAACATATCAACCTTCCAATAGCCACTAAAATAAAGCGAACGTATCTTTGTCTGAAAGGTGACCTATAATGCAGACTTGTATGCTAAGGAGTCATTTGTTGCTGTGTGAGCCAGCTTTGAGATGGATCAGAACACGGCAGCGTATTTCAGGGTTAAGGAGAGGAACGGTGGAGGCTGGAAGTGGTTTCCAATAAGCATTTATGTGGGCTTTGCTATATTGGCACCAAGCTGAGTGATGCGGTTGATACAGTTGAATGAAGGGACACCATTTAGAGGGATCTCAACAGACTTGAAAGGTGGGCACAGGTGAATCTAATGAGCAAAGTGCAAAGTTTTGCATGTGGTCTGGAAAAATCCCAGGCATATATACAGACTGGAAGGAGCAGTCCTTGAGAGTAGCCTTGTGGAGAAGGACCTGGGGGTCCTGATGGATGAAAAATTTAACATGAGCCAGCAGTGTGCTCTTGCAGCTCGGAAAGCAAATGGTATCCTGGGCTCCATCAGAATAGGGGTTGCCAGCAGGGACAGGGAGGTGATTGTCCCCTTCTACTCTGCTTTTGTGTGGCCCTATCTGGAGTACTGTGTCCAAGTCTGGAGACCCAGTACAAGAAGGACAGGGAGCTGTTGGAGAAGGTCCAGGGGAGAACCACAAAGATGATCAGGGGGCTGGAGCACCTCCCCTACGAAGGCAGGCTGAAGGAGTGGGCTTGTTCAGCCTGGAGAAGAGAAGGCTGTGGAGTGACCTCATTGCAGCCTTTCAGTACCTAAAGAAAGCCTATAAACAGGAGGTGAGCCAACTTTTTACAAGGGTAAATAATGGCAGGACAAAGGGAAATGGTTTTAAGTTGAAGGAGGGAAGATTTAGGCTGGATGTCAGAGGGAAGTTCTTTACCAAGGGAGTGGTAAGGTGCTGGAACAGCTGCCCAGACAGGCTGTGAATGCCCTGTCCCTGGAGGTGTTCAAGGCCGGGTTGGATGTGTCCCTGGGCAGCCTGGTCTAGTATTAAATGGGGAGATGGGTGGCCCTGCCTGTGGCAGGAGGTTGGAGCTTGATGATCCTTGAGTTCCCTTCCAACCCAGGTCATTCTGTGACTCTGTGATCACAGGCTGTTTTTTGTTTGATACCAATAAATACCAGTAAGAATGTTTAATACTTCAACATCTCCCAGTATTGTTCATCCCTATCTAGGTCCTTGATTTTTCTTGCCGAGGTAGGCCACTCTACTTTTACAGCCTTTCCATGTTGAGTTTATTCTGTCCACTGTTTGTTCCTGACCTCCTGTCTCTTCATGGTCCTTCCCTCTCTCTTCCCTTGTTAATCTCAGACTTACTGACCCAGATCATCTGATTTTTCTTCTGTGACGTGATATCTGAGTTTCCCTCCCTGACCTCTCTTTGTGTCCTGCCCAGAACAATTGGATCTAGAAACTCACTTCCTTCAGTTACTTATCTGCAACGTGTATTGTAACCAGTCTGGCTAATTCTTGTTTTTGAAGGGTGTGGCTTACTAGCAGTATTTGACTTAAGCCTGAAGAGGAGATATAAGTGGAGAAAGTGTAGGTCTTAGCTGAAATTGACTATGCTGTTCTTTTCAGATATACTGTGTTTATGATTTTGAATAACTCAGCTAAAAAAAAAAAAAAACTGGAAACTTTCTGAGATAAAATGTGGCATTTAATGGTTATACTACTTATTTCCTGTAGCAGCAATAAGCTCACATCCATTCATCTTTTGATAGATGGGCTAGCTGGGGTTCAGGGAGTTGGGAAGACAGAATATATCACTAAGTTTGGACAGGCCTCATTTGTTCCAAGGGCTGGGCCCTGTGCCTCGCAAATGACAGTTCTTCCAAATTGTGGGATTTTGTGGTATGGGGAAGATTTCACTGCACCCTGTGGAGTGAAAGTGTTGTGCTGACATGGGGGAAAAAGTACCAACATAATAGATAATCGCTCCAGATCACTCTGGACGTTTTTCTCTTCACAAGCAGATGATGAAGGATCAGCCCAAGAGCTGGGAGGTAGCCAAGGATGGTGGAGATTACTGCATGTTACTTGTGTGACTGAAACTTGGCCTGAGTCTGTCATTTTTTCTCCCCCCCCTTAAGTAATAAAGAGCTGAGATGATATACTTCCTATTAATATTGTAACAGTGGTACATAAAGAAGATAAGCATCTGAAAGGATGGGAGAAAAATTGTTACTTGTTCAGTGCAAGGTGTCAAAATATGTAACTAACAAATAATGGAAAGTCTCTGTGAAGAATGTCAATAGATTTTTGTTTTCTCGTTTCCATTTAAGTTATCCATAATACTCCAAACAGCAAGCACTTTAAGCGGCAGCATTTTTTCTGTGTTTACTAAAGAACAGTGCAACATAGTTTAATAATTCTCAGTCAACATTCAATCTTAGGTGCTGAGATTTAACCTTTCAAACTTTAATATGGAAGCAAAAGATCTCAGACCTGTGCCCCAGAATTGAAGAAATCTGAGATGGCAGAACTGTAATTATTTTATGTCAGCAAAAAACGTTCTGAAGTCAGACAGCATTGTAAATGTTAGGCTCTAGGTGGTCTCCTTGTAGTTGTCTGGAAATGAATATTACTTTCCCTTCTCCAGCCTGGCTCAAGATGCAGTCAAGATGCCCTAGGATTAGCTGTGTGCTTCCTGCCGTTGGAAGGGCAGTCGTTGGTCTAGGTGTGTTTTTGGTCATCCTCTGAGCCTGGCTGGTGAGTTGACTTGCACAGATGAGAGACAATTCATCTGTTGCTCATATCTGGCTTGTGAAGTGTCAGAGTTGGCCTGAAGAGTGGACAGAGTTTGAGTGGAGGGGGAGTGGTCCATCAGTTCCAGCAGCAGAAGGCTCTTTGTTTAGCTCAGCCATGCTGTTTGACCATATTGCAAACTCAGGTGGAATTCAGCAAAAGGTAGCCCCTCCTTGCTCTGTCATCAAAGACTATGATGTTTCAGACAATAGTCTTCAGAATAGTTTAGTGTGAGAAAGGGTGTCCCTTCGGTTTATGGCCTCTGTCTCCCACAACTAATTTTAAAGTTTGAAATAAAAAGTGCTTTGAAAGTTGAAGGACTGTGGTGCTAAATATGTGAAAATAAGCTCTTCTTTAAGAAATTGAAAAGGAAATTTGGGTTCCCTGTATATCTACAGTCTTTCTATCCTAGCTGCTTTTATTTTCTGCAGGTGTTTGGGAGGCCCCTGAAGATGGGAGGATTTCCAAGTACTCTTGGCCCAAACAGATATGTTAAATTCAGTCAACTTTGCCAATATTCATGCAGCAAATGAATTTTGAGGCTGGAACGTGACCTCTGTTTTAAATGTTGTAGGACCACATTGTGAATGTTTTAATAATTGCAATGTTGCTAGGTTTGATTGTGAAATAAATGTAAAAGTAATTGTAATGTTCCTTATCCTAATGGGCTTCCTACTGGCTATTCTGAGGGGCATAGGAACGTACAGGTTATGAAAGCTGTGAAGCTGAGGGGAAGGATGTGTATTTTTAAACACAGTTTAAAAAAAAAAAAAAAAAAAAAAAAAAAGGAAGTGAGGTGATGGGGTTTGCAATTTATTCTGATCTGAATAATAGCAGTAGCTCAGATCTTTGAATCTGTTCCATGAAAAGCAGCATCACTGGTTGTATCTTGTTGTAGACCAGGGCTTCTGAGCTGAAGCAGGTCTTTTGATTATTAACATTTTAGCTTGCATTTTGAAGAAGCTTGGAATCACAGAAAGTGGATTTCTTTCTAATAAAACTAAAATGAAGAAGAAAAAAAAAGATGTTATCTATCTATTAAGAGCTTTTCAGACCAGGTGACTTGATTAGAAAAAGGGCTTAGTGAAACACTTAACATACAATGTGTATATATGAACATTAAATTCTTAACTAATCCAGCTGATTTCTTTTACAGGTCTGTTTTTGAACTAATGTAGGCATAGTGTTTTGGTCCAAAGGTGAGCTAAAAGTGAATAAAGTGATTTATATATTTTGAAATGGTAAATTTAAGGGAGCACAATCAAGTCTCCCTGTGTGCTTTTGTTGACCTTCTTGTCTGTAGGCATCTGAGCTGCCTAGTCTTTTTTACATAAGGAGATACTGTTTTTCAGTTCTGCTGGGAGTAATGTGAGCACAGGGAGGTGAATTGCTGTATTCAAGTGGAGTTGTGGTTCTCAAGGCATAAGAGAAATGGGAAGGGCTGGTGTTTGTACCTGTGCAAGTCTTTTTGCTTCTTCCTTCTCTTTGGTAAGGCTGTTGAAAGAAACACCTGTCTTCCCTTCCTGTCTTTCTCTGCCCTCAATAGTTGAAGAAAAGTTTTATCCAGAAAAGATAACCTTTAGATATTTTTGGTTGAAACTTTTTTTTTCTTTCAGTGACTCAGTGCCCTTCTTATTTCCAAGGGTATATGCCTATACTTGAATAGGCACAGGTCAGCCTTAGGCTGTGTAAAGGCTAATGGTAGAGGAAGTACTATTTTGTGCGAAATGCTGATTCTGAGAGGATCTATGGAAATGGGCAGCTTTCTCCAACCTCAACTGCATGGTTAGGGTGGTTAGAACTTATGCTAGGTATTGATAGTGTCCACAGAGGAAGCAGTGTTAGCCAGTGTTTATATATGCATTGTAGTTTTGAATTTTGTTGTAATAATTATTATTCACTGTTGAGCCAATTGCTGTTGCACCAGATGGTGAAAGTGATTGCATATTGGCTCTGCTTTGCCTTGCCTGAAAGTTCTAAGCATCTAGCAGTGCCTACAAAAAATGTAATCCACTTACTGCTGAGCACTTTTGGAGCTTTGGCTCCTTTATTCAGGTGCTTAAAGGAGAACAAAGTTCCAAAAAATCTAATTAGACTTTTCCATCTGCATGTGCTGTATCATATGATCTTGCAATGCAGCCAAGTCTGATCGGTAGTTTGGGAACTCACGTCAGCTGCTCTGCGTGCACACGTACACACACCAACTGGTCATAGTATCATTCGCATAGAATATAGGTACACACATCTCTCTTTCATTCGGAATCTTTTGGAATCTACCAAATAGGGAGGAAGAACAAAACAAATTTTTTTTTCATACGTGAAGTGTGCTCAGTGTGGAGTGTGAAGATAGATGGGCAGCAAACATTTAATTAGGTTATTGTCCAACCACTTGTTGAAGAAATAGTCAGAAAGATTCTAGTCACTTCATTATATCATGGCTGATTGCCAGAGGGAGGACAAGTCACAGTGCTGCAAACAGAGCTGCAGTACATCGTGTCAAAATCTTGAAACAAGCTGGGCAGTGTAAGATTCTATTGGGGTTTTCTTCTCTATCTTTAAGGGAAGTGTAGGCATCTACTTACTTTTTTTTTTTTAAAATGGAGATTTGTACAAAATATCAATCTTTTGAGTTTGAATCTTTGTTTCAATTAATATGCTCAAGACAATTGCCTGGCACTGGAGCGAAGCAACACATCCTGCATTAATGCCATGAAACTTGCCAACCTTCAGAGAGAGGGGTAGGCAGCATGCGGGCTGCCTGTGTGCTATAGTCACCAGTTATTGCTGCTCTTGGAGCATGTGCGGGAGGCAGTGGGATGAGTGACACTTACCTTGGATGAAAGCTGTGCTGGGGGTCATTCTAACAAACATTATGGATAATGAAATTTTCAGTGCCTGGTCATATTTATCAGTACTATTTAATCAACTTCTGCAATGTTGCCTTAGTGGCTTCTAATTGAACGCATACAGTTAGGTAAAAATGTTAAGGGAAAATGATCATTATATTCTGATGCAATAAAACGGCAAGTTGATCTGATGGTACGCCTTTGTGATGAGGAACTACTTATGGATAAATTCATTTGTACCCCATGCTGACCTTTTTGCTGTCTGGTTTTGTGTCCATTTTTTATATACTGGTTTGGCATATGCATGTGTGGCATTTCTCTCTGTGAGATTTTCTCACGGAGCTGGGTTTGAGGTGTGACTGAATTTTCTACCAAAAGTGTTGGGTGCGACTTTACATGAATCCATGCCGTATACTGTAGTTACACCAAAATCTCTCCAAATGGCTGGCTGAGAGGTGTACACAGAATATTTACACAAGATAATTTTAGAACAAAGCTGGCTATGCTTCGCAGCAATGTGCTACCTGTTTGTATGAGAATTAATATTCCGCTTCTTAAATTTCTTATTAAAGTACATGAAAAATCATGATTGAATCTGTGGTGTATCTGCTTGGTTATGGAGGAGGGGAACAGGTGGGATAGAATGCTTCTATACCTGCTGTCTCTGCAGGAGCTGGGGATGCAGGCCTATGAATGAGGAGGCTCTGCTGGGCTTCTTTTAATCCAGTGAACGGAGCCTGAGGCAGCTTCAAATTGTCCATGCCTTTTGGAACAAGTTGCAGGGTACAGGGAGAGTTTGGAAGTGATTTCTGCTCTGGAGGACTTTAATATAGAAATGGAGGGTGGGAGGAAGGGGGGCTGCTGGATATGCCTCCCTGCATGAGCAGAAGCTGGTGCTGGAGCACAGATGCAGCCAGCCACTCTTGAGAAGTGCAAAGCTTTTTCTGTATGCCCTCTGTTATCTGTATGTGTTGGCTTTGTTCAACACCTAGGAAGGAAAAAAATAATGGAGACCAATGCTGTCGGTGCACTTTGAGGCACTGTCCCTTGCTTTTCAAAATGTCTCCAGAACTAATTAGAAAAGTTTCTGCAACAATGCTGAAAGATAAAATTGATTTTAGAAAAACGTGCTGTAATAAATTGCTTTGCTTAATTGAGCAAAGTCCAAGCAAATATGCATTTTGACCAGTACATGAATGTAGTTTTATATCTCTACTGAGTCTGTCTGAAGGGTGGTCTTAGAACAGTGTCCTGCCACTGAACTCTATCTCCAGGGACTGTGCTCGTGTTTTGGAGCTGTTTCCAGGCTTCCTGTGCAATTAATATTTATTATAATTACAAATGAAATGAGGGAGTCTTAAAGTGGCGGGTGCATTTAATAACACATCATAATAGCCAAGCAATGAATTGAGGATTAATCAAAACTTTTTAAACTGGTGCGGAACTGATTTAGTGATTTGAATATGGCTTAGTGCTGTATGACTGTTGACAATGAGTTACTTAAAAAATAGCATCACAATTTCCTCTTAATTGCATGTGGTGTGCTTCAGGGTGACAGTGGAGATATTAAAATATGAGTAACAGATGTGATGTCTGCTAACGGAACATCACATCCCATATATTTTCCACATCCTGCTATTTATTTATCTGCAGAGGAAGCTTTGCCTTTTAAAAAGATAAAACCCGCTCCTTCCTATGAATCTTCTGGTTTTTTTTTCTTCCACGGGGTCATTTTTGCCTCATAAATCAATGTGAGGAATATCCCATTAAAATGCTTATGTACCATAACATTACTGTCACTGTAGGGTTGTTAAGTTGCGGTTTGGCCTTCAGAGCTTTAGATGTGCAGAGCCACTTTTGCAGGCTGAGCTAAGAACTGCTGAAGGTAATACAGCCTTTTGCTATGGGCTCTGTGGGGAATCCAAGTGTGGCCAGGTGAAGTTGCTCTTGTCTGTGACTAACTGTAGAGAAATCCCATTTTCACAGGCACAGTTCTCCTTGTATCTACCAAGATCAACAGTGTATGCACACCTGTATGTTCTATAACTTGACTGCTCGTGCTTCCTCTGAAGCACTCTGTTCAGATGTTGTATCTCTGTTCCATGGTATATCAGGGCACTTGGAGGAAGCCAGAATTCTTCAGGTTTCTCTAAGAGCAAGTACTAATTTTGGAGCTGTTATAATGGGGGCGTACTAAGGATGTTTCCCAGCTACTTCAATTGCAGCCTCTTACCCTCACCCTGAAGAGAAATGGTGTCTTGATTAAAAACTATAAAAAAAAAAAAGTCCCTTTTCTTTAACTCACTGCTTAATCAACTTGATTTACATTCCCTTTAAGAAAAACTGTGTGTCTTTATTCAGGAATAAGTATGAAAAACTCAAAAGTGTTTTCCTCTTAAAGAAAAAAAAAACAACCAAACAATAAAAATATTAATATATTTATATATTACTAAGAACTGTTTCCTTCACATACATTTAATTTGTTGCTTACCCATCCAAAAGTTTTTTAAAAAAACAAACTCACAAAGCAGAAAAACCCCAACCTTCTTTAATAGATCTTTGCTATGAGAAAAAGTTTTGATGGATAGGAAATTTAAGCTCTTTTGTTTTCCATTTCCTCTTAGTTTCCTCCATAAGTCTGCTGAGAATAAAAATATTGTCTAAGCCATATATCTAATCCTTGTGATGTGACAATATCCTTTAGAATCCTTCTTTTAATGTAACAACCTCCTTTACCACTTCCACTGATGCTTAGAACTGCAATCCAACATATCCATCACTGAGAAGTTGGTGTTCTTAGTTTGTGAGAAATATTTTCACAACTTCATAGTACATGCAACTCTTCAGTAAGGGCACATTTTTACTGGCTTGATTTAGGCATTCCTCTCTTTTTCTAGAAAGATAGAATTTGACTTTCTGAATATTTTCCTATTGGTCTTTGTCTTCTGATTTGTTTCCTTATGACCTTTACCGTTCAATTTATTGTACCAATTTATTAACCAAGCCCTTATATGCTCTTATGACTCTACAAAGTATAATATATATTGCATGAAATAAGAGTGGGCTGAATATATGCTGATTTTGATTGAAAACTGATGCTGATGGAGTGGGAAATGCACTCCTGGTGAAGGGATCTGGGATTGTTCAGTTTGGAGAAGAATCAAGGGTATCTCTTGCTACAAGTACCTGAAAAAGAGGTTGTGGCCAAGTGGGTGTCAGCCTCTTCTCCCACGCTACTAATGATAGAATGAGACAGAATGGCCTCAAGTTGCACCAGGAGAGGTTCAGGTTGGATATTAGGAACAATTTCTTCTCAGAGTGGCAAAGTGTTGGAACGGGCTGCCCAGGATGGTGGTGGAGCCACCAGCCCTGGAGGTATTCAAGAAATGTGTAGATGTGGAACAGAGGGATGCGGTTAGTGGGCATTATGTTGGTGGTGATGGATTGATTGGGCTCTTTGATCTTGGAGGTCTCTTCCAACTTTAATAATTCTACGATTCTATTAAAATAGTGCTATACAATTCTAGCTGGGTAACTTTCACTAAAAAGAAACTTGCTATCTCTGCAAATGAAAAATTGCCAGGTGTAACTTTTCCATTGCAGCGATCTCCTGCATCACCCTACATATAGGGGTGGATAGGACAGTGGTATGTCAGATGGCACCTACGTAACCGATTGGATTGTCAGGTTATCTGCATCATTCTCTGAATACAGATCTCAGTACTCAAAATGAGTAGAGGGGCACACTGGACTGAGGCTAATAGACTAATTCAAGATAGTCCAATGATGCTGTGATTCTCTAATCACAGATGAATTATTGAGGACTCTTCCCACTTGTAGATCAAATTAACGTAACAGCTGCCAGCTTTCAGCAGATGCATAGGATATCAGTTGCTTTCACTCCTGGCCTTTGCAAGCATTAGGACAGTTCTGGCCCTAGTTCTGGGCTGGAATTAGATGATCCCTAAGATTACTTCCAACCCAAGGTGTTGGTAAGGTGTGATCTGCTACCAATAGTTGTTTTAGGTTTGTTTTTTGTTTTTTCCTAAGAGGAGCCTTTAGATCATTAAAATGGTGACTAACCTGTTTCTCTTTCCCTGGTGCTGCTTATAATTTCATGGTATTGATAGTGTATAACAGAGTATAAACTCAGAGGGGCTGTGGAGTCTCATTCCTTTTAGATCTTCAGAAGCTGGATGTGATCCTGGGGTACCCTACTTCGGGTGTCCCTGCTGGAGCAGAGGTCTCTGCAAACCTCAGTCCTTCTGTGATTGTGTTGTAACTTTGATAGTGCGACTGCCTCTTGTGTGGGGGGGTGAAGTTTTTATGCTGATAAGGCACTGTTAATGTGGAGGTGACCTGTAATAACTTTGCTTGTGGTATGCTGTACTGTAACTATACTACATATGCTTTGCTGTCTTTATTCCATTGCAGTAGCTGATTTCTCTTAGCAAGGATTTAGGTACGGAGCAAGGATATAGGAGTTGTCTATATGTTCACTGTGCTGAGATTTCACACGTCTAGAATTTTTGTGACCACTGAAATCTGTGAGAACTTAAATATATATATAGGTGAGAAATACTGAGGAATTCTTGCTCCGTATGAATTTGTTTTACTTTTGAAGATGGAGAATACTCTTTCACAAAGTTATTTTTTATTTAATTGGCAGCTGTATAACAAGTGTAGTCTATCAAGAGGAAAGGCAATAGCTTTTGTTTATTGTTGATAATACTATTCTAAAATTAAGCTTTTCAAAGTCAATGAAAAAACAAAAAACACAGCAGAAATATGTGCTTAGTAGTTTTTATTTTGCCAAATCACTGAATTTTGACTTCATTGAAATGAAGTGCTTTTCAGCCTCATCTTCCAGAAGCATTGGATAAGCCTCAGTATTTTAGCCCTACCAAAACTTCTAATTCTTGTTTTCTGTAGTGCCCCTAAGATCCTAAGTAGAACTGGTCCTAAACTTACCAGCTTTTCCTTTTCCTTCCCAAAATGGACATTGAAAATAAAAATGCATAGGTAGTAATTAAGATCTTAAAATAGAAATTATGACCTTTAAAATAGAATTTATGGTAGAAAATAGAGTTTATGGTAGAAGCAAACTGTCCTTGACAGTCCAGCTGCTTTCCTCATAAAACCTTTTGTAGAGCTCTCTGAGTGTGGGGGATGAGGGAGTTGTGAAGGTTTCATGTTTGTGTCCTTGCTGTCTGGCTGAGTGTGATGCTGGCTGGAAGAATAACTAGGGATCCCACAATGCTTTCTCCCATCTCCCACCCCACCCTTAGCCTGCCAGTGTGGGGGCTGCCTACGTTCACAGACTGGTAAATGACTTCAGGGGCAGAGGGGTTGAGGGTGTAAGGAAAGAATTGGGTTGTGGTTACTTCCTAATTGTTTTTTCCTTGGCTGAGATGCTTATCACTTTCTTTCTTTAATTTGTTTCTGTTTTGTGCTGTGTAAAACATTCATGTCTGCTGTTTTATGAACTGATCTGCAGTATGTAATCTCAGTTTCATAGATAAGTTTTGCTGTTTTTCAACACAGCTGGCTGAAACTGAATTCTCTACTTCATCATGCACTTTACAGTACTTGTTTTCATGTATTTCCAAGTAAGACACCTAAATTAACTGCTAAAATGTAATTGGAGAGAAGTCTTGGTTGTTGAATGCCATGCTACCTACCCAGTCATTTCATTCCCTTTAGAAATCAGGAACTAATACCATTCTTCTCTTCCCAGAATACAAGTGATCTGAGTGCTTTTCTTTATACTTACTTAAATATTTACTTATTTGCACCATATGAAGATAAAAGCAAATTCTTAAATCTTAACTGTTGAACTCTCAGTAATAAGAACAGGTTTTTTCAGACGTTTTCTAATACCAATACGTGTTTTCTGATCTTCTCCTTTTCCTTTTTTTTTTTTTTCTTTCCAATAATAGAGAAACAATCTGTGGTGAATAAAGCCATTTCTAAGGGGAAACAGAAGAAAGAATTAATCACATTCACAAGTCCTACACATCTCTTTTAGTGGCACTTAAATAAATCCATATCAAAAATTATCCCTTAACATAAAGTTGCTCTCATTCTGTAGCCTTTAAGAGGACAAGTATTTGTAGTAGTAAAATGTTCCCAGAAATAAGAAGCATGTGGATTGGGAATGTGACATACATATATATATGTGTGTGTAAAATATAATAATCTATTAATGTAATATGTTGGTAATGAGATGAATCAAAAACACTTGATTGAATGTGACTAATGAACAAAACAAATCTGGTGTGTCTTGAAGCATGCTTGTGGTGCTGGAAGGAAGATTTTGAGGTTTAAATCCTTTCTTTTCCATATATTCTTAGAGAAGGCAATATAACGCCCTGATACACAGAATACTCCTGAGAATGCTGTCATATTACATGAATATTTACCTCAAATAGACTTGGCATTATAGGGCTAAAAAGTAGAAGAGGTAGATCTCATGTTTGTCATTAAGTGTGTTGGTAAAAATGGTTTAAAAAAAAATTGAAATGTCAAATGAACTGACTAATCAAATTGGGCTTTGGTTATGTAACTGCTGTCTCAGGATCCATGTTAAAGCTTGTTTGTATAAAAAGTTTAATTTTGTCTTTTCTAATCATAATACTTGGCTGCCAGTGGAAAAGCATACAATTTAAGAAAAAAAAAAAAAAAAAAAAACACCACAAAATGTCTATAAAGATGATCCTCTGTAACAGGTTTTTGTTGTATTTCATTTTGAAGTCCTGGTTGTTCTGAGGTGCCAGATACTTGTTCTGCAGGTACTTCATCCTTGTGCAGGGCTGCACAAGTGAATTGTGACTGACATGCTCAGATATTCCCAGGCTAATTTTTATATATCTATTTCAGGACCTGGTAGGTTGGTAACTGATAACTTGAGCTTAACCCCTAGTTTAGATTTGCACGTGATCAGGTTCATGCCTGTGCTGCTATTGATACCTGTGCTTGCCAAAGTAGAGCTATACTGGTATCAGTGCAGCACAGATAAGCTCCAAGAAGAAAATTCGGGGAAATGCTGCCCTAACCAGGTTGTGTAGGAGGTTTCCAATGGCAAATGGTTTGCAGCAACAAACAAAGAAGGAGAAAGGAACAGTTTTGCTGCTCTGTTTTTGAGTAAGTCCCAGAATTGGCTGAGCATTTTCTTGTGTAAACAAGCCCTGCCCTCTGTTTGTGGAGTGTAGGTGTGCAGCTTTGTGCTGTGTTCCTGAGACTTTTGCCATAGCATTTCATAGATAAGAAACTGTTTATCATGTCTTACATCTACCTTGTAAATTTTGAGTCATTTACAGCTTAATTTCTGAGTATTTATGTAATGAGGAATGGCTATATTTGTTCTATGACTTAAACTGAAGTGCTTTCTCTATTGTTTGTAGGTTGAACTCATTTACATAAAGAGACCAGAAGGGTGACGTTAACAGGAGCTTGGGGTAGTTTCACTTACACCCAGTGACAGAAGTGGTGATGCTTCAGAGGAGGTTAGAACTGAGGCAATGATTAAAGGAGTTTATCTTAAAAATAAATAAATAAATTGAAAGAACCTGTTTTATAGGGGGCTGAAACTAGACGATCCTTGAGGCCCTTTCTAAACCAAACCGTTTTATGATCGAATGGAGTTAAATTTTCTAGTTCCCTGCTGGTAATGTGTTAGGTTTAGATTGGTTCTGTTTCTCTGGCCATAGTCATTTGTTCTTTTCCTGGTTCATAGAATATTTGTGTGTACACTCAGTGGCTCCAAAATATTTACCAGAAACTTGTGGTGTGCTCTGCACTTTTCTGTAGAAATATTACATTACTTATTTTGAGGAAGTTTAACAGAAAAAGTGGTACATTATTTCTAAAAAAAAAATGTGTATTTGAAGTTGCATGAAATTTTCTATATGGAAAAAAAAATCTGAAATGTGTCTGGCATACACAGACACAAATAGTTTAAATTTCTGTTCTGATTCTGTTTAATGTGTATTTTTCAACTGTCGACTTTCCAGTTTCCTTTCAAGGCATGAACATTCTTTTAATTATGAGCTGGCTGCTCACGGCATTCCCTAAAACACTTGCTCAGCTGCTTCCTAGCTCCGGATCAATAATTTCATAGATAATTAAACTAACCACCTCCTAAACATAGATGTCGTCTTCTATATACTTCACACTCCTAGCGTCCCACTCATCCTTTCTGACAGCCTCTGGCTATGCTAATCTGCCAAGCTGAATATTAATACTTCAGTGCCAAAATGCCTGGCCTTAGCCAGTGAATGATCCCGTATAAAACAGCTGCGCAGCAGGCATTGTAACCTCATAGCCTGAAATGCAGGGACGTATTTATTTATCCTAAATATAGCTGACAGCAACAGAAATGTGCTTTTAAAAAGTTACACTTAAATATCAGCCCAGCTGTTGTTGTTATGATAGTTTTGAATTTATTGTTTCAGAGGTTCCGAAATCTTTTGGGGACTGTAAAACTAGTATACACTAACAGTGGTGTTTTTTTTTTTTTTTTTTTTAACCTTCAGAGACAATATTAAACTGATGGTTTACATGAAAGCCCAACTAGATGACTGTCACAAATGCACAGCTTTGAACAACCAAACCAATCTTCAGTTTGCAAGTTTCATTATGAAACATGACAGTGTTCTGCTGCAACCTGTATTAAGATGGTAGAAAATATGTAGTCTTCACTTAGAAGTGTGTTCATGGTTTAATGGTTTTGATCTGATCAACTCAGTGTAACTTGTTAGATAAACTCATAATTCTTCTTGAATTGTGTATTCATCTTTTCTATAATTCTTCTTTTCTATAGACAGTTCTTACGGAAGATAAAGCAAGTGTACTCCTTCTTAAGAAAGTTTATGTTGTTGCTTGATACACAAAACTTAGTTATGCTGTCTTACGTTGCTTCAAACGAAAGTGGAGACTTGTCTCGGAATTTCTCTGTAAAAGTTTTTGAGTTGTTAAGGACAAGGGACTGGACAAATCTTTGAAGAGGTCACTTACAAAAATCAAATTGATAATTTCTTGTTCCATAGGTCTTTTCGAAGGATTTACATGTTGACCATGGTAATGTTTGTAAACTCTCCTGAATCTTAGTAGGCTTTTATGAGTTCGCACAGAATAAACATGTTTCCTGTTTGTAAAAAGAAGTTGCTAGTGGAATAATTTTAAATTTCTTCTATGGCAGGTCCTGCTTGATTTCTCTGTAAAAAAAAACTCTGTAATACAAATAGGATTAATTAGTTATGGCTCCTGATGAAAGACTTGCTAGTTCCTTAATTGTTGTCTGAATACTTAGAAGGAAAAATAACCAATGATACTAAGAGTCCAGCGGAGGGGCCACAAAGATGGTAAAGGGCCTGGAGCATCTCCCCTATGAGGAAAGGCTGAGTGAACTGGGTCTGTTCAGCCTTGAGAAAAGAAGACTGAGAGGGGACCTGATCCAGGTCTATAAATATCTAAGGTGTGGGGGGCAGAATGGCGAGGCCGGACTCTTTTCAGTGGTGAATGGAGACAGGACAAGGGGAAACGGCTGGAAACTGCAGCATAGGAAGTTCCGCACAAATGTGCGCAAGAACTTCTTTACAGTGAGGGTGACGGAGCACTGGAACAGGCTGCCCAGGGAGGTGGTGGAGTCTCCTTCTCTGGAGATGTTCAAGACCTGCCTGGATGTCTACCTGTGCGACCTGGTATAGGGAACCTGCTTTGGCAGGGGGGTTGGACTCGATGATCTCAGGAGGTCCCTTCCAACCCCTACAATTCTGTGATTCTGTAATTCTGTAATGTTCCAGCATATTGAAACTGATACAAGAATAATCCGTATAATTTTTCCTACAAATAAATACTAGAACATTCAATTTTTATGTGATTATTCTAACATGATAATTGTATGGCTGTGGCAAGGTCTTACATTTTAATCAAATAACATTAAATCATAATAAATTTATTTGAACTCATTCTGTGGTGGGTTGAGGGATGGGGAGTGGAAATCAGTTTTGTCTGTTTCTTTCATACACTGTACACTGTAAAAATTAGGAAATATCTACAGAGTGCTGATGTTTCAACTCTGCCATTATTTTGGCGGTTTCCATGTGTGGCCAAATATGTGTGAATGAGGAGATTTTACCTTGGGTCACTGCATTTCAGCTTGGCAGCGTAAGAACATTGTTAAAGGAGAAGATATTTTCTGAGTATGGTTTTCCAAGCTCATTCTGAATTGGCTGTGCTCTTGCTGCATTCTTCAGACAGTGCTCTTTCTTGCTTTGGAGTCACCTTGTGCATCTTGGATGGCTTAGTAGGCTTGGCCTCCCTTACCTTGCCCCAGAAATAACTCACTGGAGTTTATTGGCGCAGTTGTCCGCTGCATTCTTTGTCTTGTGTACAACTTTGGGAATGAGTAGCCAAGAGGGAAGTTTTATTCTGAAAATCCCAGTGTACTGATATGACCAGCAGTAGCAGTTAGCAGCAGCTGAGAGTGCATTTTAAAGCAGCCCTTGGGCTAGAACAGGTCTGCATCATCTGTTGAATCATTTAGTGGAGGGGAAACAACTGTTTTTTTTTTTTTTTTTTTTGTGGTTACTTTGGTTAGTTCGTTGATTGGTTGGTTCTAGTCTCTGTTTTTCCTGTGCCATTGTTTTTTCACCTCACTTAAGGTAGTGATTTTACTATATACTTCTATTAATAGCATGCAGGTTGCACATTTAAATGTTAAATTTAATGACAACCTTGAGATTCCTTGCTCAACCTTTTCTTGTTTGTAGGCTCTATGCAGGAGGTTTTTGTTTGTTTGTTTTTTTTATTCCTTCTGTCCTGTATTTTAAAATCTGATCAGCTGTCACTTTTTCATTGTGAATGATTCCAGCTGTTTATATATATTTTTATACCTGTGAGATATTGTAGTATTCAAGAGGAGTTAGCTGAACTGCTTAGGTTTCCTTTTACTGTGGATTAACTGCTTGTTTAATCAATTAATTTAACTAGTTTGGACACGTAAATGATAGTCTAACATTTTTCAAACTACATGGCCAATTACCCAATACATTTCTCCATGAAACCTTCTTTACTAATGAAAATACTTTCCTTAGTAACGGAGAAATGGAAGAAATCTATTATTAACTCAAAAGATGATGATTTAGGACAGTAAAGTCAATTCACTTAGGAGCATAGCTCTACTGAAATATTTTATATTATATTTGAATATATATATATATATATTATATATATGAAATATTTAGCCTGAGATGCAGATAGGGCTAAATTCATCTGTTATTTGTGCTGGGTCAATTTTTGCTTACTCCCGTGTGCCAGAAATGATTGGTGGGTCTCAGCGTTTCCTCTCTCCAGTTCTGCACTTGGCAGCAGGTGTTTTAGCACTGAAGAGACTCAAGAGCATGTTAACAATTCCCCAAATTTTTGGGCAGCCAAGTACTATCGTTTCATACTGGGTCACTGAAAATGTCTTTTAAGCTTCTTATGAATTTCTTACCAATTTGTTTGGGAATCACAGAATCACAGAATCACCTGGGTTGGAAGGGACCTCAAGGATCATGTAGTTCCAACCCCCCTGCCTAGCAGGGCCACCAAACATACACATTCAGATCAGGTTGCCCAGGACCCCGTCCAACCTGGCCTTGAACACGTCCAAGGACAGGGCATCCACAACCTCCCTGGGCAGCCCGTTCCAGGGCCTAACCACTCTCCTAGTAAAGAACTTCCCCCTAACATCCAACCTAAATCTTCCCTCCTTCAACTTGGATCCATTTCCCCTAGTCCTGCTGTTGTCAGCCCTTTTGAAGAGTTTACTCCCCTCCTGGGTGTAGGTTCCCTTCAGGTATTGATAGGCTGCAATGAGGTCACCCCGCAGCCTTCTCTTCTCCAGGCTGAACAAGCCCAACTCCCTCAGCCTGTCCTCATAGGGGAGGTGCTCCAGCCCCCTGATCATCTTAGTCGCCCTCCTCTGGACCCTTTCCAGAATCTCTATGTCTTTCTTGTACTGAGGGCTCCACACCTGGACACAGTATTCCAGATGGGGCCTCACAAGAGCTGAGTAGAGAGGGATCCTGCTGGGACAGCTGGTTTGTCAGAGAGCACTTGAGCCTGCAACATAAACAGAGGCATACTTTCATGGAAGTTAAAGACTTATATCATTTTAAATTGATAGCAACTATGATACTGCATGCATATGATATTGATATTGTATCTATAAGGCAGTATGGGAGTGGCCTGCACTGAAATAAGACATTGTCCCAAGGCTGTCTTGCCCCTTGTAAAGGTTGTGTGGTGCTAGGACTTTAAACACTGCTTGTCACAATTATATTCTGTGCTTGTACACATAATCTTTCTTTTTGCTAATGTTTCCCAGCATCTCCCAGTTGCTGCTGCAGTGTGTTACTTTGTGTGCAATTATTTTAGAGTTGCATGTAAGATGTGCGCTGCATTATTATAAATGATATGGAAATATTTCCTCATGGTTTCAGTGTGAATTTAGGTACAGGCACCCATATAGATACTTCTCCCTTTCTATAGTTTTTAATCCAGATAGGCATTAGCATGAACAGAGATTGTTTGGGAGGAGTTTTGGTTTTGGGAGGAAAGAGCAGTGCTGCTGCGATGACGCTTTTCTTTGCCCTCTGGCTGGACTGGTTTTGTCTATCATCAGTGGGTTGTGGTGTCAGTGTCATAAAGGTTACTTGGAGTAAAAGTTACTATTCTTTATTCGTATGAAATAAATTCGCGTTGAGTTTGTGGGGCAGTTCTGTTAATACAGACCTCCAAAGAGTGGTGTAAGTGGTTAATTCTACTTACAAAAAAAAAAAAAAAAAAAACATAACCAGAAAACCAGTTCGTTCTTTGTTAAAAGCAGTATTTGCTTTTTTGAAACTGATTTATTTAAAATTTATTGGTTGGTGTTGAAAATGTAGTTTGAAAGCTGTGTGTTTGTGACGTTAATTTTTTAGAGGTATGAAGCTTGAACTTCATAAGTTCAAATATTTAGCATTGAGGATGGAAGTTAATGCTCTTTCTATGATAAATGTTGTAACCCAAATCATAAAAACACTGAATTGTTCCAAGATTCATATGGGTAATTCTTATTCTATTTATGTGATTAATTAGCAGTCGTTGTGATCCAGTGAACTGTAAGATGCTAAAACTCAGCCAAAATATTTTGTTTATTAATTAAAGTAGATTATTTAAATACACTAGGTTAATTGAAGTAAGAAATTACTTGGAAATCCTATGAGCATTATAATTTAGTTGACCATGCTGTTTTGATTTGTTACTCTTGAGAATATATTAGTATGTTTGTTAAATTGTTAATGGCTTGTTCAGATGTCTGATGTGCATTGATGTGGAATAGTGAAATTGTTGCAAATTGAAGTGGGAAAACTAAGATCCTTCAAAGCTTGTCAAATGTAAGTTAGAAAACGGAGCTGGTTAATGATTTCTGTATACACAGTCTTGTCAGAAACTTTTGTCAAACATTAAAGAAAAAAATCTGTGACATTTCTGATTATTCTGTGACATTGGCTGATTATTTAAACTGAAAATGAGTTTTGAAAGTCTTTCTGCAGCTGTAGAGGCTAGCCTCTGACTAGAACTGCGAGATGCTAAGTCATTTGAAGTGACTGTATGTGTTGATATAACAATTTGCTTTCGTTTCATCAATTCTGAGCTCACTTGTCCAACAAATCCTTGCTTTCTGAAAGTGGAAAGATCAGTTTTGAAGGACCTAGTGATCTGTGCAAATCTTTTGATTTATTTGCTTTACCATAGCTGCTTTTATTTTGCTTTTGTATTGACATAACTCTTTTCAAAGTGATGGATTTTTTTTTTTTTTCCTCCTTTCTAGTTACAGTACATGAATGTTACCATTGCTTTCCTAATCAGTAGTCTTTTTTTTTTTTTTAATAAAATGCTTTTCATTAAAAAGTTTACACTAGCTCATAGCTGCATTTGTGTGGCTGGTAAAATAGAAAATCAAAGTAAATATATATAGTTGTCGTTAGGAAAAGATTGCAATACAGCTAAGATGACTTCATTTGAAGTTCATTGATCTGGGGTTGTGTTGCTAGTAGTCTACCCATGAGCCAGATGTCTGTCCTGGTGATACTGAAGTCTAACAAAACATCCTGGGTTATGCCCTTAGGAATATAGCCAGTAGATTGAGTGAAGTGATTCCCCTTCTTTTTGGCATTTGTTAGACCACAGTGTCTGTTTTTGACACTTTTTGCACAAGGATGGTGTTGACAAACTTGAGGGAATTCAGTGGAAAGCCAACAAGGTCAGGATACTGGTGCACATGAGGAAGAAGAGAAAGAGGTTACTGGACCCACTCATCCTGCAGAAGAGCAAGACCTTCAGTGGGACCTAACAGCAGATATGTGGTAGAAGAAATGAGAAAGAACAGTCATAAACTGAAGCATGAGTTTCCAATTCCAAACAGGAAAAAAAATAAATAAAAAATCTGTATGTAGATAGTTCAGCACTAGAGCTGGTTGTCTAGGGAGGCTGTGAAGTCTCCATTCTTGGAAACTGCCAAGATGGCTGGATGAAGCTGGAATATCCTGGCGTGAATTCTCTGTTATCTCTGCTTTCAACAGAGCACTGAACAAGGACCCTTCTGAAGTCCCTTGCAACCTGAAGGATACTGTGGTAGTATGAAATGAGTGATGAATGCGGTTCAGGACATGATATAGCTGTTGTACAGGGACTCAGAACTGCTGAAAAGGTTTTGGTGAAGATCTATGTAAAGTCATTAAAGCAGGTTAATTGATAGAATGCGTATAGATTGAAGAAATCTGCTCTGAATACACAGGACAGTTTGTTTCTGAAATACAGCCTACAAAGTAGCTTTAGTTGGTTATAGAAACTTCTTACAAATTCCACTCCGTCCTCAAAATTTTTCTGGCTCATTTTCTTGAGGAACGAAATGCATTTACCTTTGAATGTCATACATACGCACACTTGTTTTTTTTAATTTATTTTTCTTGATGTCCTTCCTCAGTTTTTGACATGTTTCTGTTAATCAGCCAAGTGGCATCTTGAAAGAAAGTAGTTTTCTGTGTGCCTGACTGGCTCTGTGGACAGACTGCTTAGGGTATGATGTTCTGACAGACGTTGTCTGGGTACTGAGACAAATATATTCATATGTCTGTGTGTTGTGGTATGGTGGAGTAGGGATTGGCTGATATTTCCTGTTATATTTAAAGAGATACATATCCATGCTTGTTTTCCAGCAAGTGGTATCTTTCCATATATTTTTATTAACCTCAAATTTGTTCTATACCTTTATGTATTTAGCGCTAAATGTTTGTTGAGTCTGTATCACTTTCTTCCCTCTCTCTTTACTTAAAATAGATGTTAGTTGTTTTCTTTTTTGTTTTCCACTAAAACAGTATTTGTAATTTGCACTGATGGATTGATTATTAAAACATTTTGCTGTTGCAGCAATGGTTTTGTACCACAGATCTTTCAGAATTCGTGGGTAAAAACTGTCATGTTTCCTCAGTTAAAGCTAATTTCTCTCTTAATGATCTACTTCACCTGTGGACGGTCGTGTTTCTAGGTCTGTACTGTCACATCAGTTGTATTTGGTTTAAGCCCTTGTTCAAAGTAATTCTTTTTGTGTAGTAATAATAATAAAAAAAAGAAATAACTCAATCTAGGGTCATGGAGAGATTAATACTGTACTTTTATTTCTCTGCTTCCTTTTTATTTACACAGTGTTCTGATTTCTGCAGAACTGGAGGTAATGGGTGGTGAGAACAACTGTGAAAGAAGAGAATTATATAAAAGAAAAAAATAGAGGGAGTTCTTCTGAATTGTAAAGTAGGAAACTGCTGGCTGGCATCTGGGATTGGTGTCTTGAAAGTTTCATTTATTGCTCGAAGGAGTTTTGTACTCTTGGTCTGGGCATTGTTAAGAAACAGCGGGATAGAATGGTCATCATTTAGCAGAACAGCTGCTGAAGCTCAATTCTAGAAGCAGCATCCCTGCAGTGCACCACTGTTATCAATAGGTGTAGAAAGCTAGAGCCATTCCTTAGCAGAGTTATGTGTTGCCTACTTCCAGCAGTTTGGTTACCTAGGGTGTGGATTTGTATTCTCAGTAATTCCTGCATAAAAGACCAGACTGAATTATTTAAAACAGAAGTAGTATTTTAAATTTACATATATGTCATTGCTCTGCTCTTAATATGGGATACTTGTTGCAAGAAAATATTACTGCTTAAGCATTTGGGAGAAGGCAGTTCTTTTGACATACATCTAAACTACTTAACCTGACTTTATTGAACCTTTAGTCAAGTCAATACATGTTCTGTATAAACTGGAAAATCCTCACCTAATTGTATGAATTCGCTGTTTGAATTGAACCTTACACAGGTGATAAGAAAGAACAATATACAAAAGTCCCTATTTTGTGAAATACTGGAAGTAAAGGTTGTTTAATTTATCAGCTTCATTTAATCCTTCTTTCAATCTTTTGACATTTCAGGTTTGATGAACTATATTCTGTCTCCAGCAAGTATTCATAGAATCACTGAATGGTTTTGGCTGAAAGAGGCCTTAAACCCCATACGGTTCCAATCCCACTGCCCTGTGCAGGATTGCCACCCACCAAATCAGGCTGCTGGAAGGTTCTGGGGGGAGCAGCGTTTGTTTTGGTGGTAAAATGCTATAATTTCAGGTGCATGTATGGTCTAGGTTTCTTTTCCATTCATTAATTTCTCTTAAAAATGAGTTTTATAGATCCTAGTTTGTATAATGTACCCACAATCTTCACTTTTTTAAATGATCATTACAAAGGTTGTGCCTCAAAATGCTAAACATTACTGCTGGATTGACTAACAATGATAATAATGAAAAAATCACCTTCAGTTCTTTAAGTAAAATCTCTGTTTAAATATCAAAAGACCTACTTCAAAGGATGCAGCTTCACTGTTGGCTTTGGAAGTAAAGGCTGTGACTGGACCAGGTTCCCTTATTTTTTTTTCTCTTTTACCCATCTGCTAAGGCCAATTCAGTTATCAGATAGAAGCAACGCGTTTGATTTATAATGCCAAATGTTGTCTTTAGTCCAAATAAATAAGCAAATCCGAGTAAGTATGCTTTGTGAAATGAGTATGAGAAAGTTGAGTACTCACTGATGAAGTGACCCAAAATGGGGAATTGCATTGGAATGCATTGTTGGGAACTTAGAATTTATCATAGAGACTTAATTGCTTTATATGCATTGTGAGATGCATAGCAGCTCCTTGGAGGAGAAGGACAAAGCTGAAGCATTCCCAAAACAGGGAAAAAACAACAATAGGACTTTAGGCTGCTGGTGTGGCAGTGGCTTGTTGTGATGAGGTTTCTGAATAAAAGAAAGCTGTTAAATGCTGAGCATGGTAATTCAGTGTATCTGAATTCATCTGGTTATGCATTTGTATTGTACAGCCTCTCCCATATATTAGAGAGGACTGTTAAACATCAGTCATGACAAGATGCACCTCATATGCATATTAATGGATTATAACTTTTTATAGGTGCAATTTGTACCTGTCTCTCAGTGGATTCAGAAAGTGGTGAATGAGGAATTGATCATTAAGCACCAGTAGCCAAGCTTTGCTAATTAGCACATCTTCAAGTGCCATCTCTCTTTTGTCCACTAAAGGAGAATGTAAATTATGCTTGTTTTCTCCCTTAATCTTTTGGACTTCTTGTGCTGTGTATCTCTTTGACTGGGAAACAGAGACTGCAGATTTGTAGTTTTCAGTTCTCATGATTAATTGAAGAACATATATGGTTTATTCAGAAGCAGGGATGCTGCCAAAGAGAATCTAATTGGCTAAATAAATATCCCTAAGCTTTTATTGCTCAAAGTGTTTTTTACTGAATTATTAATGTTATTTCACCCTCCAAATCAGTAGCAGTTAATGATTGAGTTGCCTGAGGCTATTAATATTTTCCAATCAGTAGTAAATTGCTGCAATGACGACTTTTGCAAACTTGTAGCTTACGTTATCTATTCACTTGGTAAAATGGTGTTCATTAAGAAAGCACTGAAGCATGGATCTGGAGTACGGTTGAATTTAAGCTGGTTTTAATTTTTGCTTCTCTCCTGAAGTGGGGAAATATTTTTTCTTTTTTACAAGTGATTAGGAAGAACGTTTCTAGATGGGGTAAACAAAAAGAAAGAAATACTTTTAGAGAACAACTTGGCATAGGTGGGATTAAAAAAGCAGATAAACACACTGACAGTATTTGGAGTCTTTGTTGTGAAGGGGAGCATTGTATAACGGTGACAGAGCAGTGGAACAGGCTGACCAGAGAGCTTGTGCAGTCTTCTCCTTTGGAGATATTCAAGATCTGCCTGGATGCCTTCCTGTGCAAGCCTTTGAAGGGGAACCTGCTTTAGTAAGGAGTTGGACTAGATGGTCTCCAGATGTCACTTGCAACTCGTATGAGTATATGATTCTGTGATATGATTTCATGGCAATGACTTAGTGTGATATCTGAAAAAAGGTGTGGCTTAGGGTCCTATCCAACCTGGCCTCGAATGCCTCCAAGTATGGAGCGTCCACAACCTTCTTGGTCAGCCTTTGACAGTGCCTCACAAACCTCTCAGTGAAAAAATTTCCCCTGACATATAATCTAAATTTTCCATCTTTTAGTTTTAAATCCTCATTCTATCACTGACTACTTACATAAGAAGCTGATCTCCTTCCTGCTTATAAGCTACCTGTAACTATTGGAAAACTGCAATGAGACTTCCCTGGTTGTTTGCTAGTTCCCACAATATGAGAACTGAGAGAAACTTGAAACTCCATGAGGTAGAGAGGATGGTGAGTTCCTGGCACTTGCTGCTGTGGGAGGTTTTGGAGGCAGATGGTGATGGATGGGACAAAATGAGATTGTCAGATTAATGGACAGCAGATCCAGAAATAGATGCTAAGAACACTCATAGAATGGAATTGTAGAATAGCTTGGATTGGAAGATTATCTAGTTCCATCCTGCCACTGTGGGCAGGGCTGATGATGACTTGTTGATGACTCCCTCCAAAATCTTTCATTCAAGAGTTTTGGTGCTAGAGGAATAGGAGAGAATAGACTTATAGAAATTGACTGAACCTTCAGTATTCCTGGGGTGCATTTTGTAGTACTCTGTAGGAGGTGCAGCACTGGGCTGGATGGACCATTGACCTGGCACTTGAGGACTGCTAAGTCCCTACAGATACTGATATTGATGTGTGGAACATTTTTAGCTGTTTATGATTTAAGACTTTCACTAAATTCTTCTGTGTTAACGCATCAATGCGAAGGGAAAGCTGCTAGCCGCTGAAATTTTGTACCCCCCAGCCTGAATGGGTGATTCTTCATTAGGGGAAGGGAGGTAATAGTACTTTGGCATTCTGGCAGTCTCTGATCTTCCAGAGAAATTTCCTGGGGTCATTTAGAAATGGATATATCGTGAAACAGCCTTGAGGATGAGTAGTCAGAATGGTCCCCTTCTGCTCTTGTGTATGTTTATATGGTAATAGTGTGACCACAAGAAGGTGTTGGAGGCTGGATGATTGCTTTACAGATGAAAGGAAGAGTAATGCATCTGTTTGGGGTTTCGATGTCACTTTTTGTACATTTGCAGTTTTCATGCTGGAGTTGACTGCCTTGCTCAATCTCAGAAGAGTATGTGGCCATTATTTTCTGTTAATGGCATAAGGCTGCTTAGAAAAAGGTAACATTTTGGAATTAAATGTAGTTTTAATCACTTAACGTATTTAACTCTGGTCTGAGTTGCTAGGTGATCTTTCTATGGCTTCAGAAATGAGCCACCTAGAATACAGCATTCTGCAATTGTTTTTAACTACTGCAGTATACATTGATCTAACTATATGGTTTTGGCCATTGCAAGGCTACATTCACCTGACAAAGTGATTTCCAAGTTACTGCGGTTAGAGATTTGAGTTTCTTGTGATTCCACTCTAATATATTCTCATCCTGACATTAAAGATAAGAAGAAATCTTCAAACAAATGCAACAATGGATTCTGTCTGTGATTTTTTTAAAAGCAAAATCCTGGTGTTCATGTAAAGAAATTCTGCTAATATGGTCCCCCACAGAACAAATTTTATTATCATGAGGAGCTGGATAATGGGTGAAATCTGTAGTATAGTAAGTGTTTATACAAACATTCATGTTGCTGTGTCTGTACATCAAGGCTATTGCTGAGAAAATGTATCCTTCCTGAAAAACAGCAGGATAGTCAGCATCAGTACTAAGTTCTGGCCAGCTGGCACCTAGCATAGGAAAAAAAACAAACAAAACTTTGTTGCAACTTGATCCTTTGAAATAAGGTAGTAGGCATTTTTAAAACAAATAGTTGAGATTGAAATAATTGGTGTGATGAATTAGTCATAGCAGCAGTACTACTGAGTCTTCTGAATAGAAAACTTAAAATTCAAACAAGTAGTAATGGCATGCTGCCTGTTCATATTATCCTGGTCAACTTCTTAGCAATCTGTGATCTTTTTATGTGGATATGCAGTTGATAATAATTTTAATATCTGTTTTGTATAATATTTGGTCTTACATTTTTGGGAAGAATTTATATCCGAAGATCATATTTACAGTGAGACTAGAAGGTAGCTGTATAGATTTTATTGTATTATGTATACTTCTTTGGGTTTATTGCCTACTATTAAATGCATAACAATTTGTATTTATTTATTTTGACTAATAATCCTACAACCAGAAAGTTCTAATATTTTGATCAGAGCTGCAGAAATCCAGCATTCTTTCCACAATAAGCTAAGATTTGTTAATAAATCCAGTAAATTATTCTGCACTGAAACTTTTCATAACTTTGTAATGAGGTTTTTATAAGTATACCCCAAGTCTAGTATTTTCTGTTCTGGAGATATTTCCTAATCATGTACATCAATTCCAAAAGTCAGACTCAGAAGTTAAATGGAAAGTCAGGATTTCCTTATTGTGGCCATTGACATGCCAACCCTATTGGGACTATCTTGCTGTTGATTTTCCTCTTTAATTTCTCAGCTGACTCTTGGCCATGCTCTGCTGGCTCCTCTCAGTACCTAACAGATTACATCTATGCTATGAACCAATCCTTGAAATAGCAGTTCTTTAGTGCTTGACCTGGATGAGGCACTGAGTGAGGGCACTGAGTGCACCCTCAGTAAGTTTAAAAATGACACTAAATTGGCAGAAATTGTCAATCTGCCTGGGGGTAGGAAGGGCCCTGAGAGGGATATGGACAGGTTGAATTACTGGGCTGTGGCCACTGGGATGAAGTTCAGCAAGACCAAATGCTGAGTTCTGTGGTATGGCCAAAATAACCCCAGGCAATTCTACAAGGTTAGGGCAGAGTGACTGGAAGACTGTGGAAGAAATGGACCTTGGAGTGTTGGTCAGTGCTCAGCTGAACATGAGCCAGCAGTGTGCCCAAGTGCCAAGAATGCCAATGGTTCTGGCTTGTATCAAAAACAGTGTGACAGGCAGGAGTGGGGAAGTGATCATCTCTCTGTACTCAGCAGGGGAGGCTGCACCTCAAGTACTGAGTTCAGTTTTGGGACCCACACTGTGGGAAAGACATTAAGGCCTCTGTGTTCAGAGAAGGGCAGTGAAGCTAATGAGGGATCTGGAGCACAAGTCTTATGAGGAGAAGCTGATAGAACTAGTATTGTTTAGTCTGAAGAAGAGAAGTCTGAGAGGAGACCTGTAAGGAAATTATGGTGATGCAGGGGTCAGCCTCTTCCATGTAACTAGCAAGAGGACTAGAAGTAATGGCCTCAAATTGTGCCAGAGGACATTCAGGTTTGATATTAAATAGGAAAAATTTCTTCTCTGAAAGAGTGGTTACATGCTAGAATAGGCTGTGCAAAGAGGTGGTGAAGTAACTGTCCATGGAAGTGTTCAAGAAATGTTTAGATGTTGTACTGAAGGACATGGACAGTTGGACTGGATGGTCTTGAATGTCTTCTCCAACCTTGGTGATTCAGATTCTATGATTCTATGTAAACACTCTCTTCTCCAGGCCAGTATGTTTCTGGCCAAACCAAACTGCAAGTTAGGAGGACTGAATGAAAATCAAACCTATTAACTTAGTTGATGGATGTGCAGATGCCCTTAGTACATCAATATGTCACTAGCACTTTGATAGTTTCCCAGATTTGTCAGCTGGAAATCATGAGACAGATGAAAGTAGTTTACTGCTATTTGGTGATAATTGTCTTTTACATCCTTGCTTCTGTCCAGCTTTAACAGCATGTAGTTAATGCTGTATGTACATCTTTTAAGTTATGTGGTCCTCGGTGACATGCAATGTTTTTGTTTTTTTTTTTTCCTAACTTATCCTAGTTTTTTTTTCTGAAATTTCAGTTCAGAAGAAAGGTATTTGCTCTGATAGAGTGTTAAGAATATAGAGTCCAATTAAAGAGTTTTGTAACGTATATTTTAGACAAATTACACAATGCCTTCATAACACTAAAGCTCAAAGGGGAATAATGCTGTGAAGCTCATTATCATAAAAACTTAAAAGCTTGATGAAGAATTATGGAAGGTAAGAATCAATGAGACCAGTGTTATCTGTTGTTCTTTATCCTTGCTATTCAATAAAAAGTCAGATATAATCAATTTTATGTTTGCAGTGAATTTCTGAGCAGCTTTAACTGGCTGAGTCATATTTTCGGGTAAATATTGGAGCTTGTTCCCTTTCTAGAGTAAAAAGGGTGCTTGTGTGAGAACTCGGCTAGAAAAGCATCTACTTGTCTATTGTGTGCAGACACATATGTGATGGTTGAACCACTGTGATATCAGTGAATGTGAACACGAGGGTGAGCCAAGTTTCTTTTAAGTCTGCTTTGATGCTTTGGAAAATAAAGATATTGGAGGAGCTGGAGAATGTAGAATGATGACTATCTTAAGGCTGTGAAAAGTTACAACCTAGGAAATGCTAAAATGACGCCTGTTGGGTTTCTAAAGCAGTTGATATCTGTTCAACATAGGAAACAGAAGAAAAATAAAATTAGGAAAGTTCTATGAGCTCTAGTATCAGGAGTACTGGTAAAAAGTAGATACTGTGAAATGCCAAGATCATCATTTTGGAATAGTCTAGCTGTGAGCCTGTAAGACTAACTCTAGAAAATATTCCTGCAAAGCCTGTTAATTTCATGTGCACTACAGATCAATTTCAATTATAATTAAATGTTAGTGTTTAATTTGCTTTTCAGAATGATCTGAAGTTAGCCTTGGATTGTCCGGCACTGTAGTAGTTGTCAAATTCTGAAGTGTTTTGATGAATTACAGAATCAGAAAAAAAAAAGCCATTGACCCTTAAAAAGGGAAATGAACTTTGTTTTGTTATGGTAAGTCAGGGTACTAGTGTCATCAAGATGCTGTATCAATGTCTCTGGAACTGCTAGTGAAATGTGATGATAAGCTCTATGAGAAATAACTGATCTTATTTTCCCTATAACCTGTATGTGGGTTCTAAATGTTGTCACATTTGAGGAAGAGTTCTTTCCGCAGTGTTACTTATACCACAGGAGTACAGGTTTCTATAAAGTGGGATTTCCTTTGCTAATGTGATCTGTTATTGCTGACTTGAATGTGCATTCTGAAGACACTTCTATTCTTTCTTGGCTATTTGCTTTTCTCTACTTCTGTACTCAAGTCCACAATTACCCTATTAGAAGAACTGGGGCAAATGACATTTTTGACTGACTAGTAGTAGTAGTAAAAACATCATGCTGTTATCGTGGCCATTGAACAATGGATGTAGATAGCAGTTTGTAATACTAAAGCTGGTGCTTTGTGTTTTTTATAAGCATTTATAAATAGTCATGGTTTGTGTTAACTGAAAAGAAAAAACGTGAAGTTTTGTATTTTAAAATAGTTCTGGATTAGTAGAAGTTTTCTAAGGGTACTGTTCTGATTAAATGATGGTAATCACAGAATCGAAGGGTATCCTGAGTTAGAAGGGACTCGTAAGGACCATCAAGTCCAACTTCCAGCTCCACACTGGACCATCCAAAATGCAAACTGTTTGTCTGAGAACATCGTCATCCAGTAATGAATGCTGAAACCACAGATTCTTACCTCATTCTGGTCTCAATATCAATTTATTTCAGCACATTAAATAAATAAAAAAACAACAACAACAAACCAAACAACAGTATATGTAAGGAATTAAAGGTACGATACACTTGCACTGAGTGAGTAATGGAATGCTTCTTTGTGTTAGAAGCCAAGTGAAGATACCCGTCCCTTTTCATGAAACCAAAATCTGAGCATGTAGTTATTTCTGGTGAGACAGATTTTTATAAGTGGAAATAGAAATAGATGTTCAGCTCAGCAATTTGTTTTCTGTAATTACACAAATTGTAAGGTATTGCTCACTTTGGCTCTGTGCCTTATAAAGGCATGTTTGTTGCTCCTGTTCTCCATAATGCAAGCTAAAATGGGGCAGTTCAGTAGGAGATCTCCAAGGCAGTTTCATAGAGAAAAATGTTTCACATACATAAATGATGAGCAGAACACTTCTCTCTCTCTTTTTTTTTTTTTTTTTTTTTTTTTTTTTTTTTTTTTAATATAAACTTGCCTAAGTTTAATGCATAGGAAATGCAAGTTGTTTCCATGTAATATCTTCTCCTTTGTAACCTTTCAAGTAGCCATTGTACTGGAAACTTTGCTGTGCTAGCATATAGTAAAGCAATTCCAATGTGATGTTTGTTTCTATCTGTCTGCTACACAGTTAGAGTAGCAAACCATCTGTAACTTCTTGTGTGAGATGGTAACACACCACCTTAAAAAGCACAGGAGGAGTTTGTGCAGATATATCATAGCTTAAAAGCAAAAAAGCAGTAGTATATATAAAGTTATGAAGATGCTGTCTTAGAAAAAGAAATAAAATTGAAACTGGAAATGCCATGGAATATATTCTCATAAGCATTAATCTAATACATATCTAACATTTATATACATATATTTTTTTAAGGCACCTGAAGACAGAGACAAACTCTTTTTGCAGTATGTTAACATAGTTTATATGATATCTCAAGTGTTTATTTGTTTCTCTTTGCTGCCTCTGTAGTACAAGGTATATTGTATGTTTTGAATATGTAACAAATATATGGATGTTGATATAAAATCTGTTTCACTGTGTGGGCAGAGTTAGGAGGGAAGCTAATAAAGGCAAGCAGTGTGAACCATTAATTGGTTCATCAGGAGAAAGATTTAAGTGAAGGAAGTCTCATTTCTTACTGCATTAGCAAACAGATGCATGTGGTTGTTTAGAGACACCAGATTATATTTTTACGTAAAAAGTATATGATTTCTCAAACAGTCTTGCAAACTTTGAAGCCTCGCTGTGTTTCTTTGATTCTTTCTTTCACGGTACTTAGAGGGATTGTGCTGTGAGGACTTTCTGACAGGCCTTTGTGGGGAGCCAGGAACCTGTGCAGGCTGCATGCTGGCTCTGGGTTCTGCCTATGGTGCACGTCTGTCTCCAGTGGCTGCTTCTGCCTGGAGTTGGCCCTTCTGCAGTAACTGGGCCATGTCCTCCACCTCCAGTATTTGTTGGATGTGGGTTAGTGGCCATGGGTGTTGGGTTGATGGACTAGATGGTCTTAGCAGGCTTTTCCAACCTTAGTAATTCTATGATTTTGTTGATGGCATTCATGAGCAACACTTTTAAACGTATTATATAAATGTAGTTTATTAAACTATAATACTTAGATATCAATTATTTATAAGAACTCTTGCAATCTAAAGTAATGTTTGTTTTTTAACTGACTACTGTATTGATCACTTTGCCCTCCAGCTTCACGTTGGGACTGCTATTACTTAATATTACATTAGATAGAGTATCATACTGAGCTTCTTGAAATCAATAAGATGACTGAAGTACTAAGAGCTGAATATAGATGTGAATGTTTTTGTGAAATTTTAGAAAGCATTTGGGACATGGGTGAAGTTTCTCTTCAGTGAGTACTTAATATGGAACCACATAATTTTTGTTATGGTTGAGATGGTCTTTAATCACCGTGAGGTAATATCAGCATGAATAGGAAACAATAAGGTAAATCTTGTTTCCTGCTTACAGGCATTTTTGATTTATATTGAAAAAAAAAAAAAAAAAAAAAAGTTCTTTATATGAAGAAATGTCTTAAGTCTTCATCTCCTATTGCTTGTAGATAGTTTCCCTTTCTAAAGATTTAGGCTAACCTACTGGGGATTTAAACATAGGAGGACGTGCTCTGGCAAGTGTGCAAAGCCACTATATTTCTTTTTATCCTGTTAATTTTGTTGTGTTTTCTTGCCCTATGCAAATTAAATTTTAAGCACTTAGTACAGCTTTTAATCTGCATTCCAACAATGTATTAATGATTTTTTTTTTTTTGACTCATCTTTTTATCTTCAACCACTTCATTTCTTCAGAGATAACCTATTATTTTTGTTTATGTTAAGGAATATTGAGTTTTTATTTTCTCCACTATTTCCTGGGTTACGTGCTGATAGTTGAGGTCAGCCTGACATTTTCTAGTGGCTCTCATTCTGATATACATTACTTACATTGTACTACTTGCATATATAGGCTGCTTACCCCTCATTTCATTGCTTTGAAACTTACCCATTACCCAGAAAATTGTTCATTTTCTGTTTGAATAGGCTCACTATAAATACTGTATGGAGATTTTATTATTGAATGTTTTAATTCAAAAAGTTAATTATCATATGGAGTGGTCCCTGACTTTTATTTTTGTGCCTTCTAAGTATAGGACAAAAAGGGGATCTTTAATATTGAGGATCTGTAATAGAATCTAACTGTTCTGCTAACCATCAAGGGTGGAGCAACTTTGTCTTTTATTTTAAATAGTGGTGCATTTTTTTTTTTAAGGCTTGAGTGAAATAGTGTGGGAGGAAGAGGAGTACAGCGAAGGGGTTTGTAGGTGCTGACATGCAGCATCTCTGAGCAGCAACTGAGTGGGAGGAAGGCCTGGTGATAAGTTAGTTTGCTGCAAATGAAGCTGGGAGGTAAAGCTAGCAATTTTTTGGGGGAGAAAATAGTCACATAGACCTTGAAACATCAGTGGGTGATTATTTATTTGCTTAAGCACAGTTGAAACCTTCAGGAGAAGTATGGAAATGATGTCAGCTAAAAAAAATGTACTAGGCTTGTTCACAGCTGTGTGTGAATTGATAGGAGCAGGTTTTCTCTACGTGTTTTAAGGTCAGTGAGGGGTGTTGCAGTAATTTCACTTGAAGTTTCCCTTTCTAAGCATGTTTTTGTGTGGATGGATATGAAGGAGCAGGCTTTAAAAAAAAAAAAAAAAAGTGTGGATAAAAGGATACACTGGATAAAAGGTCTTGAGTTTTGGCTGCTTTCCCACTGCTCGGGCATGAGAGAACGCCCACAGGTAGTGTTCCTTGCACTGATGTCTGTCCAGGGCTTTAATCTGCAAGAGCCTACAGCAAGTTAAAGCAGTGAGCGACCTTGACAGCTGCCCTGACTTAGGGAAGTAAGTTGCTTATTATTCTCACCTGTTGTGGTGAGGTGAGAAGGAACCTCACCACAAGGAGAGGAACAGGAGAAGGATACTTACAAAACTGACTGCCGAGTTAAGAAGTTATAACTCAGAATGAAACTGAAGTTATAATTCAGAATGAGGAGAATACTTTTAAAAGCAAATAAAAATGCACAAAAAAATGTGAAGTAGAAAATATTCTTGGACTGTTAGACAACTATGTCTGCAGGAATTACAGACCTTTAGGAAATCGGTTTCTATTCTCGTGAACTTTGTTCCAAGAAGTAAAATGCTGATTATTTTACAAAGGGACTTGGGGTAAAATTTTCAACACTTTCAATGCGGTTTTAACTATGAGGTTTTTGTCATTTAGTAGTAATAACATTTATGCCCATTGCTTTTAAGAACCTTTGCAGTATGCTAAAAAAAAAAAAAAAGGTGAAAGTGAAAAGTTCTGTTGTTATAATCTACACAAAGAGTAAAAGAAACCTCTTTAAACTGGTGTTTTGTCTTACTTTTCAGGGTAAGTTTTTGGTTTGGTTCCAGCAGCTTCTGCTGATCCTCCATCTGGTGAAGAATAGGACTGTTTCAAACTGTGGCCATTGCTCAGGGAAGGCTTTTAACTATCAAGCAGTTGCTATTTTCTGCCACTTTGCAGGAGAGCTTAGCTTTTTCAAAACCCAAATTGAAAAGCTTATGTTTATATTGGGAAAAGAACAACTTCTTTTGCAGCTGCTGTAATAATATACTGATGGCTGCAGCTGATTTAAAATAAGGGTTCATAAGGTGCATCTAGGTTTTACTTTAAACAGTGGCTGAGCATAAGTGATGTGCTTCAAATGCATCAAGCTCAAGAAGCTTTCTCATCATATGTAGTTGAATGGTATAACGTGTGCTAAATTCCTCTCTAAAAGAATTCATGAGTGTCATTGCTGGCATTCTCCCTACTGCTGTCCTTGCTCTGCGTGGACTGTCTGAGAACTACAAGCTGAGGACATTATGTGCACTGAATATAGAGCTCTTGCTGGTCCTTGTCATTACACTGTTGTTTATCACATTTTTTGATGCAACAGCTGCTTTTTGTAATCGGATCTCAGTAAACTGTAATTTGTGTCTGGCACAGTGAGAATGGATTAGTTTAAATATCTTGATGGTGACGTGATTAATCCCATGAGATAATTCCTAATGCTTTATCATTCTTGTAGATTTAATTTTTTTTTTTTTTTTTTTGAGAAGGATTTTTTGTGCTTTTTACAGAGATTGTGGCCATCTCTGTGCCTCTCTACAATACTTCTTGCAATTAACAGACAGTGTTATCTGTTCTGGTTAACACCTCGAATGCTGTTCGTTTTTGTTGCTGCTGATTCTGTTGTCCCTCTGCTCTTATCTTCAATTTGCAGATTGCATTGAGTCATGGCTGCTGCTTTCATGTTTTTCCACTCTTGTATGAAGAGAGGCTGTTTATCGATGGCGGTGTTAATAGTGGGTTGTGTGGCATTTAGTCCTGCATAAATAACAGGCTTTGATTTGCTCGGTTGAGGAACACAAGTTCCAGAAAAGGCAGCTGTCCTGCAAGATGACTTTGTGTCTTGGCATGTCAGGCTTTTTGAGCTTCTGAAGGGCAGCATCCCAGCTGCATCCTAGGCAAGGATGTCACATGTCTCTGGAGACATCTATCTGTGGCAGAAGCGTGGGCATCAATGCAGCATAGGTCCCTGTACTTCAGAAAGCTAAGGTTCTCTAACATTTTGCCTTTGTTTGTTATTTCAATGCATATTGTAGCCTTTTTTTATTAGAATAAACTTCGGTTGGAAGATGTTCACTTTGCCTTCCAAAGTGAGAGATGATGCATTTAAGAGGAATTGCAGAGTTACTGAGATATTTGAAGTTTAATTTGACCTACTTTGCTATTCAGAGAAGTGTTTGAGAACTCCAGGGGACAGCTTATGTTTGTTTTTGTTATTCTTTGAAATTAGATCTTAAAATGATGCCCCAAGATAAAGATCAAATTATTGCATTATTAAAATTAGAACATTAAAAGGCTGCAATAAGATGTTGAAAAGCCTTTTAAGATTGGTCCGTGAATCAAGTTTTTGCTAGAACCATTTTGTTTAGAAGGTGATTTATTGTGAATGATTATGCATTAAATTTCAGAGATGCTGATTTGCTGTTTTTTGTCATATGCCCAAGGTTCAGAAATTCCAGTGCTTATAATGCATTTCACAGTGGAATCATTCTTGCAGCTAATCCTTGAGCATAGGTGTTGGTAAACTGTCTGATTGTCTATTGAAGTAGACCAACCAGTATTTCAATAAAGATTAAGGATTTTGCAACTTGGGCAGCATTTTTGAAGATCAGTTATAATTATTGCCTTGTAAACAAGAGCTAACCCATATCTTCAGGTAAGTCAGCCTTGGCTAAGTATGGAAATCTCATTTCAATGGGTAGGTAAGGAATGTAAATAATGCAATTTGTCCAAACAGAGCAAGATATCAAAATTCCTCCAGAGCAGATCTTAAGCAATAGATAGTTCTCCCCCATTCCTTGTCTCAAGTTCTTCAGGGGGCGTTATTGTATTATTGCTATACAAATAGAGCTTTTCAATGAAACAGATGGTTTAAAAATAAGACTGCCTGAGAAAAAGGGCTGAGCATATAAATGTTCTTCTATTGTAGGATGAAATTATTGGAAATGTTGAATTAATTAACTCCACTTCTCTCTTTGCCTCTCCTAGTCTGTAGGAGCTAACTTGACCTGCAGCATAGCACCAAGCATCTGCTTTCTGGGTGACAGTGGTTCTTATGAGATAGAGATCTGGTTTTCTCATTAGTCCTTTGGAAATAATTATAGGTATTGAAAGGCTGAAGCTGGACTTGAATGAATTCCAGGCTTGATTGTTTTTGGGTTTTTTTTTTTCTTTTATTTTGTGGAGAGCAGCAGGAATGCTGATAGTGACTTGAATGAAATTTTTACCATGGCTTCTGTTTCTTTAACATCCAGCTCTGTATCCATTTTTTTTTTTTTCCCTCTAAGGAAGTGGACTGCACAGAAATAATGTCTGTGAAAAACAAACTGAAAGAAAACAAATGGCTCCCCTTGGTTTTTCTGGAGCAAATGAAGGTGATCATCCTTCTGAGGCAATATCTATGAAGAACATTCTAAAAATGGAGGAATTGTTATGCTGTTATTCTGACTTCTTCCATCTTTTCTTTAAAACTTTATCAGATGAAGATAATCAAGAGAGTATTAATAAAGCTCTGATGTAGTCTGTTGGGCAGAAAACAGGTTGATAACCAAATCTAATGCAGTTGGCCATACTAGATGGACAGCTAATGTAGGTCTTCATTATGAATTTGTCCACTAGATTTCGCCTATGCATTTTGGGGAATCAGAATCAGATATGCTGTTGAACACTATATTAATTGTTTTTATAGACTTTGCATCTTACTGCTCAGATGAGGTGCTTGGACAATAAGCTTGTTCATTTTGCCATACTGCTGTCAAAATACATATTTTGACATTTCTAATATTGTCACTCAGTAGGATTCTGGTCTATGGAGAAAAGACTGCAATGAGTACAACTATCCTTTTTTAACTTTCACTTATTAGTGCAACTCGGGCTTTTATTGAGACAGCTCATTGAATTTACAAACTGTGAGTAAATCTCTGACCCTTTAAAAATAACAAATGTCTCAAATCCCAGTGATACCTTTCGTTAGAAATCTTATGAAATACTGTATTATGCAAAGAAAAAAAGATAGACAACCCATAATGAGCATGACTTAACCAGCAAATATTTAAGCTATCAGTTGTCTGTTAATGGCTCTTATGTTACAGGAATATTCCCAAGATGCAGGAATGAAGCATGGGTTGGGACAGCAGGAAAAGGCAAACAGCTCTACTGCAGTTGTATGCATGTACAGATGTGTAAACAAGAGCAGAATATTTTGTACTGTTTGTTAATCTTCCACTTGACCTGCTTTACTCTTTCCATTTCAGTATTAGTTTTTATTTTCCTTAGTTAATGAATTGAAAATTCTAAATAATACTAAATCATCTTTAGTTAATAAATCAGGATTTTCTCCTTTGCCTTAATGCCTGCTTCTCAGACGGGATCTACTTTGGTGTTAAAGGCTATGCAATACTTATGTATGAAAATGAGGTATTTCCTTAACTACCCAGTACAAAAACAGTTGACTCTTGCACACTGTGAAAATGTAAGGTAGCCTGTAGACCTAATGCCAGCATATCAAAAAGTGTTTATTTCTGTCTTGTATTGTTAATATTCTTTTCTGAGATGAAAGGCTCTGCCGTTTAGCGGATTGGAAGGAAAGTTATTTCTAAGCCACTACAATGTAGCCTCTGCTTTGTGTTTTGTGCCTATGAACTCCATGGTAGCAGTTCTGAAATACATTGCCAGCCCATCATAGCAAGTAAATATTATTGCACAATAACGTAAAAATAGAGTACTTGTTTCTTTTGCCTGCACTGTTTTCTGTGCCGGCAGAAATTTTAAGTTGTGTTTTCTGAGGCATACGAGCTGCCTGATCGACACTTTGCTCTACCTACTTTGAAACCGTAAGCAGAATGCATGAGATCTGTAGCACTTCTAGAGGAAAAGAGGTTCCAACAGGGGAACAGAGAAAACTTTTCACTCTTTCCCAGTATTTCCCAGTAGTGATACACAAAACTGTGTCCTTGTGAGGATATTGCAGGGAATGAGGAGGCACCGTAACAGAAGTTGAAGCTGTATGAGGAACACTTTTATGTATTCGTAGATGATTTTAAGTGACTTAGGGGTATATGTGGTTTTTGAGAGATAAATTCCCCAGGTCTAATACACCTGAGGACTTTGTCTTGAATCTTGATGAAAGGAACCATCCAAAGATTACTGTGCCTAGAAATGTGTAGATATGAATACAAACAAAGACAAAAGGCATCTTGGGTTGATTTATTTTATTTTAATGATTTGGCTTTATTTTGATTGGCGACAAATGCTAACAGATAAACTGGTTTTGGTTTTCTTTCCATCCCTGAGAAAGGTATGGGGTATAAGAAAGAGAACATGAATGTGTGTGTGGGGGGAGAGGGTGGCAGAAGGAGGGGGGGTGTGGGGAGGGGAAGGAGAACGTATGCCAACATAAATGTTGATGTTGTCTTTTTAAGGAGGGAGGATTTTTCTATTAACAGCACAGCACAATTCAGAGACTAGTTTGAACAAGTACATAGTTTTAAGACAAGACAGAACAAAGCAAAGATGTTTCTACAGTTTCCATTGAAAATACTGCTGAGTGCTCTGATAGGATGCTGAGGCTCTCTGTAAGACACGTGTTGACAAGTATCTTTTTCCCCTTTGGTTAAATCCTTCAGCCTTTTTAAAGCAAGGGAAAGTGTGAGTTAGAATTCTGTTTAATCAGTGTGTTCAATGCAAATTCCTTGGGAAAGAAACTTTGGGACTTGAAGGATGAGAAACATGATGCACACGGTTGGACTGTGACTGTGTATTGCCATGATGGCAAATAAAGTGTGTAGATCCTCATTCCAAGGAAGTGGAGGTACCATGAACAAAAAGGAGCAGACATAGCTCTTGTGTTGTGGCAAGAGGAATTTGTTAATATGTAATTTAAAAGGGGCTGTTTAATGTCACATAGCTAATCAGGTTTCTGGATGAGAGAATAAGAATGCAACTTTAGGGAACTTTAGGGATAAGAATGCAACTTTAGTCTTAAGGGAGCTATGAAATCTACCCCTCGTTATCTAAATTATAAAATATTTCAGATACTTGACATATAAACCACTCCCTTCAAGTGAATGATGTGTCAGATATTCCTTGTTTTTTTTTTTGTGAAGATGAGGGCTTTGCTATGAAACCTTTTTCTTGAGAGGATCAAAGTAAGAAAAACATGGTGGGGGAGGGAGAAGAAAAACCTCAACATATTCTTAAAATGCAGCTGCATTTGCTTTGGAGCCACAAGCAATATTTATATGCACATTTAGTACACAGCACAGGTAAAGCAGAAATTTCAAGTGGACTGGGAGTTTAAACGTGTCTTCCCACTTCCTGGTATTTTCATGTTTGTTAAGTTTCATCTCATCTGAGATGAATGCAAAGTGCTACAATGATTTTTATAATGGTATGCAATTTTTTTTTTTACCCTATTGCTTTAATGATACTCTGTAAAAGTCCTACTTTAACATTGTTTTTTTCTGGAATAATTTAATATACCCTTCTGTGTGGTCTAATTTTCATTTGTAGTCACTATGTATCAATACTGCCTCCAGCACAATGCATTTGAGAGCCAACTTCATTTGTTTTGGAGAAAATTCAAAGCTTGATGTAGAAAGAGAATAAATTGAGGTGAGGAATGGGTAAAAGCTCTGACAAGTGCAATGTGGGCACCTGCTTTTGTATGCTTGATGTATGTATTCAGTCAGTGGTAGTGTTGAACATCATTCTTAGATGAAGCATAATTATCTCACATATTTATCTGTGGTGTATGTTTCTTTTCTCTTTATTGCATTGTTCCAAGCTCTTCTACCTTTGAAGGAGAATGGGGATTTTGGAACGTGCTAACTTTTCCAGTGGACTTATTTGTAACTCTGAAGGGAGCATCAGCCATAACTTTGAGATTTTCATATCACAGTTTTTATTTTCTCTCCTTGTTTGTGCTATTTATTTCCTGCACTTGTTCTAGGGAAACTTGAGGAACTTACTTTAGTGCAGAAGTTCTGAATCAAGCAATTTTTTCTTCTTCTATAGCTACAAGTGATTAGAAAGAATGGAATCTGACAAGTGCTTACAGAAAGGACATACATCCTACCATCTGTCCTACCAAGCAAGATCATCTCTGTTGCAATTTGAATTGTTGAATGCATACATCGGTAATAGAAGTTGTCTCTTGAGCAGTTAGCAATTACTGTTTGTTTTTTTAATATTAATTTATAAATTAACATTTAAATGGTGCTACATGGTGAGCTGTCAAAGGGAGTTAGAACTGATAGCAGATAAACTTAACTTTGTGTTTAAACAAACACCTTCCAGGATAAATGTTCTTAAGGATTCTGCATAATCTTCTATGTAAATTCTTACCACCTCTTGAGTATGAAAACCCTAGATCATCCCCAGTTCTAGCTATCAAAACCTCTTGCTCTCTGTTATGTTGAATTCTTACTGTCAACAGGTATCTGAAGCAGATTTGAAGTAAGGAAGCACAGTCAAATCCAGGTATTCTTTTTCTGCTGACTTAGGTCACCATGTTGTAGCAGTATGTAATGGATTCTGCATTTGCCACACTACTCTGAGTGGCATAACCTTCCAAAAAAAAAAAACCACCAAAAAATCAACAAAAAAAAAACAAAAACAAAAACAAGCCCCAAATCAAACTTAAAAGTGAAGGTAATATATCACTTGAAGGAAGTTGCAAGTTCTGCAAAGAGTGAAGGTATTGGGCAGAGGGCATTGAAGGGCTGTGAAAGGATGGAAGTTGGGGGCGCAAATCAGGGTAAATCTGGGGTCTGCTGCCATTTTAAGCTTAATGCACTGCAGACTATTGTAGGTATTTTCTTTTAAATAACACTTTATGAAGAAAAACATTCTTGATAGTGATCCTACTTGTACATTAAACGTTCCTCTTTCCTTAATTTTTTTAGCACTAAACACACACACACACACACACACACACACACACACACAAATCTGTTGAGGAGGAGCTTGAAAATTATTGTGTGTCCTCACTGGGATGATGCCCAGGACTAAAATGTTTACCTCTGTGTCTTTGTTTCGCCTGAGGCATTTGTAATTGCTTCAGCACTGCAAGCAGCCAGGGAGATGGGAGTGTGTGCACGCGTGTTGGGTGGCAAAGGGAGGGAGAGGCTGAGAGAAGAATGCCAAAGCACTGAATGCCTTCATGGCTGATGGAGAAAACATTTGGCCCTGGGGAAGAATATTTCAGAGAAGTCTTGGAATACCTCCAGATCACCGCCACCATATTCTTGCTATAGCCACCTAGAGGAGGAAAAAAAAAAAACAAACCACATCATACTAACTTCTTGCTGCAGAGAGAATAGACAAACTAGGAAGCTTGCTGGGGAAAGGGGGGAGCATCTCTGTTTGAGGTTTATGGTAGCAGATGGACTGTGCTGTGTTTTCTGGCTCTGATGATAGATGTTAAGTTTAGTCTTTGTCTCGTGCATGCTGAGATGATAGAATAGAGAGCATCTATCGCTGAAGGAGAAGAACATATGCCAAAAAAAAAAAAAAAAAAAAAGGCAGAATACAAAAGCACTGCAGATTAAAAATATGCAACTTTATTGCTTATTTTTATATCACAAATGACCCTACATTTAGGGCTGGAATTGAAATTATCTGAAGCTTGTTGATATGTTCACAAAAGAACAAAATCTCGGTAGTATTTCAAGAACTCTCCTCTTGCTGGGAAAAGCAGACTGTGAATCCATTTTTTTTTTTCCTCCTGATATGTCACTATTAAAATTAATTGACTTAACCAGGATTTAGTATGGTCTCCTACCTTTAAAATTTATTGGATATAATTTCTTTAAATAATTTTGGAGCACTTAAAAGTGGATAAGCCAGCTTGTGGAATAAACTGACATGCATGAAAATTGGCAGAGTTGTTAAACACTGCACATTTTAATGGTATTTTGTTGGGGTAATATTACTTCAGCTGCACAATTATGGGAGCCTGCTGCATATTAGCAGATGCTTTCTTCATAACCTCCAGCTATATGCACTGAGTTATTTTCTTCTTCAGACTATCATCTTGGTTTCTCCTAGACCACATACATACATATATATATATTAATCTGTAGCATTGCATGCTGAAGGCAATAGTGAGTGTGATGCTTTCTATGTTGTTAGGCAATCAGCATTATCAGCAGCTCCAACGTTCAGGATTAGTGTTCTCGTTATTATTTGGCATCTGCATTACCTACGTGAATCTGTTCAGTGCTGCTTCTCCAGAAGGCAGCTGGGCTCTGCCCAGGAGAATGAAGCTACAAAGCTTTTCTGTAGTTGTCACTGTACTCAGGAGTTCAGTTGTGATGGCAGCTACAGTTTTCACAGTACAGCTCACTAAAATGTGTAAAAGCTTGCATTTTATTTGAAGAAACTAGAATATACTAAAAGTTGTATTTGTATTTTGAAACAATAAAGCAGGGACGGAGTAAGGTTCTCAAGGTTGCATTGCAATTTAGTTGTTTTTCCAGGAATAAAATTTAGGTCTCACAAGCCCAAGCTTCATCCTTGGTTCACTAGCAAGTAGATGTCTCTGAATTAAGTATGCTACAAGAAATACACCAGCTGGTATCCAGCAGCACAGAAAACATCGTTCAAACTAGCAAATCAAAAGCAGGTATACCTTTTCCTGAGGGTTATGAATTTCTTTTTTACTCTGAAGAATGGATTTTTATTTATTTATTTATTCTAAAATCAATTTCAGAGAACCATAGCATGACTTGGATCTCAGGCAACTCATAGCCCAGCCAGCCCCAACCTCCTGTTGTGGACCAAGCTGCCACCCACTGGGTCAGGCTGCCCAGGGCCCCATCCAACCTGGCCTTGAGCGTGTCCAGGGATGTGGAACCCACAGCTCCTCTGGTCAAGATCACTGACATTTGCAAAATGTCAGATAAAATGAAATATATTATTTAATGTTTTCGTGTCTAAAGATGCTTGAGTTCAAACTTAAAAGATAAAGTAAGATTCTTACTTTTAGTTGTAACTTTCTTAGCTAACTTGACCTCTTTAGTGTTGGGAAAGTATCTGCGTACTGAAAAAAGGGATCAAGCATTTGGTTTTATGCTGGCTAATTGCATAATTATAGGATATATCTAATTTACTTTTTCCTAAATTGGCATGGATACTGAGGAGCTTGAAACTCATTATATGCCGTATAAGATTTGTATGGTTAGTATCAGCTTTGAGTGTGAGACTTATGTTGGATAATCACTTAGGACATGAAACTTCTTGGCAGACTTCTAGAAGAGGCCCATTTCATGGGCAGTTCGTCTTTTATGAGTCTGGGTGCAGTAAAGTTGAAGCTATTTTCTTGCAGGTACAAGTTGCAGAAGAGGTAAGAGCACTACAGTAATGTGTTTTGAGGAAGGAATGAGTTTCTCAAGAAGATTGTTGCACAGTTTCCTTCTTTTGATATTTTATGTATGTAAACTATATATATCTAAGTCTCATAAAACAACCCTACATCCCCTTCAAATCTTGATCACAGTGTCCTTCAGAGTTTAACAATTTTGGCCATTGAGTTTCATTGCATAGTGAGTTTCTCTGGTCAGGTAACTCTCAATTTCTTCTGCTGTCAGTGCTAACTCTGGCTCAAAAGATGCTACTGTTGTTGGCATCCCAGAACTAGAAAATTCTGTTTGGGTTATCATTCCAATTAATTTCAGATTCAGGAATCCAGCTGAGCGTTTCCTAGGCATCTAGATAACAAATGCCAGTGTCAAAAGAACATTTGACATGTCTCATATGTTAAAGGCTTGGGAAAAAAAAAAAAAGAGAAGGGCTTCACTCTACAAGAGCAAGCATTTGCATAAGATGTTTTGCTCTCAAAGTCAAGGAGGCCAGCGTTGTATCAAAGCCCATTTATTTGAGATAAAAGTACTCAGTTGCATAATTTGCACAAAGTTGGATAAAAGCCATCTTTTCTCCCCTTCTTCAATGTCTTCATGAAAAATATGACTTCAGTGGAAGCAATAATTTTTTCTTTATTATTGTTTTTATCCATCTCCACTATTTTAAAGTAGGTAACTTTATTCGTTCTGTCAACATTCTTAATAATGTATTATACTTTAAAAATGACTATTTTGGGAATAGTGGTGGTTTTTGGCAAGAACTAAGCACTGATTACTGGGCTGTAAATCTGTAGCGGTTTGTTAAAAGGTTAAATTTGCACTAACATGTCTTGTCACTTTGACCTAGGTGGAGTTAAAGAGTGAAAGTAGGGCAAGTTCAGCATATTTTAAAAGACTGTTATTAGTCAAATCCCTGAAAAGCCAAATAAGTGTGTCATTCTGTTTTATAATTTTCAGCCAGAGGATTGTGGCTGACTGGTGACTTCATGTATTCTGATCGATGTTATCCCTGTCAACAGTACATTTCCTGTCTCGGCTCTCCAGTTTCTTCATTGGTTCTTGTTTTGGCCTGATAGAGAATAAAGAGCTACTTTAACTGGAGTTAAAGCTGTGAGTAACTTATGGAATTAGTAATTATTAATTAATAATCCAACTTATGGAATTATAGAATCTTTGTCGAGACCTTCCTTTTGAAAAAAACTGGAAAAGAGGTAGGGTGACCGGTAGTATGCATATCAATGTGCAAAATATGACCAGGGCTTTTAGTTCTGAGTCTTGGTATGAGTTACAGCGTGCAGTAATTCTGCTTTATGAGATCCCTTTTTTTTCCTCCTTTTCACCAGAGATGATCTCCGTGTGGGCTGTGAGTGTCTCATGTTCTGATGATGTTGGATTTACTATGCACGCAAGTTAAGCCTGACAAATTATGGATGAGTCAGATCTGTTGCTTATGTGATTTGCACCTGAGATTGTATGCACGTGTGTGGGCATTCAAGTTTCTTAATAACTTGGAGCTTTTGTTCCAGCAAGCCGGAAGTTCTTTTTAAGAAGTACTGGTGATGCTCTTCCTTTGTCCAGATGTGATTTCTGTTGAACCAGAATCATTTCTGTGCAGGCCTGGACATTTCATGGCACTGTGCATTATAGAATAGCAGTTACAGTACTCCATGTGTTCATTTTCTGCTCTGGAATGTGTCCATGGATGCCTATATCCTTGGGGTGTGTGTGTTTGTGCGGCTTGCATCTGTGAAGTTTCAAACATCTGCATCTGTAGAAACCTGAGTTTCATTCACTTTTGCTTTTTTGTTTTTTTTCCTCGAAAAAAAATCCTATGTTTATTTTGTCCTTATTTTGCTCAGAAGAGTATTGTGAATTGGAATACCTATAAACAAAATGCAGCACCAGAAAAAGAATATTCCTATTTATTTCATGATCCTTATGCCTGGACTTCAGCTTAATAATTGCCATCTTTCCATGCCAGTTCTTCAGTCCAGCAAATAATCTGATTTAATGAGATCTTTTTTTATCTGAGAACTTTTTCAGCATGAAAAGGGAAGAAGGGAGAGATAAGTGGTAATATTATCTGGGCTGCATTATAAGGAGAATTGTTTGATTTTGTAGAAGGAGCGTAGGGTTGTATTTAGCAGATGTTCTAACCATTCTCTCCTGGAAGTGGAATCTATCTGCATAATGCAGGCACATTTTGGAGGAGGGGTAGAGAAGGGCAGATATTTGTATACCTTCTTCCCTACCCCTCCCCAATTTGGTATTCTGCTTTGTTATTATTTTTCTCTTGCTGCTTGTTAGCAAAACAAACAAACAAACAAACAAAAAAAAAAACAGAAAAGAAGAAGAAAAAGATCTAATTTGTTTAGTAGAATTTTAAGCAGAACAAAAAGTTTACTTTTAGTGTGCATGAGAGTGCTGAAGTGGGAGGAAATAAACCCTCTCCCTAGAGGTTTCAAAAGTCCTTTTGAAGGGAAAAGGTGGGAGGCAGAGAGCATTGTCACCTTTGGTCCATCTTTAGCAAATGACGCTAAAGTAATATAAAATATTCCTAAATATGCCCAAATAAATGAATTGTTGTGGTATTGTTTTTTTTCTTTTCTGATCAGCCTTCTAGTTTTGACTTCATTTTACTACTCCTATCAGGTGTTGGTTTGGTATAGGCTGCTGTTCAGGCTAGTTCAGAACTTACCTTGGGTATTAATTTTAGTTAATTGCTGGTGTTACCCTACCCACAGTATGTATCGTACCTTGCCCAGTGAGAGTGCCCAGCATGGTTACTATATTAAAATGTTTTAAGGAAACAAAATACAAAGCTGTAGAAATCCAAACTTCAATAGTTTCATTCTCCATGTGTGTATTTTCTCTAACTCACTGGGATGAATTCAAACTCTACTTTCCAGTTTTGTCTAAGTAATTCTTAAGGATTAAAATATTGTTGCTAAAGCTTTTATTTTGCTAAAATAAAATCTGAGATTTTTATGTAGAAATATAAACCATGAGATGAGTTGTAGGGAGACAGTGATGAGTTTAAGTGTGTATAGAAAGCACTAGTATTGTCAGATTTGTTTAGAAAAATTGAGGTATATAGCCTTCTTTGTAATGTTTCAAAGTGTAATAATTCAGCTTCTCATTCTGGTGTAGCCAGTGCATGCATAAATCATGAGCACACTGCATCTTAGAGATGGGATGCTTGTAGTTGTCTGTACAGCTTACTGTATGGTAACTGTTATAATTAATTACTTGACAGGCTGAATGTCTTTGAGCACTTTGTCATCAATGTGCATGGATGGCAGGTAGCTGGGCTGAAAGGTTCAAGCATTCTCTGGTACATAGCAATATAGAGAGTAGAACTTGGTCCCCTTCCAAGATTTAAATTTGTCCTTGTCTTTCAGAAAAGTGGGAGGCAAAGAAAACGGTGATGCAATGTCTTCTTAAATGTGTAAGTTTCGCCTATCACCTTGGACTTTGAAATTCAAAATGACTTTCCATCTTTAGCTTCAGTTGTTCCCTATACTGAGGACACAGTATCCAAATTTCCTGTTGGTAGCTTCTAAAGCAGAGTTGAAAGTCACAGAATCTCATGGAGGGGTGTCTGTGGGTGCGTGTATGATATACATTCTTAATTTAGAAGCAAATATGTAAATAATGAAAATTTCAAGTTCTTGATGATCAGGAACGGGGTGTTGGTGAGAAATTTGGGCACTGTAACCATGAATCCAGATCATCCTGCACATGTGGTATTTCCTTGTTATACAATGCTTTTTAGGCTGTATTGCCCATGCATTCAGCAAACTTCTTGGAGACTTTGATAGGCTAAAAAAAGTAAGGGGAAAAAGAATTGCAAGCACCTTCAATCATCAAGTCTAGTTTCTATATAAGTGAGTAAACAGCAGAACAATGATTCCTTCTTGCCTCGGTTCTTTGATTAGGTTCAAGGGTGAACTTCTGCTGGTGTATTTGTTCTGTACACATTCAAGCAAAGAAATGAACGCTTCAATTAGGTGGCCTGTTACTGTTTCTTACTTCTGAAGTACCTTTTTGTTGAGTTGTTGAGAGTGTATTATCTTCGCATTTATGGTGGGTTAACAGAGAGAGATGCATTGTGATCACTTCTGTCCTGTGTATTTTGCACTGTTTTGAGATATGAAACAATAACCATGTTTTTCTTGTGAATCTTCTAGTTTATGGAAAGGTGAAAAAATGGTGAAGTTTTGTCCACCTAGATTTTGTCATGAATTTCACTTAGGCCCAGATTTCAGCCTGCATTTGGGGCTTGTTTATCAGTACTTAAAACACCAAGGATGATTTTTACAACAGGGTTTATTTCCTCTGCAGTAGGCGACTGCGAACCGCCCCCCCTCCCCCCCCCCGGGATGTGATGCGGCAGGACCTCCCCAGCTCTATGATCGATGTGTGGCACGTGCTTTAGGGGTGTAGACGAAGCACATAGGGTATATAAGCTAGAGTTCACGTGTAATAAACGCCATTTGCATGTCCATGGTGTATAAGTGCAGTTATTTGGTCCTGGCCTGGTTAAGGTCAGTAGCGTAGGAGGCAATGCAACATTCCTCCCACTTCAGCACTCTCATGCACACAAGAGGTAAACTTTTTGTTCTTCTTAAAATACTACTAAACAAATTATTTTATTTTAGTTTAGTTTACAAAATCTCAGGGATTTGGTTAATTCCTTGACAAGTATTCTTTTCTGATTCTTATAGTTAGCTAAGCTGCCGATTACTTAAAATAATAATTCTGTTTTTCCTGACTCATTGTTTGCTTCACCACTGCAGTTCAGTGCTTCATTTCTAACTTTTGTCTTGAAAGGTAGGTGATTTATTACTGCTTTAAATGTCTGAGAATTGCTGATGAGCTGTCTCTTCAATACTTAATATTTCTTTTTTTTTTTTTTTTTTTTAATCATTTCCTAGGAGTCTATGAAGTAGACCCAGGACTCCTCTGCTAGGTGCTGCACAAACACAAAATAGAGACGGTAGATGACTGAAGAGGGATGGTGACTGAAAGGTAGGTGAGAGACTGCATTTGGTTCAGTGAGTAGATGCTGATATCATGGAGAGATAAGATTGTAAGATGCTATCTGGAAAAAATATGAGAGACAGCTTTGTAGAAAAGGTAGACTTTCTCTATATCTAAACTAAGAAAGGAAGTAGGAAAAATAGAAATGGGAGGAATTCAAGGCAAACAGAACCTGCAGTTCTCCTTCATTCTCTTCCTCCGTTTAATTATGCTCATCTTTGAAAAGAGAAGCTGAAAATAAGAATGTTTATTTAAAGAAAAAAAAATGAAAGAGTAACTGTAAGACTAAAACCTTTGTAGGTGGCAGAGACAGTATTTCAAGATGCTATTTTGGAGGCTACGCACAAATGTTTACCATTGGCTTAAAAAAGACGTAGGAAAAAGGAGTCTGTATAGCTAAATGACAAGGTAAAAGAGACTATTAAAAGCAAGAGGACATCTTTATTAAAGGTAAGGCTGTGTTCAAAGGAGGAAAATAGGAGGAAAAAAAGGGAAAAAGAACGAAAAGAACAGGAAACAAAACAAAAACTGCCTTGTAAAGGTAAACATTGAATTAATAAGTGCTTTTTTTTTTTCCAAAGTAATTCAGTAGAAGGAAGCCAGTTAAGAGTTTGTGGGTCCTACACATAGAGACAGCAGGAAATGAATGGTACAGTAAAAAGCCATGTCAGAAAACTACATAATTATTGTGTGTATGCATGTGCTCTCCACTGAGCTGTGTGGGATAGTTCCTGTTTTGGAACTCTTGTTATGGGATGGTTTCAGTTGGGGCTGCTGCTCTCAACTCAAAACATTTGTAGGAGAAGTGGAAACAATTGTGTGTTCTCGTATAACTCACCAAGTTTTTAAGGAACTGAAAAATGAAATAGACCAGCTAGAGTGTGATGTGCAGCCTCTAGCTTTAAAGCATCTCAGCAGCTGAGGATGTGAAGATGCCTAATTTGATGTCACGTTTTAGAAAGCATTCATTTGGAATCTAGGAACTTCTAAACTGGTAAGTCTTTTGTTTAAACTGAGTGGATTAACTCAGGTAATGGTTTAGTGGATGTGTTAGGAAGGACTCTGGATAAACATGATAATGATACATTGAAAGCATTAATTTCTGTGAACAGGAGTGTAATGAAGAGACAGGCTGATATTAGCCTTCAGTTACTTGAAGAGGTGCCCACAAAGATGATAGAACTAATGTTCTTAGTAGTAGCAAACTATGTAGCAGTGGGAGGGGAGAGTTAGCATGCTTAGGTTACAGATTAGAACACTGGACGTTTTGGGAAAATCCATTTCCTTATGAGCTACATGGGATGGGTTTTGGGTCGCTCCTCATGGAGGTTTGCAAGTATCAGCTGGACAAAGCCATAGCTTATATGATCTACTGTGACTTTTAGTAGTACGTTGAACTGGATGACTCCCAAAAATCCTTTTCAACCATTGTTTTCATTATTTGTAGCCTTACTAAAATGCTGTGGTCTTCTGGAGGACTTAACAAGAATGCAGATGAAAAAGATTGCGATGTATTGTTGAACTTACGTTTTGAAAAGTCATTCAAAGTCCTTACTATAAATCTCAGTAAGAGGGGAGTAAAATAGGAAAGGATTCAGAAAAAAAGGACATAAAGAATGAAGAGAGGTGACAGAGGCATGGAACAGCTTCAGTGCAAGAATGACTGGGAGACTAGGTGAGAGCCTCCCAGTGGAAAGTGAGGTTTTGGCCAGATGGTAATAATGGTACATATCTATAAAATTTTAAGAGCTGTAAGGTGTGTGGGTGGGAAATGAAGACTCCTTGTGCCTTATTTTTGTATCAGAAGAGTTATCAGCTGAAAAAGGCAAGGAGTCCTTTCAAAGCAAGGGAAGAAATTTTTCTGTGCAATCACGGTGTGTAGGTTATTTCTGTGTTTCCTTGCAACAGGAAGGTGTACATACTGCATGGGTATAATGAGCTGCTGAACAAAATTGAAAAAGGGAGGAAAAAAAAAATGCATGCAAAGGTGCTAGCTCTAGGCCGGGTAGTTAATCATCTGAAAATTGTAAAAAGCTGTGCAGTATGTGTTTTGGGGGCAGAGGAGCATATTTCTGCATAATTGCTCTGTTTTTCACTGCTGCTCTTGGCTGCTTCCGGAGGCAAGCCAGTGGGTCAGACTGGATATTTAGTCTGAATGAGTATGGTAATTCCTTGTGGGCAAAACATCCAGTCTGGTCTACTGTGACAATTCTGATGCACTCTTTCGTAAATAGTAAGGTTACAGGGTGCAGTCCCAGAATAGAACTCTTGGTAGAACTGCTTTTAAAAATACTGAGCTGTTATGTAATTTGAGGTCTTATGCTGAACGTAGGGACTTTTTCTCACTGTAAAATGAATGCTTATGTTGGCACTTGATAAATCATCATTCGATTAGTTTAATATGTTCAAAATGTTTCATTGAGGGTTCAGTGCCTCGTCAAAAATCTCACTTTTCTAACTGCATTCCCTATACAATCGTTACTGCCTGTCAAAAAGAGAGTTAATAGAAAAAAAAAAAACCCTCGTACTGGTATATAAGCACTAGTGGAACTTGCTTCTGGGTAGAGGTGGTGGAATTTGAGGGGAGAGATGAGTAAGATAAAATGGAAAGATTAGAGAGGGTATAAAGAGTGAGAAGAGAGTGCTAAACTCAGAGATACTTCTGTGAACACAAATTAATATGAGAGACAAAATGTTGGAGTTCTATTACGACAGTCAATGGGGCAAAGGTAAAAGTGGTAGAGATGCAAAATGGTAGCAGTTGAAACAGCCAAAACTGATGCAGCTGGTAAAGAGAGAAGGTCAAGGGAGAAGATTACTGGATAATGATAAGATTTAATTGAAGGTATTAAATGATGAGAGATAAGTATGAGAAAGTACTGAAGAAAGTTATTAAAAATTAACAAAACTGGATTTTAGGATCTTAGAAGGAAGCAGCTGCTGGGAGTGAAAGAATCAATGTCTCTCCTTTTCAGTCAGTGGTTTGGACTTGAGGTGGATGGATCCATGCCAGTACTAAAGAGAAATTTGCTACAGCAGTATCTGTACTTCCTCCGGGAAATTTTCTGAGGATACTTGAAATAATAACGAAGTAATGCACAGGAAAAGAGGATACCAAGGGTGTGATTTTGAGCAAATGGATGAGAATCAGAGTATAAGACAAAAAAAAAAAAAAGGAATATAGTGTAGGCCATCACCAATTAGAAGTATTACTTAACTCGGATGTTTCCCAAATCATCTAATTCTTTGAGCTCATCCAGGTAAGGGGAAGTCTTTCCTCATGTCCCTTTTACCTCTTCTTGTATCTTCCTTGTGGTGCTGTGTGTGTGGTAATGGGAGGTTTCCCTTTGTGACCATGCTTGGCGCATTGCAACAAATGAAGCATAAAAATGAAAGGCTTGTTTGTGGTTGTAGTTGTTGGATGTTTCTTATATTACAAGTAATGTGGATTGCTTCAAAACAACAACAGAAATTTCCGGGTGGAATGAAGGAGCTTCATTCTCTTTCAGAAGCTCTGTGCCTGATATGTAACATAATTACAGACCACTGAGCTGTGAACACCTTTGTTGCCGATGAATTGGGCCGTACTCTCTGCATAGTAGGTGAAGGAGGATCAGACAGGGATGAATGAGGTCATTGTGTCCAATGGAAAGACTCTTTGCTTCTTGCCACAGAGAATGAGCCTCTTCCCACTAAAATCTGCTGTCAAGTCTCCAGAATTAATGGTGGCTAGGAGTTATTTCTAATACCTGATGTGAAATGAAATAGTCTTTGATGTGTAATTTTAATCTGTCTGTTTAATTTTCACCCTTAACAAAAATCTAAGGAACAATAAGGGCTGTTTTGGGCTGTCTTTTCTGTGCTGGCATAACTGTACCTCCACCAGTCACGCTTCTTTTTGCAATTGAGATGTGACTTCTAAGTATGCCATAAATCTTTCAATTGCCTGAAGCCTCACGGGTTGCTTTCCTTTATCTTGGTTGTTGAAAATATCAAGACAATTTGTAGAAAAGGGCACTGTTTTGAGAGCATTTGAGACCGTTTGACCATTGTATCTCTGCTGATACAGATTCAGTGTTTTTTTCTTTCTTTTTGTTTGTGGTTTCTGTTACATTATTTTACTGCACATGAGAATTTTTTGCATAATCCATTTTCTCTGGAAGCCCTTCTGCATGACAACATTTAAAGTGGCTGAACTTACTTTTCACTCACCTTCAGTTTGCATTTTTCTAGAATATGTTGGAAACCACTGCTGGAAAACATGTAAGATTGACAGCCCTGGAAATTGAAAACCATGTTTATCAGTGGACTAGATAACACAGCCTAGTTGTACAAACTATATATTGTGGCAATATGACTCATGATTAACCTGCTGAGATGACCTCTACTTGAGTTATTTATGGAGCACTGAAGGTATGCAAAGATTTTTGCACAGTGAGAACCTTGTTTCAATTTGCTTTCGTATCTTATTGTATATTTGTTACAGTGTAAACATAGGTTCGTATCTTTAAAGAGAAAAGGACTGTGAAGTCCATACTGGATTTTCCATGCAGAAAATGTGTTTATCCCAAGTCATACTGGTTAGTTGTTGAGCTTGATATGGCTGTAGTGACTAAACAAGTAAATAATAAAATGACATCTTATGTTAACAATTTAAGAAATAGAATGTATCAAGGTGTGTATCACTTCAGCAATGCAGGCTCTTCATGAGGTCATTCTGTTACTACCTCATGGTGGGGGAGTGTAACTGAGGAGAGAATTGGCTTGGTAAGAGAAAGGATGTGGGGAAGTTTTTGCTTTCAAATAATGCTTTTGGGAGTAGTATGCCAATCACATCCTCAATGGTGAAGCATGCTCAGGTAGAGCGTAACAAGTGCACCATACTAGGTAACTTATGTTATTATTCATTGAGAAGCTGAATGGCATTCAAATCATGTCTGTCTTTGAGTTATGCATCTCATAACACTGATTTAAATTTCTAATTTTTTTCCCTGTCCAAATACACACAATATCAGCAAGTGTCTTTGTTTTCTCTGTTGTGTCCAGTCTATTTTCCTCTCAGTCCCTTTCTAGGTCAAACTTTGCATCTCATTATTACACAAGGCTCTTGGTGGAAATATCTTGCATCCTTGACATTTTCTTTCTAGACATTTTATTTTGAGTTCCAACAATTCCATTCCATAGACCATTCTCATAGCAAAGAGGGGGCATGCCTATGATGCTTGCGTCTTATTACATCACTATGTAAACTGTCACTTTTCTGCTCTGTCTGAATCATTCCTTAACACCACACCTTCAGCCAAAGGGCAGGTTTTAGCTGGACTTTATTCCTGAGATATTTTATTGTACTTTTGTATTTCCTTGTGTCTTTGACAGGGTATTTGCAAGTTATTTGCTTGTTTTCACAGTCATTTTCCTTGACTTGGTATTCCTTCTAGAGCTTTATGCAGGAACTGTTCTGTAAGCAACTTTAACATTACATCTTTGTAAATTAATGTGCAAACGTCATCAAAGCAGAGAGCTGGTAAAGAAGGGAGAAGAAATATAACTGCAACAGGCTTACAGAAGAGCAGAAGGAGTAGAAGTAAATAAGAAAGCATACTTAGTACCACTGGAGTTCTGAGGAAAGAAATAAAAACAAATACAAGAAAGATATTTGAGCATTTTCTTTTTCTTTTTTCTTTTTTTTTTTTTTTTCCTTAATGAGTATCCTCTTGTGAATATTCAACAAAAAAGGTTTTGGCTGGATCAGAAAGGAGAGGTGCTGAGGCTTGCAGTGGTTCATAAAGTTGAGAGACAGAAATATCAGTATGTCTTGATTTCTAAGGGGAGTAAATTTATTCTTTTTTATTTTTGCTGGAGTACTCAGCATTACTTACAGTCATGCAGAGACTTTTATTCTTGTGTTTTAACTCACCTTTATCAGTGACCACTTGCATCCAATGTAGCATGCCAAATCTTTGATGAATGCCTAAGAAATCGAGGAAAAGTGGTTGGTCTGGCTTGTTTGTGCATTAGTTGGTGGCTCTGCAGCTCCGGGTAAAATACAGGAGTGAACTCAAATATGTGCTATCCTCCCTGCTGCTGAGGAGTGAGAGGGATCCTGGCACAGCTTGTATGAGATTATGATGATGGTGTGTATTATAGCCTGGGTTAGCCAGCAGCCAGCTCAGGAATGGTTTGGCTCTGGATGGCTTAGGGGAAGCAGGATGTTGCATTGCCTCTGTGGTGTATGGAGGGCAGGGAAGAAAGAAGCTGGTCTGCAGTAGAGGGTGAGAGGAAGAGTGAAGTGGAAGGTCTGTGTTATAGGAGGTTCATTGTTTTAATGAACATAACAAAGAGGGATCCTGGTTATACCTTATGGCTTTTGGAAGCAGATCATGGTGGCCTTAAGCAACAGTAGCTAAGGGTGTTCCTGACTGAAGGTCATCCAGCCTTGCCTTGGAGAACTGTGAAGTGGGGACAGAGCTTTCAAAGGTTTTTAAACTAGTTTTTCAAACCTGTGGGTGAACTGTGTGTCATAAAACATAGGGATATATGGGAACCATCCCATTTAGGCACCTGCGTGAGTGCTAGGAAAAACTTATATGCCACAAAACTGTCTAAGAAAGCAGGAAAAAGCTTTTATTTTTAGAAAATCATGGAGAATATGGAAGCATCCTACCGTTTCTGTTTGTGAGCTCAAGGTGACTTTTGACAAAGTCTTGAACTCTTTGAATCTTAGATTCCTCAAAAGAAAGAGGCTAAGAGTTTTTCAAAAGATGCAGCCTGTGCATACTTACTGTATGCTTATAAGATTCCAAAGTGATAAATGAAAAATGATGTATCCAAAGCTACAGAAGTCTAAAGTGATTTTGGGTATGATGAAGACATCAGTGACGCTTTATGTAATTTGGTCCTTGACTGATGGAAACTGTCAGCTGCTGAGAAACCATTGAGGAAGATGTCACCAGACAAATTGGATTTTCACAACGTTGTTACTTTGTGAAGTAACTTTGTGGAATGGATTTTTTTCTTTTTTTTCTGAAAGCTCTTAAATACAAATGACTAAAAATAGTCACTGTTAACAATTAGGTAAAACTTTGGAAATATAAATGAACTTTAAAAAGACACTTTTGAAGAAGGATACTCAGAAAAGCTGTTGTATATGTGTAATTTATATATATATGTTTTCAAAGATATAAATGCACAGAGCAGCACGGTTTGTGTTCTGAAGGAGACTCCCAAGTGGCTTCTGTGTATTGGAACAAATATGTCAGGAAATGTTCCTCAGGTAACCTGAGGTTATTTAACTTATCTGTATTTGTTGTTTGACAGCTTCATCAGGTGCATTCACTAGCTAGTATGTAATTTCTGTTGTATCAATTTTTACTACTTTTAAACAAAATGTAACTTAAATTTTTAAAAATTGTGATGGAGGAAGAAAATAAACTTTTTTTTTTTTTCTCTCCTTAGAAGGATTTTTTTTCTATCTTGCCCTATCTAGCAAAAGTAAACAAGGTTGCATTGCTAGGAAGCTCAGGCGTGCTCAGAGATGTTCCTAGCATCTATGAGACAGTTTTATGTGGGATTTTCAGTGTAAACATTGCATTAATTTTGAACTTTACCTTTCATGTTTTACTTTGGTTTGGTCTTAAAAGACCAGTCTACAGCCAAAATCTTATAGGAATTAATTACTTTTAATTTCACCTCATTTATTTTAGGAAAAAAATTATGAACTTGATTCTTCTCAGGAGGTAGAAGATATATCTCTGATCATGGGAGACATAGTGAAAAATTAACAAAAGATAGACGATAGTTTGGGAAAATACAACTGGGCCAATATTTTCCTTTCAAATTGGTTGTTCTTGGTTTCTGGTAGTTTTATGAGGGTTTATATGCTTCTGATAGATATCTTCAAAAGATAGAATTGTTAGTCACATATTTAATGTTACTAATTAAAAAAAGAGGTTTGCGTGATGTCTTCAAATATTCTGAATATTAGCACAACTGGATGTGATATAAGAGATTTTTATGTTTTTCCCGCTGCAGTTCTCATTTGAACCAGAGATCTAAATACAAAATCTGGTGTGGAAGAGTATCATGGGAATTAGTGAATCATGGAATGGCTTGGGTTGGAAAGGACCTTTACTCCATCCAACTCCAACGTCTGCTGTGGGCAGGGCTGCCACCCACCAGCTCAGCTGTCCAGGCCCCATCCAACCTGGCCTTGAGCACCTCTAGGGATGGGGCATCCATTACTCCTCCTGGCAGTCTGTGCTGTGCCCTCACTATCCTCTGACTAAAGAAATATAGTATGGAAAAATAAAATAGATGATTTGGTTTAAACAGTATTGCTTCTATGTTAATCATAGGATTGGAATAAACATTAAACTTCTTTAATTTGCATAAGACATTGACATAAATGTGTGGGAAAACTTTTACTGAAGCAGAAAAAAACTTAAATCATTATCTTTGCAGTGGTAAACAAGAAAAGCGGGATAGTTGCCTGCTTACCATAGGCTTTTTCTGTAATTGTTGCAGAGAAACTACATGGTTTAGTTCACTCAAATGTTCTCCTCAGGGTACTATCTCTATTACCTATCCCAGAACTGAAGTTGTAACCAGAAACTTGGTGAGATGAGTAGGTGTTTTGAGGGCTTGTCTTGATTAAAAAGCAACTACATATAAATAAGGAGATGGGAACAGAAGTGTTCCTTAACAGTGATGTGGAATCAGAGGTATGACTTTCCCATTTCCTTTTTATCAGTGTGATAAACCTTACTGTTTCTAAAGGTGTTGATGTAAGGAGAGACACTGTTGGTTATTAATGGGGAGAAATAGTTGGCTAGGAGGACTTACAAGGAGGTGGGAATCTGAAATGCATTTGCAAATGCCTGTGTGCAGTAGTGAGTGGATTCAGCAGGTGCTTTCCTTCCACTGAATCTCAGTTGTCAAAGCTATGGCCACCATGAATTTGCTGAAATTTTTAAAAGCCGTTGCTTTATGAAATTGTACCAAAAAAATGCAGGACCAAACCCAGCAGAAGAATAAATTTGCCTGAATTATTTGACTGAGGCAGTCGTTTCATGATGTTCCGGTGCTTCTCCAGCAGTACTTCTAAGTAGTAACTACTTGAACACAATCTTTATTTTGGAAGTTTGCCTAGTGTTAATGTGCAGAATATCCTCTGATAGTTCTGTTTTAACAGTACAGTTTTGTCCTTTATATTTGTGATTTAACATAATGCTTTTCGAAACATTAGCCCTTAGGGAAGATAATTTTGAGTACGATCAAGCACTTCTGTACAGTGATTTACAAAACAGTAGATATTTATTTATTAACTTTTAGATTTTACATTCTATAGTTTTCAGTTAGATATTAAACTAAAAAAAAAACAACAAACAGAACCCCCCAAAACCACAACTATTTGAAGTTGCTTTATTACTGTCTCACTTCTGTTTTTGCTTACATCCATGTACAAATTGACATTTTTCCTGCAGTTTGTAGATACAAAAATACATTTCCAGATGGCTACAATGATAATGTGATGTGATGATCTTCTGTCTTAATTATTTAACAAACACTATTCAAATCTGTGTTCTCTTCCCAGTTTATCTAGGATTAAAGAGCTAAACTTGCAATACTCTCCTATTACCATATTTTCAAAGCCACTTTTCACAAACTTCAAGATCACATGTGAATTTTCACCCAACTCCAACCTTTACCTTCCTTATTCTCCTATTGACTGAATATATATTCTCATTCTAGCCAAATGTTTTCACATGGTTATTTAAGTCCATTGTCTTCTGCTCCATTGCATGCAATTCTGCCCAGTCATCAATTACAACATTTTTGTTCACTCAAGTCATGGTTTTACACCTGCATTTTTTGAGTTCCCAACACAAGATGGTTTACAGTGTCATGAAGAATGACAAAGCATCCTAAACTATACTGTCTCTTGCATCAAACTTGCATCTTGGTAAAGATCATGGTAGAAGGCAAGACACATGGCCAGATTACAAGCGAGAGGTTTTTTAATGTGATGACACTTTATATAAAATGAAGTATCAGTTCACTGGTAATGCAGAATAATAATCACAGCTTTACTTGCGGTTATAGCTGTGGTTTAGTATACATCACTGATTCCCGGTAGAGAAACTTGACAATTGACTTTTTCTGTGGCTCCCTTACAGGGAGGGTGGATGCCTTTTTACCACATTATTATGATGAGTAAGTTAACAGTTGTGTCACTTCTGGGAAGAATAGGAGTTTGAAGACTGTTCAAGAAATGTTGCTGTTGAAGTGTTTCCCTTTAAAGCAAGGCATGTTCTGCCCTTCTCTAAAGTGTTTAGTTTTGTGAAATAAACATAATTATGTAGCCTAAAATGAAGGAAAAGCAATGACTTGAACTGAGGCTGAGTTTTCTAGTAAATAAGTTAAAAATAAATGTTAAAAATAATCTTCTGGTCACTTGTTTTTCTTAGTAATAACTTTTCAGCGTAGTGGACTGACATCTTTTTATTGCATTCAAGTTTAATGGCTAAATAAGATTTTTCAAAATTAATTTTTGTTTAATGAGGTATAGAGCATCATTTTGGGTCAGTATTACCAGGTCTCTGAAAGTATATGCTTCTTTAAATTCTTTGGTCTGTATTTTATTTTATCATTCAGGAAAATGTCAGAGATATTTAGAAAGCATTTGTATAAGGGTCACTAACAGCCTTGCTGGCTAAAATAATAAAAACTTCTGAAGCTTAATTTTATATTGTGTTTTGTGAAGGATGGCAGTTATGAGAAGGTCCATTTTATGCCTGGAGGAGTCTGTTGATACTGAGGCCTTTGTTGACTCAGTTGTAACCAGGAGACAGATATCTTTCCATATTGTAGGGCTTCCTAATAGATTAGTGAGGGAATATAAAGAAAAAATGCAATGGACTGGGTATCTGGGTGCTATTTCATCTTGCAGTCAAGGCTTATGCACTGAAGTATGTGATCTGAAAAAGGCTATGCAATGCATTTTTCTATGCTTTGCAGTCAGACATATTCACTTTTTGCTAGATTTTATGAATAATGTGCAACTACTGACTTGTATGTACCACACAGCAATAAAAGTTAGTAAAATGAAGCCTATGAATGTCATGCAGTACATGCTCAGATCTTTGCAGAGTGCTTGGACACAAAGCTGGGCTGCAAGGATCCCACCCCACATGTGGCCTTTGTCAGTGCTCAGTCCCTCTGCAAAGCTCTATCATTTTTAAATTCATCCGAATACTGGGGCAAAGACTGTCTACTGAACTGCTATTGCTCACTGTGCCTGTGAGTACTGTACAGCTATGTGTAAGATTTTTCCCCTTTCTTCTTGTAGATCAGCATGTGTTTTATGCTGTGTTGATAGTATTGGCTATCTCTTGGGCTCTAAGAAAAGGCATATAGTTTTCCAATAAGAGTATCAACTGAAAAAGGAGCAGGCGATGTTAGTATAGTTAGAAAGGCGAAGAAGAGCAAGGGTGTGTCAATGGATCTGTGAATCGCTACGGGTTGTCCCCTCTGTGTCGTTTTCTTGCACTGCCTGTTGCTTCTGCCCTCTTCTGGTTCATTTCTATCACCTCATTTTTTCCCTTTGGCTGCTAAACTTCCTCTGTTTCTCCTTCCAATTTTTCTCCACTGCTTAGACTTTTATTTTCAAGCAGTGATTACTATTTTTTGTTTTCCTACAAAATTACTTTTTTTAAAGAAAGGTCTGTGTTATCCCTTAGGATCTCTCCATCTGTCTCCTCAGACTGATTTCTAGTTGCCAGACAGAAAATCCCAGCTCAGTGAACATCCCTAGCAATGTGTTGGGGAGGCTGCTCTGTGTGACCACAGTGATGGACTGGCTGTAAGGGGAAGGAAACTAATGGTTGGGATCTGGGTCTTGAGAGGATCCCAAAAATGCTGGGGAACTAAGGGTTTTTTAACAGAGCAGGGGCTGGGGAGGAAAAATAAACTCCCCAAAATGTGGGGTTTTGATCTAATTTTGGCTGATGCTGTACTAGTATAACTACTTTTATTCTTATCTTTGTGATCCTGTTCTGGACCTGCTGGGCTGGCTGGTGATATGGGTGCTACCATTCACAAGCACTCTGCCCACTGATGAGGCAGTCGTGACCATAGTGTGATGGATGAGATCTGAAGCATCATAAAAACTTTATTTATCTTTTGAAAGCTACCTTTATGGATATCACAAATATTGTATCTCTTCGAGCAGCCCTGGAGAACTAGCTTTTGTGACAGAATATTCTTTTGCTGTCACCATAAGCAACAGACATTAGCAGGTTTTTGGCAGAATGTCGCTATGAGTTTAAGGATTGATTTTTATTTTTTATTTTTAACTGTGTTAGTCAATGACAGCTGATGGGTAACTGCCTCTTGCGGATCTTAAAATTCATACCACTGCAGAAATGAGTAGTGACATTAAGAAAAAAAAAATTAAAAAAAGTTGAAGCTACTTGATAATCAGTTTGTTAGTTGAAACTGAGTCTCACTTTATGAGAATACAAATTAGAAGGACCTGGTCTGTTGCATAGCAAACAGTCTGCGTTACTGGATCTGGTGATGAAACAGGATGACAAATGCTTCAACTTCTGCATTGAAGGTCTGGAGCCTCCAGTTTCATTTTGGTGTTTAATGAGGTTATCTTTGAGCTATTGCTCTAATCTTATCGAGTATCTGAGTGATGCACACATTTCTAAAGCTGTTTAGAATAGGGGGTTTGTCTTAAAGTGATAACATAAGGAGGTATAGCTTTTATTAGTGGATTTGACAGGAACACAGAATTAATCACAGTAGTAACTATATTTTATAAACAAGATTTAAATGAGTTTTCAAATTGTGTCAATGTAATTTTAGGAGAGATTTTTTTTTAAAAAAAAGAACACAGCTAATTTGTGAAACACATGAAATTTAACACGTACATAGTAAAGACACAGGCATTTTTTACTGGAACAGAGTGGAACACTGTTAATCCAGGCTGATGTGGCCCCTTGGTGCCTCTAACTGCCTCTAGCCCTTCTCACTTGTGTATTTCACCTGTGCTGTTGCCAGTGCTGGCAATTGAGAACATAGACATCTTCTGAAAATTAAGCTAGATTTATTTATTTATTTATTTTAGCCACCCCATATAGAAACATAGAATCATTAAGGTTAGAAAAGATCTCTAAGATCATCCAGTCCAACTACCAACCAGCTACCTACTTCACCCTAACCACGTTCCTCAGTGCCACATCCACATGCTTCTTGAACACCTCCAGGGATGGTGACTCCATCACCTCCCTGAGCAGCCTGTGCCACTGCCTCAGTGCTCTTTCTGAGAAGGAGTTTTTCCTAATATTCAACTTGAACACAAGTAATATTGTCTGACTGCTAAGTTCTGGTTTTAGGGAGCCATTTTCCTTCTCTGTGCCCCTTACAGCTATTCTTCTCCCTTTAAAATGTACTTGTTAGATGACACAGTTTTTTTTATGTATTCCTTTTTCTAGCAATTCTCCTCTCAAATGGCTTATATGAATTTGAGGAGTTTGGCTTATGAAATCAAGCCATCACAGAAAAAAGGCACTGAGTGACATCCTAGGGGTGTTCACAAATTCCAGTTTTATGGCCATGCAGCTGCTGATATAATTTCAGGATTTTTATGAATGTTTACTAACAATGCACAACTATGGGAAGATTTTCTTATTAAAAAGAAAACAGCAGTTCCCTCTTTTAGTTGCATTACTTGCAGTAATGTTCTATTCTTCAAATAAGTTGTAAAGATGTCCCACTAACAGTACAGTAGACAAACTTGATATTTGTAGAAGTACTGATATGATTGAAGATGAAATAATTATTGCTAAATATTTTAAAGTGTGCAGTAATAATGCAGAACAAGGTATTTATTTGAATTCATAATACTATTCTAATGCAATAGTGTGATGTAATGTAGTCTGTAATTAGCTAAGTACTTTTATTTCTGGTTCATGCTTATGCACAAGGTGTACGTTGTCCAGTGCAGTTCGTATAATTCTATCAAATTTTATCTGTTTTGCAGTGCCAGAAGTGTAGCAAAGCAGGCAGGGAAAGTGAAATAGATTTCCCAAAGAAATTTGGGAATTTCTTTTTACATGAAACAGTGAGTTACATGAGCAGTGTCTCCAATAGCAGGCACTGCGTGTAAACTGAAACTGGCATCTTTTAACCATACTCTGTTTCCATACTTACACCGAAGTCAGAACTTAAGTTCACTTTGTCATGCACTGAAATTGTTGTTAAGCTGACAGAGAGTCAATATAGATAATTATTTGAAAGCATTGTTGCCAATATTGGCACTGCATGGCAATTCTGTGTCTTATATGGCAGCTTGTTTTAGCCTAATAAAATAAAACTCAGTTTATAATTCAGAGGTAGACTGAAATTTTTGCTTTGTTTTTAAATCTAGAAATATTGGCATCCTAAATAGATGAATTTAGTGCTTGGAGTGAACAATCTCTAATGAATCTGCATGGAACTACTGTAGCTGATACAGGCCTTCCGTGCTTAGCTTTTCTCTTTAGCAATAGATATCTTTTGTTGGCTCAACCAATAAAGTTCTTGAATTATTTTTTCCTTCTCAAATGTACCTTATGGATAAACTAAATAGTACTTTGGTAAATGATAATACACTTACCTAATAAACCTTACATTTCTTCTTGTCAAACATGGTCCAGAAAAGTAGATGAGGGAAAGAGTGCACAAAACCCCTTACATATAGAAATAGAATAATATATTGAATTTTCTAATTCTGCATTTTTCTTTTTACATCCTCATGTCTTTTAGAAACTTGTAAAATTTAATTTGTCAGAAGCCTAATGTAAAAAGCCATGCTAGAAAAACTGTATAATAGTCTAATTTGCCAATTCCCAAATGTATAGCAGTAGTTTAAAAAGTGGTCAGAGTGGCTATTCCTGATCAGTTCTGAAGAATGCTGACTGTACCATTTCACTGTTGAGAGAGATTTGCCTATAGACATTGTGCAGACATGGAGGAAAATAGCCTGAAAGTTTTGTGTTTAACATTCAGCTGGTGTTGGTCCAATGCCCTGTGTGAAGTGCCAGCTCTTGGTATAACAATATTAAGGAGAAAGGGCCAGTCCTTTGTCTGCTTCAAGACTTCTGACTATATTGCATTGTTTCAGTGCTGCACAGGCATTGAGTTCAGGTACTGCCTATACCAGCATGCTCCTGCAGGCAGGATCTGAAGATGAGAGATGGAGCTTGTTTGGAGGCCATTACTGCAGGATGAGCAAAAGGGAACAATCTAATTCCTGCAAAATCTGTGGAAAAGAACTGGTTTTGAAGGCTTTTCTAAGATGTCTGTACATGCTGTTCATACATGCTGAGAGGTGTATTATTATTATTTTTTTTGCTTTTTAAATTTTTAAATTTTTGTTTACTCTTGCTGTGTGTTAGTGTAGCTTGTGGTTTCTAGAGTCCTTTTCCTTTCTCCCTTTGTCCATACCGTACAGTAGTGAAGTGGTTAGTGAGTTTCTGTTCCTCCCAGTTGCTCAGCTTGCATAAAACTCATCCTTTTCTTGTGAGAGACCTGGTGATAAAATTTCCATCTGGTTCCAGCTTGCTTTACTGTTCTTTTGTCTGGGTAGGGTTGCTGAAACTCTTCTGAGTTGCATGTAAGCATCTACTTGCAGCTACCCACAATGTATTTGATTTGAATTTATTACTTTAAATGTATTAATGAATGCATTTAATTAAATGAAATTGAATTAATGGATTAGTACATTTAATTAAACTTAAAAAGGTAGTAGTTGAGCTAGAAAGAAACTTAAATTTTACTGTTTATCTCTGAGATATATTATCAGAACTGCGTTCACTTTCTTTGTGTCTCCTGCACAGGCTAAACTTGTCTTTGGATATTCTGTTTGAGACAAGAGGGAGTGTTTCCTGCCTCCATCCTCACAGTATGAAAAGCATATAGTGAGAGAAGGAGTACAGCATGGCTAGAAAAAAAGTTTTTGCCCTAAAATTCTTCTATAACATGACTGTACAGGTATACAGCATTTACAGCCAGAGAGCCAGAGAAGGCTGAGCTTTCTATTTTCACTTGTTTAATTTATTTCAGTTTTGTATTCACATATTTATGGGTATTTCTGGGACTCTGTGTATTAAAGGAAAGAAAATTCGTTTCTTTAATATAAAAGTACCACATTGCTAGAATTGTTGGAATAGCTGCTGCTGAACTATGAACAAGAAAAACAGCTTCTGAAAACCTGTGATGTGGTATCTGTCCCTCATTTTCCTTCCTAAATACGTATACAAAATCTTACAGAAACTTGAATTAGAACCACCTGGTAGTAATATACTGGTGCTATCTGTAAGTTAGTAATATCCATTAACTATGATATAACCTGCATAAACTGGTTGAATTTGGATCCGAATGGTGCATAATGCTTGAAATGTTATCCTTGCAGAAAATGAACTACCAAAACACTGAAACAGGAGTTTGATGCCCCTTTATATGTGAGTGCACAAAATTTCTATAAGCAGGTGTTGCCTGCTGTGAGCCACAAGCAATTCATAGGAACAGATTCACACTGGAATGTGGTATTGTAAGATATATGACTTCAAAAATAGGAATCTGAATTTAACAGGCTAGAAACATCCCTCTCACTTTTTTTTTTCTGTGAAATGTAAGCAAATTTAGCATAAAAGCTGTAATCTACTATTAAATTCACATAGCGCTCAGATGTATTATGTCTGTGATCTAATTATTTTGCTTTAAATTCACGGGGATTGGATGGGTCCAGGTCTTGGCTGGAAGGATTTTTAAGGCAGTAAAATAAAGTAGTAAGAGAAGCACAATTTATCTTATGACAGCGGTTCCAGTGTATTAGAGAGCAATGTTTGCTGACCATTCTGCTTTCTGAGCACAGCTTTTAAAACACTAGGCTTATTGTGAAGTATCTATTTGTTTGAAATACTTTATTTCAACCTTTAGGTTATTTAGACAAATAGAAAATTTCCATCTTATTAAATAACACACTAAAAGTCAACGAGCTCATATGTTTTAGGATTCAATTTTACTGATCATTTTTTTCCTGAATGGCTTCATTAATTTGCAGAATGACATTTCTGCCATTATGGAGCTGTCTTGAATCTCTTGTCTTCCTCTTCTAAAAGTCAATAATGCCTTAAAAAAGTGTGCTGTCATCAGGCAAGCCTTTGGGACTTGGTAAAGCTGCTGGTGGCAAAAGTGTTTTGAGTCACATCATTAGATTGTTATTACTGTTATGACTGCAGACCAGTCAGTAATTTGAAAAAACAATTTATTTTCTCCTTCCTACTTGTAAGGAATCAAATCTCTCTCCATTGTGAGAAAGGAGTGAGGGGGAGCAGACAAAGTGAACAAGAAAACAGCTGATGTTTTCTGAACCTTTTCTATTTCATGGAGTTAGAATGGTGATAGGGAAGCTTAAACATGATTCTATTCATTCCATGAAGCCCATGAAAAAGCTATTTATAGATGCAGACAGAATCAACCTGCTATTACTTCTGATCTCTTGATGTCACATGACATTTTCTTTTAAAAAATACAAGAAAAAAAAATGAATTAAAACTGACTCTCTTACAAGATTTTTGGAGCGTAATAACAAGTGTGATACATTGGACACTTTATTCTACCTAATGTTTCTGTAGAACTGGGAACAGTGGTGGCTGCACAGAGCGGCCTTGGGTTTTTTTTGCTTCTCAGAGAGAAGCCTACAGGGGTGCCTCAAGTGTCAGGCAAGTTGCATGTTTGAGAGGATTGAAGGCCAGTTCTACAAGAACATGTCTTCATGTTGTTGTGGTTGGGCAGAAATGGCATGTCTGCAACTCCGCTTTCTGAGAGCTGGTGAAAGCCTTACCAGTGCATATCTTAGTGTGTGTGTTTTTTGTTTTTGTTTTTCCTAAGCATGTGTTCAGTTTTCATTATCTATGAGAAGGTAGCTGAGGAAAAATGGGTTTAACAATTACTCTGAACAGGTTTTTAACAAGAGCTTGCTTTATGTCTTATAAAATAGTCCCAGTTATGGGATGGATTTTATTTCACAAAGTACCATTTCATTTGTTATATCTAAATAAAACAACAAAAAAACCACTCATTATTTTCCCATAGCTCAAATACAAAATGAAACGTTTCCAGGAGGGTCGGGAGGTAATAAGTAACAATTTTTGAATGCTTCCGGTTGATGAAGGAAATTAATATTCCTAAACTATTTAGGGATGATGGCTTTATAAAGGATTTATAGGAACAGTTGTGATTGCGTGCTATCAGAGAGTCAAATCCTAAAAAGAGAGAAAATGATTTCATTAGTGATTTTGTTGCTACTTAAAAAAAAACAAAAACCAAACAACACAAAGAATTGTTTAACATCTCTGTTGTATTTACTTTTGTGCTTGAGTAAATTTCTCTGAATTCTCTAGGTGTTTTTCCCCCATGAGTGCGAGAAGAGTATCTAGTTAAAAGAAGTGAATGCTATGGAGGACAGCATGACCACCATGAAAGGAAGCTGCCTTCTTGTACTACTGTTGGCAGGATTTGGAGTATTGGGAATACTGGAGCCAGATGCAGAAGATATTCACTGTCACAAAGCTGTGCACCCGGTTATTGCATACAAGGGTAAGGAGTGAGAGCAATATGTCCTTTCTTCTTTCTAGAAAAAATTATATATATATATATATACACAAAATTATTCTCTGATTAAAATTAGCATAATTTTATATGTGTATATATATATAATTATGCTAAGGAATGTGTAATCTTTTAATTCCTGAAAACTTCTGTTTGTAATGTACCATGTTATGAAAGAAAAGTGCATTCAGTGCTGTTTTCTTTTTTTAAAAAAAAAAAAATAAATAAATTACCTGGACTGTATTCAACACAGGATGAATACAACTAAGTTTGAAAAGTTTGTTTGCAATTTGCTGCTGAATGTGTCAGTTGACAGTGGGTGACTCATTTTCTTCTCTGATTAAAATAGAGCTAAGATCATGGAGTATGTAGCTCAGGTTAGAGGAGGTCACGTATGAGAAGCTGAGAAGTCCTTGACTTAGTGTAAGCACTATTTAGCAAGAGCTAAAACACTGGTCAATGTGTTATCAACTCTGTTTTTCTCCTAAATCCAAAACTTAGCAATATAGCAGTCACTATGAAGAAAATTAACTATATACCAGGACATCCTCCATCATGCACCACTGTGAAGATCCTGGTTCCATCTTCTTGTTAAGTATCTGCAGGTACTGGAAGCCACCACGAGGTCTCCCTCAAGGCCTTCTCTAAGCTAGACAAAGCCCAGTTCACACTGAGTGTACTGGAAGTCATGTTCAAACCCTTGGCCATCTTGTTGGCTCTCCAACAGGACACGCAAATTGTTTCAGTTTATCAGCACTCTGCGTGTATTGTGAGGTCATAAATGGGATGCAACATTTTAGATGCTTTTACTGCTTTTGTGATCTCTTTCCTTGGTTCTATCTCATTGAACAGGCTATGCTCTTGTTAATAAAGCTTGGGGTGCTGTTGGCCTTCTTTTCTACACAGGCATGCTTCTGGCTCTTTCACGTCTGCCAAGATGCTTTGGTCTTTTCAGCTACTCCCCAGCCAGGCAATTCCTACCCAGTCTGTGTTGAGGGGTTGCTCCTTCCCAAGTGCAGGCCTCTGCCTGTGTACTTGCTGAATTTCTTGATGTTGCTTTTGGCCTTTTTCTCCAGCCCACCTTGGTCCCTTTGGATGACAGCCCTTATCAATGAATTTGGAGTTATCTGTAAACTCAATAATGTGTCACCTCTTGCCTTGCCTCCCCTTTGTTGTTGATTAAAATGTCTGCTAAACAGAGTAGGTCCCAGGATCAGCCTTTGATCAGTCAGATCTTCACTTGTTATCAGAGTCTTGGTGGAGTAAGTGTCCTTAAACACTTACTCTCCAGACCTGATCATCCAACCAGCATTTTTTTTTATCCACCTCATTGCCCATCTGTAGAGACAAGCTATAACATCCTATCTTGCATTGAGACAATGCTGGAAGGGTTGAGATAAATTGCATCCACTGCTCTCACCTCATTATCGAAACTAGTCGTTTTATTATGGAAGGCAATCAGGTTGGCCAGGAGTTGACATTGTTTTGTCAAATCCATGCTGACTATTCATTGTCGCCATCTTCTCCATCTTTCCATGAAAGAGTATTCTGTGGAGACTGAGTGACCTTTCTCAGGAATTGAAGAAAGACTGGCTGTCCTGTGGTTCTCATGTTTTATTTGCTGCTTCTTTCTCTCTGTTACTTTCTCTGTTTCTTTTCAGAGATGAAGAGTGGCAGGTTATCTCATTGGTCATAGATGCAGCTTGTCTTCTTTCTTTGATTTTTATGGGCTTAGATCTTGCAAGTTATCCCTGGTTCAGGTTGCATTTATAACTGATAGTTCTTCAACTCTTTTGCTAAATACGGAGGCCTGTGAGACCTTGTTGGTGGAGGCTGAAACTGAAGAGGTGTCGAGTATCTCAGCCTAATCTGTGTCTGCTGGCACTAGGTCATCTGCCCAGTTCAGCGAGACTCACATTTTTCCTGTTTGATATGTGGTTGTTGTTGTAGCAGTTAGAAGCTCTTTTTGTTGACTTGACATTCTTTGCAAGTTTTAACTGCTCTTGAACTTTGATTAACTTGATTCTTACATGCCCATGCAGTGTTTCTAAATTCCTCCTTGATAACTTTGTCCCTGCTTCCACCTCTTACGTATTGTGTTTTTGCACTGGAGCTCTACTCTGAACTGCCTGTGTAGCCAAGCCAGTAGTTATCTTCTGAGGTGTTGGGATGAACTGCTGAGGAATAATTGAAACAAAGTGAAGAACACTTAGAGAATGTAGTCTGTAAAAACATTGGGCATTTAGTAACTTTTATAATTGTCTTTTATATTTTTGAATTTAAATTATTTTACATTAATGTTATAATTTAAAACAAATTGCAAATAGTGTGTAGCTGTGAAGATGTGAGGATTGAGATGTTTTATATTACCTATTGCTTTCTTTGTTTCACTAAGAGAAAACTTTTTTTTTATTTTGATGAATTAGGATTTATTGAAATTTAATTGACAAGAAGATTTGTTTCCACTCTTTATATAATGTTCTGTACTGAAAGTCTTTTTTGTTGTTCTAGCGTTTTAATGCTATAAGAGTAATGATGCCAGCCTTTCTTTTCTCCAATATGTTGAGGAGTGAACTAAATTTGTCATATTTTTTAAAACTGGAATTGCAAATGATCTGTCTAATGTGAATGGGGGACATTTATCTCTCATTGATGGACTAAGTAGTCTGATTTAGTTTGAAATGCAGGTTTTCTTAGTGTTCAAATAGTGTGTGTAATTTAGATTTAAAAATTAAATGATAATTTTGTATTTTATCATAACATACATACACAAAGTTGTAAATTAAAGAAGCGCAATTAAAATTCTGGCACTTTACTTAATTTAACAAACTAAATGATTGTTTCATTTACATGTTTTGTATATGCAACTATGAAGGCAAATAATTTAGATTTGTTACCAGTGCCACATGCTAAAGGTTGATTAAAAATGCATTGATCTGAGCCTGATTCTATCCGTAAATTTCAGCCCACCTATAGGAGAGCAGCTTGAATTTAGGTTTATCCTGCCTTTTAGACTACTATAGTATCTACTTGATTTCTAGTGAATTCTTTCAGTTTTGAGTTATCTGTTCTAAGGTTTGTTGGAGACAGAGGTGTGCTTTGTTCTCTTGTTTCAGTTGCATCTTACGAAGTAGCCATCATTAGTGTACTGAACAGTTCTGTCTTGCTGTGAATAGATGTGGAGAATGCTGCTATGTAGGAACATTTATTTTCAGATTGCTCGTATGAGATTTGGTAATATTTTTCCATGCTACACTACTGACCTTTGTTGTAAAAAAAAGATCAGAAGTAAAAAAAAGATATATATAAATAAATAAAAAAATATATATATACACACATACATATCATTAATCAGTACATATCTGTGATGCATCTAAACTTTGAACTCATGACAAAAATTTCCTTCTCTTAAAATATTCTGATAAGCTGTACCTCATACTTAGCAAAATAATCTGAAGGGAGTAATCAGTAAATCTTTGAAATTATATGTAGAAATGTATGTGCAATGTGTTATACAGTATATAATAACTGGGTAACATTACTAGTGCAGGCACGCAGCAGTTGACTAGTAATTACAGGGCTGCTAGTTAAGCAAAACAGATGAGAAACCAAGAGAAAATATGAGTAAGAGAGGTTTGTCTTTGAAAATGTACGTAAGGAATGAAATACGTGGAGTATCAAGTTATGATGAAGATGTATGTATGAGAGAACTATGTCGTGAATGAATCCTACAGGATCAAAGATTGGAACTCAGGGAGCAATGTATCTCCTGCTGTAAGTGAAGATTAGAAGCACAACTACCTGAGGAACATGAGTATCCATCTATAAGTCTATGGGCCCCCACAACAAACATCCCAGAATCCTGAGAGAATTGGCTGATGTATACTAACCAAGCCTCTCTCAATAATATTTAAGAAGTTGTGGTGGTCAGGTGTCCCTGATGACTGGAAAAAAGGTAAGGGACTACTGACCTGTCAGCCTCACGTCAGTACCAGGGAAGATCATGGAACAGATCCTCCTGGAAGCTATGCTAGGGCACGTGGAAGAGAAGGAGGTGATATGGGGTAACAAGCATGTCTTCACCAAGAACAGATCCTGCTTGATGAATTTTGTCACTTCTTATGATGGCATAACTGTGTCACTGGACAAGGGAAGAGCCACTGATATCATCTATCTGAACTTCAGTAAGGCCTTTGACACACTGCCCCATAACATTCTACAAATTTGAGAAGCATGGTAGGTGGAGTATGAACTATTAAATAAAACTAATGGAGTGAGAATCTACTGTAGTGTGTATGGATGAGCAACTGCAAAAAAAAAAAATAGAAAGAAAAAGTAGTCCCAGGGAGTTGTCATGGTAAAATATAGGTAGGGACTACATCTCTTGCAAGAGCCTGCTTTCTTTTTCTACTGCCCATCAAAAAACACTTAGGTGATGATCCTGTCAAGCTACCTTTTCTGTAGAGGCATGTGCAACTTTTATAATTGATTTTCTCAAGCTAAATATTTTTAGCTGAAAGCCTGTGATGTATCATCTCATATTAACTGGCAAGAATTACGCACACCAGTTGAGAACCTTTACTCAAGTAATGTGCCAGGCAGAGGAAAGGGAAGACAACTTGCATATGCACATGCAAATGACTTTTGACATGACCACAAACACTCTTCCATTGTATTTGTCTCATAAATTGTAGTAGTAATCATAGTGTAATTTATTTATCTGCATAATTAATGTTGTGAATGCATAGGACTTTCCTAGAGTTGAATAAAGCAATTTGTGTTTCACTTGGAAGCTGGAAGTTCCTTTTCTTATTTCTTAAAGTTAGTTGCGGTTTTTATAGGGATCAGATAAAAGCAGGTCTGTAAATAAAAATTGGGATGGACTGACAGAATCATCTCAGTAGTTTGCAGTTCAGTGTGTTATGCACTCTTGAGAGTACCTGTAATAATGCACAGTCCTTCTTTTAAATCTCTTTTTCTCCAAGGAGTCTGCCTCTAGATGTGCAAATGTGCACTAATCTGTTGTAATTTGTTTTTTTAACTTGATTCTGCTTGCTCATGTTACATGTATGCGCTGAAGATTCATCACGTATGTTAGCATAAACTTTGGAAATAAATTAGAGGTAAGAAGCTGTAAATCCTGTAGTGCATCTTGTAGGTTTGAAGGCAAGGAAACAAAATGCAGGTTGTACAATGGACATAGAGATCCAGTGCTCAAGATTATTTATCTGTGTATATGTTTATAGTGTGTGTAAATATGTATGTTTATGTTTGAAATAACTTGAAGTGTTTAGACAGAAAAAAGCATAAAATAAGCTAATCTTTAAAGATAGAGCTGTACAGTTGTAATTCTTATTAATTTTTATCTGGATATGCTTTTATGTGCACACAGTTATGAAACATTAATTTTTATAAAGTATACTTGATTTTATTGATAGCCAACATTTTCTTACTGTTTCTTTTCCTCTCAATATAGTAAATGAATGTGTTTAACCTGAATAATTAGAGAAGGCTATGAAACAAGACTTCCTGTAGGTAAGGACAGTGAGAAGTAAACTGTTTGCAAATAATATTTAGAAAAATAAAATGCCTGTGAAGATCGATGTCTTTGTCAAAGTTGAGCTGTTCTTATTCAGAAAACAAAGCAAACCAGTTGAGAAGATTAAAGCTTGTCTAAATATTTCCATAGTTTTCAAAGCACTTAGCCACACATTCTAGAGAAGCTGTGTTAGATGAAGGTAATTTACTGCAGATATATGTTTTTTTTAAGTACAAAAGTAGTTGCAGTGGCATTTCCCCTTGCCAATATATTTGTGGAACTTGAAAACTGTCTGACCTGCCCAATCTTGCACAGTCCACTGGAGGCTTGTGCTGTTGGTAGAGTCCTCTAGATAGACCTAAAGGGACCTACCCGAGAGCTTGCCTGCTCCTCTCAGGTAGCCATCCTTTTGTTTTGTTTCAGGCAAACTTAGCTGTGTTATCTCATGCAATTTAAATGAGTGGAATGATTTAGCATAGTGTATTTTGTGCAAACCATGCAAAACCCTTGACTGAAGACTTCTCTACTGCTAGATCAAGGGATGCAGTGACCTGTTCCATTGTGGCTTGTCTTGGAGGAATATTCAGGCTTACAGCTTCACACTGCCATCTCTTTTTTTAATACTCTCTCATACATATATATGTAGAGTGGCACTGGCATGAAATGCTGGCTAGCTGATGGATTCGTGACATATTTTAGCAATTTTAGAATATAGATCTCATTTATATTTATTAGGAGAAGTATAAGCAGGTGAAAACTGACCCAATACTGGTTTCAGGTTTGAGGTTATAAACATCTACTGCCCTGTCATTCACTTGCATAAAGTCTAGTTTCTTAGGTGGTTCTTTTTTTATAGGCATCGATTTACAGTTGTGAATTTGAACTTAATTGATGCTCAGAGTATAACTGAGATCATCTGCTCTAGGGCAAGTTTCATTTTTTTATTCTTCTCTAATGTAATCAAAATTTAAGATTGTGCTGTCTCAGCAAAAAAACAAAACAAACCAAAACAAAACAATGGACAATTTTAGAAGCTGTGTTTAGTGATATTTTGAATACATGGTGGGCTGTAAAGAACTTATCTGTTAAATAAACTTGCTTAAAAATAACATGTCTCAGTCCTTAAAAGAAATGAAAGTAAACCCTTCATTTCTACTTGAGGTTAACCAGAAAAGAAAACTAGTGCAGTTATTTTCTGATTTCTTGGTTCGGGAATCCTAAGAAATATATTTTCTTAACCTTACTGTCTAACCACCACAGAATTCCCTCTGTTGGTATTTGTCTAAGTAATATAGATTCAGTACATCTTTGCTTGTTTTGTCATGTGGTTTCTGTATGGAGCACATATGCTTAACATGCGCCAAGAGGAAATAACTTGCGGGCTGAATAAAAAAAGTACATGCTGTATGAACTTGTTTTTGTTTGTACTCTCATCTCTTTCCCCTAATCTTTTTGCAAGCTACTGTTTAAACTAATAATAATCTACTTAAGCTGCTTGGTTTTTATTGCTCTTTTCTTCTTTTTCCACTGCTATTCAAAAATAATCTTTAAAGACCTCCTGCCAGATTCAGCAATGGGATTGAGGTGTGTTGCTTTCCATCCTTTATCTTCCTTTAGGTTTTTCTTTATTTAAAGAACACTTATCAATGAAGAGAAGTTAATGGCTAGCTAATATTACAACTTTGGTTTGTCCAGATGACAGGGCTACGAGATTGCTTGCGCTATCCTTTCAATAACCAGCCACTTTCAAGGAAGAAAATAATACCTTCTCCATATTTTTTTTTCCTTAACAAAATCAAGTCTGCTTTAAAAATAAAATAAATAAATAAATAAATAAATAAAAGTACAGGAGACTAAGCACCCACTAGGGAATGTCAACTTTCAACTGATTACAGTTAATTAAAAAAAATGATAGAATTCAAGATTGAAAGGTACTGTCCCTTTACTCTTTGTCTCAATCAGCCTGCATCTTCGTTATCCAATTCCATAAGGAAACAGAGTATGATAGGGAAGCTCTTGAAGGAAAGAATAATTAGATACTAGATAACTTATTTTTCTTTGTAGAAGTGATCATTCTTTAAAGCAAGTGTCAAATTTCAATTCCTTTGGTTCTCGTAAGCATTCAAGTCAAGTGCTGGGCCATCTTAGAATGTTAATAACTTCAGCAATGAATGAAATGGCTCATCAGCTGTACAAACATGTCCTTCTAGCCTTTGCATAGCTTTTCCATGACTGATTTTCTCTAAGTGTGGTTGTTTAGAGCATGTGAAATTTCCTGGCTGTAAGCAAAGCAGCAGAATGAGAAGCTTCTGCCACTACTGATAAAGAGCTTACAGATAGAATTAATCTGTTTTCTGTTGTGGTGTTTGTGTTTTTTTTTTTTTTTTTTTAAATGATACAAATTTTTAGTGGATGTGGGCATTTTTACAGAAAGACTGTAAAAGATAGATTCCAAACTGAAATGTATTTAAGAAACATGTGGACAATCAAGAAATAAAGATGCTGAGTAGCTAAAGTTGTGTAATCTTTCACAAGCTTTGGTGTGTTTAAAGAGAAATTGAAAAACAATATTGTTCTGATTAATTTTTTTTTCCACTACATAATATTTATTTTTTTTCAAAAAACGTTAAAGGAATATTCTATCTCTTTAATTGATGCTGTCAGTGTGAAGATTCTGTTGATCATTCTATTGATTCTACTGACTGAGAAAGGCCTTAACAAAAGCGTACCCGTTGTTTCTAAATCAACTAGCACAGAGTAAACTAGGCTTTGCCAAAGGATTAAGTTCTCAGTGCATAATGTCTACTTTGATTCAGGTGAATTTTGTTCCCCTTCTTCTTCAGGGTCGTCAGTGCTTTGTGACTAGAGAGCTACTAGGGTTTACTGAAGGAGAGCATGTGTGTGGCTGGTTAGCATCACACAGGTGAGGAGCTGGGAATCAGCCCTTTTTAGCTGGTCTTTGTGTGGCCCATTCATGTCCACCTTTTCATTGTCCATACATATTTTTATTTGTTTTCTTTTTTTTTTTTCTTTGGAGGAGAAGGAGGAAAAAAAAAGAAAAAGAATTACAAAACTCTTAAACTTTTAGCAGTCAGTATTTTAAGGTGATTTTTTTTTCACATGCTTTCTTTCCTGCCTCACTTCTGTGGCACCTTTCAGTTGCTATTGACAGGCCTGGAGGATGCTGAGCAGCTGATTTTGTTTGCATGGCTGAGCATGGTAGATATTCATTTGTAACATGGCAGTTTATCATATTCGGGTGATACAGTACTCTGACCTGTCATAAGCTTATCTTTCTACTAATAGTACTCCAAGTTTTGTTATCAAAGATTTGCAGAGGTTGGAAGGGATCTCAAGAGATCAACCCCACTGACAAAGCAGGTACCCTACAATAGGTTGCACAGGTAGGAGTCTGGACAGGTCTTGAGTACGTCCATAGAAGAATTCACATCCTCCCTAGGTGACCTGTTCCAGTGCTCCATCACAATTACTATAAAGTTTTTCTGCATGTTTGTATGGAACTTCTTATATTCAAGTTCTAGGCCATTATTCATTGTCCTTTTGCTATGTAGCACTGAGAAAAGCCTGGCCTCATCCATTTGCCTCCCACTTCCCTTTAGGTATTCATAAACATCTATCAGTTCCTCTCTTATTCTCTTCCCCAGGCTAAACAGAGCCAGGTTACTCAGTCTCTCCTCATAAGGAAGATGTCCCAGTCCATTTATCATCTTTGTGGCCCTACAGTGGACTCTTCCTGGGGAGTCCCTGTCTTTTTTAAACTGGAGAGTGGACACAGTTTTTCAAATGTGGTCTCATCAGGGCAGACTGGAGGGGGGGAAGAGGGGGGAACTTCCTTTTGAATGCACCCCAGGATACTTTGGGCCTTCTTGGCCACAAGGGCACACTGCTGGCTTATGGCTAACCTGTTGTACAGCAGGACACCCAGATCCTTCTCTGCAGAGCTCATCTCCAGCAGGTCAGCCCCTCACCTGCACTGATGCGTGTGATTATTTCTCCCCAGATGCTAGAATTGCTCTTGTTAAACCACAACCACATCAGGTTCCTCTCTGCCCAGTGCTCCCATCTGTCCAGATCTTGTTGAATGGTAGCACTGCCTTGTAGTGTGTCCAGTGTTATGACTTTCTACACTAAGAAAATGTTCTTTACAATTTCTGAGGATTAGGAGATGATTGTACAGTTAGCTCTTACAGTACAATGACTGAAATACTTAATGTCAAGTACCTGCAATCTGACAGTGTTCTTTAGCAGAAAATTTGTGGAGGTGTTTTTGTTTGTTTGTTTGTTTGTTTGTTGCTTGCTAGCAACTCTTGTTTGTTTGTTTGAGGTCTTTTTTTTTTTTTTTTTTTTCCTTATTGTTGTTTTGGAGCAGCTGGGGTGTGTGTTCCAATTTGAAGTCCCAAGTCCAAGTTCATACTGAGATTAGCATCAGACTTTGTCTCCTTTGCTCTCTGTGTTACCATATATCATTTTTTTTTTTTTTTCCTTTTTTTCCCCCTGCATAAAATATCTTCAGGCCTGAAAATACTTTAAGAGGTGTTGTCTAGGGCAGAATTGATAGAATCAAGGAATTGTGTTAAGCATTGCAATAAAAAAAAAAAAAGTTTAGCATTGTAATATGCCACCTTAGGTGTCATTGCAGGACATTCATTTTGAGAAAGTCTTGCTAATTGAAACAGATGTCCAGAAAAGTAACATGGTACTGTTTTAACTATCTACAGGCAACTGGCCTACACTTATCTTCATTACAGTAAATAAATAAAACTTGTGCAGGTTTCTTTGTGAAACTCCTCATTAAGACCAGATACTCATTTCCTATAATTGTACAACATGGTTTCCTTCAAGGTAAATTCTATGGCTGGGTGCCACAGCCATATTTGAATTGCTAAATGTGAAAAGTTAAGCCCCTCTACAGGGAGGGGAAGGCAGGCAGGGACAGCAGTGGGTGCTGGAGCTGGTAACTGGAAGGGGGAGCTGTGCTTACTGAGGAGAACGTGGGCTACTGTCTGCTTGGAGTGTTGAGTAGCAGAACTGCCTCAGTGAGGAACAAATCTCTCACTGGTGTGGGGAAAGTCTGATGCAACTAGTATTATTTCCACATGTGAAAACAGCTGAGATGGGTGGCATTGTTTTCACAGCTCAGAAAAACTCCATGTTTTGATAATGTACTCATCTGCATCTGAGCTGCTGAATGATTCCCTACTCTGAAGTGTGGGTTAGCATACGTGCAAGGTGGTTTACAGTGCAGAGTGGGAAAAAGTTTCCTTTGCTTCAACCTCCTTCACTGAAGTTTTTTTTCTCTGTCCTGGGAATTCTACAGAGGTTTCTCACGCCCTTCTCATTTTTATTTATTTACTTAATTATTTTTCAAGCCTTTTGGTTTGATTAGCTTTCTGAAACTTCTGGTTTTCTGCTCTTAAATTATATGTTTCAGATTTAGGCCATTTCTCATTTTTGTGCCTTAGATTGAGCCATAATGTTAAGACTTGAAAATACCACTGCTGTGTACAGCAGATTCCTTATGCCTTTTTTTTTCCCAGGCTTTCTTGAACTAACAGCTGATGTGAACAGGATATACAGTAGAAGGAATGTGCATCTGGTGCAGGATAATAATGCTTATGTTTTGCTGAGGTTGTCTCTCTATTTGACACCTCCTGCATTTGTTTTCTTTTTTCCCCAGTGTGTTCTCCTTCTCTATGCCTTCTACCTAAGTCTTCTATAAATTAGTTTCCATGCTGTCCCCCAAGCTTCCCTCTTTCTCTTCTTGTATATGAACTTAATCTTACTGTATTCTAGCTACGGTAGTGTTGGCCTAGAAAATGTCCTGAAAACTTTCTGAAACTCTGTATCTTTGTGCTAGCACCTTTAATTAATACTGTATTATTATTATGTGCTGCATAGTTTCTTGATACTCTGAACATAACCCACTTCTACTAAAATCCACCTCATTTGATGACAGACTTCTGGTCACCTTTAGTCTTAACAATCACTGCTTTTTTAAATGCAGTTTGTACACAATTTATTTTCCTGGCCTGAGTGTGTGTATTTACACGTGACGTTCTTGGGTTGAAGTTTTACAACCAGTAAACCATTCCAACACTTGTAGTCTGCTAGAGTAAACTGGCTTTCATAGCCTCCAGTGATCCCTTAGATCTCTTTACTACCTGTTTAAACTCTTCTCGAATAATATGCTAAGCAGTTTACTGTAATACACAAGAATCGTCCTAGCTGTGAACTTTCATGGAGATGGCTCCTCAGTTGCCCTTAGAAACATGACGGCTAACAGTGATCTTGTGGTTCTGCAGGTGCCTCTCTGTGGAAGTTCTTTTTGTTACATTTGTTTTCTCTAATGCTGCCCTTGAGCTACTGTTTGTCGTGTGTCCAGATATACATACTATTCAAAAAGGGGGGTGGTTTCTAAATCTCCTGTTGACAGCATCATAAAATCAAAAATTTGTAACGATTACTGTGAGGACAGCAGTGTCCTAAGAGCTGAGATGGCAGAGAATCTAGACAGAGACTGCTGTCCCTGCTGTGCTTCTATGTCAGTGGCCTGAAGCTTATATCAAGGTGGTGTTATTCAGAGTGATACTTTGGAGTATTTCACTGCAAAATAGTGAGAACAGATGTGTGCAGTGACAAAATGGAAAAAGAATGACAGTGGAATGCAATGTTCAAGTAGACAAATGTGAGTTGGTGTTGTATTCCAACACATCATGGAGAAAAACCCAGAACTAAGCTCCCAGACCCTTTAGTTTTGACTCTACCCATATCCTTTTTTCATAACTTCTGTTTTCTAATGGTAGTCTGTGTTGTGATATTTCTATGGCTCCTAGTTTGGGCAGTTAGTGAAGATGAGTAGGCTTTTTGCTTTAAAGTGGACTAGGATTTGGAAATCCATATTTCAACTTCAGGTTTAAGCAACAGTCTGTAAGTCACTTAACATTTGTTCAGAATACAGCGCTGAAGATTGGGCAACTGAAAGTTTTTTAAACACAGTTCTTAGCACTTCAAACAGATGTGAAACTTACCTAGTTATTATTTCTAACTACAGTGCTATCCTAAGATGACTTATACTGTGTAATTTAAAAACATTATAACATCAGATGCTCTATGTGTAAGTCAAGGTTTTTTTTTCCTTACAAATGAGGAGAGTGTGGTTAATGAGAGTTCTTCCTGCTAGCTAGTGAAACTTTGCTAAGTAGGTTTTACTGTTGTTTTTCCCCTTCTGGTTTTCTCGTTTCTGTGTACAAGAGGGGGGAGGGAAAGAGGGGGGGGGAAGGGGAAAACAAACAAAAACTTAACAACAAAAAGCTCTAATTGGATATCATGGCTGATGCCTTGTCACTATTTAATTTCTACAGATCTCTAAAGTGATCTGAAGTGTGTAAAAACTGTGCTTGTGGCACTGAAACTGCTTTCATCTAGGTGGGAGTTAAGTCTTTTTTTCCCTTATAACTTGTGTTTGTATGCAACATGCGTGTGTTTGAACAATGAAACATAAACAATTCAAAATCCTTGTTCAGAAAAATAAGAAATAAGTAGTCACTGTAGCAGATGTTACTGTCTCTTCCCTGGGGGCACAGACAGTCAGAACCCAAATTCCCTTTAATTATCCCAGTAATAGACATCTGCACGCACATAAGAATGCAGAAGTATGTATTTCTAGCTGGTGAAGGTTTGTCCATGCAAAGAAAACAGGAATGCAGGCTAGATTGTAGACCTTAGAATCATAGAACCACCAAAGTTGGAAAAGACCTTCAAAGTCATTCGGTCCAAACATCCACCATCAGTATTTCCCCACTAAACCACATCCCTTAGTGCAACATCTAAATGTTTCTTGAACAGAAGCACCTTGGGACTTTGGAGGTTAGAAGTGTGGGCTCTGAAAGCAGGTCAGGGAATCAGGGCAGGGCATTTGCTGTGTCTGTATCTCCCTTGCCCTGTGAGCCAGCAGCTGAGGTCATGACTTAGGGAATAACAAGAACAGTAGTAGAAGAAATGGGGAGCTGGGTAGAAAGTAAGTGTAAGAAAGAAGTTCTAGTTCACTGTTCTGTGTAACATATGGCTTATTTTAAGTGTAGAAACAGATACTTTAATATACTTTTTTTTTTTTAATCCCAATTTAATAATAAATGAACTACTCATAGCCCTGCTGTGTTATGTCCAAAATTGTTATGAAGCTGATAATAGTTGTTTAAAAACTAGGGGCCCAGTGAGCAGCTGGTGAACTTACAGGATAACATCAAGAGCATTTTTAGCCTTAGGATCTATCTTATTATGTATATTTTAAAGTGCAGAGGAGCTGGCAGAGCTTCTAGGTTAGGCTTCAGGACCATGATATGTTGTGTTTGTTGGATGATAGAAGAAAGGTAGCTGCTTTGCTCGTGATCTAAAGAGATCTCCAGAATGGTGGGTTGTGAAAAGAAGCCATAGTTTTGAAGTTAGCTTTCTTTTTTTTCCCCTATAAGCAAAGTTGAGCTCTGAACTATAGATGGAGGTCTGACATGTTTTCACAAGGGGAACAAAATGTAGCATAGTAAGACTTAAAAGAAAAATATCTGTAGTTTGTGGTTGCTGATTTAATCTTGATGGGTAAAATAGCAACTCTGTCTTTTCTTTTATAAAGACTTGTATTGCATTAGCTTATGCAATTGTTTTTATTTCATCCATTGGTGTGCAGAAATCATATTTTCTTATTTCATCCTACATCCTTACTCTAGAAACCTCACAGTTTTTCACTATTTAATCAACAGAATGTCTGTTATTTTTCCATCATAGAATCACAGAATGGCATGGGTTGGAAGAGACCTTAAAGCCCGTCTAGTCGCAATGCCCTGCTGTGGAAATGTTGCTCCATACTAGCTCAGGCTGCCCATGGCCCCATCCAACCTGGCCTTGAGCACCTCTAGGGATGGGGCATCCACAGTTTCTCTGGGCAGCTGTGCAAGGGATTCACTGCCCCCAGTCTATTATTAATGTAAAAAGTGTTCTCAGTTTTTGTAGCGATTTTGGATTAGCTACTATAAATACATTTTCTTTTGGTTCCCAGTTATGATGTCTGCATACTGTTAAATTTGTATTACTAAAAGCAATTACTAAAAACAGCCCTAACATAAATGTACTCTTTTCGATGGGGGTCTACATGGAGTGACTTTCTCATTGAAAACAGTACTAAGTATGTATAGTAGGCCTGTCTGTCCTAAGCCTTTCACTTTACAGAGGAACTGGTGCCTGGTGATACCACCTTTTTTTTTTTTTTCTTTGCTTTTCTCTGCCTATGCTGCATTTAGTGTGCTTTTGGTGTATTCCATTTAGACTAGTAGAGCTGCATGGTAGCAAACACTGTATGGTCTGTTACATTCATCACCTTCCTTAAATTTGACATCTGGATATTTGGACCATATACACAAGGATATGGCAAACATGTTCAAATCTAAGTAACAGGTGGATCAGGAATTTCACTGGGACATGGGGATGGGCTTGGCTTTTGGATATTTTTCAGGAAAAAAAAAAGATGTTTTTATGTGTTCTTTCTGTAAGTTTAAATGATAAATAGGGTTGTTTTTTTTTTTTTTTTTTTTTTTCTATTTAGCTAATATTTGTAATGCAGTAGTTTCTCCTACTAGCATACTAAAGATCTAAGAAAAGGAACAAGAGCCACCTTCCTTGAATGTAATTCTTCGTTTTGGTTGGAATACATATGTGCTTGCTATCTAAAAGTCGGGTTACTTATGTGGAAGTAGCAAGGAAGTGCGCTACTTCAACTCTGGTACTACAATACAATGTTTTTAAGTACTGTCTTTAAACTCTGCTACTGTGAGATGCATTAGTAATTAATTTGACTATGAAATGCATGGTAAAGGATAGCACTGTAAATCCTGTAGAAAGGGCTAATGATTGTCCAGAGCTTTGACCTGAATCTGTATCTATATTGAGTGCTTATGGCTTTGCATCCTATGGGGAGTCTGCATGTGCAGTCCAGGAGGCAGGACTCTACATCATCTCCCTGCAGGTTCTTCCCGAATCATGGCTCCATTTTCTGTAGAAGCATGGGCAAGACATGGTTGTTTTACTGATACAGTTCTGCAAGACAACTTGCCTTAGCAGTCAGGATCTAAAGCTAAGGATGCCAACATACCATTGCTTATAGAAAACATATGTCTAGAATTAAAGATTTTGGAAAAGCAGTCTATAACAGGTAGGCGTTCTCTGCTTTGCAGTAGACTGCTATGTTTAAAGCATTCAGCTTCTACCATTCATTCTTCCAGCTTACAGAAGTATGGCAAGTAACAGGGCAGATATTTGTGCTCAGAATTGGAGATATATAATTATATTATTATATATATTATAATTATTAAGTGTATAATTAATGTATTGCTTATTACTTCTAACTCCTAGAACAAGTCTTTGCTTTGTAATAGAAATAGGAAAATATTTACTGTGCTTACTACAGTTGTAAGATGAGCAGGGGCTAGCTTTAATGATGTTTTCATTGTGACTATATCCAGCACTAAGAAAACCCATTAGAGAAACCTCATACTGACCTGTTTTGCAACAGTGCTAGACTAGTATAGATAGAAGAAGAATTTGCTCTAAAATAAGTAAAAATATGTGAAGAGTGACTAAATGTTATGAAGTAATGTATATGATATACAAATATGTAAAGGATAGCTTTAAAGTTATGTAAAGAATTCCTTGTATTTGTATGGGTTTAAACACAATTTAAGTGTTCACTATGTATAGTTGGAACACTGTGCACCCCAAGTGGAATGAATTAGCTGTTATGGAGCTTTGGGTCTCCATAGCTTGAGGAGGACACAGCCATTTTCTCAGGTCTTGCCTGGCTTCCTCTCTACTTCAGTGACGTGCAGGGAAGCCATGGTGCCTGATGGAGAGAAGTCTGTAAATAGCTTTGTTTTCAGCTCATCTGAGGAAACAAACACTTGTGTATGATATGTGTGTAAATATAGGAACTTTCTTCTAGCTAATTACAGATATATTTTTTTAAAACCTTAAAGCTTAAAAGTTATTTAAATCTGGAAGTCATTGTAGTGAGTGCTGAGTAACACGTACCTTGAATAAACCCTAGGAAAGTAAGTTGTGTTGCTGACACACTAAATCCCCTTTTGGATCAGTAGGTATGAAGTATGAGTGGTTTTGGACAGAGTACAGCCATTCTTTGCCTGAAATGTCTTGTTCTTTTGGCACCTGTGGAATAGTATTTGCACTTATTTCCATTATTCACTTAAGTTGTGGTACTTTCATGCGCAATGAGCTGATGACTTACCAGCAAGATAAGAGTGTGTTTAATTCATTACTGTGAGGATGATATGATGGAAGAGCTTAAAAAGAGCCATGATTGGAAATGTAAGAAAAAATGTGTAAACAGCAGTGAGTTACAAAAGATGCAACAGGTTTCAGCATGCCATTTTTCTTCTCTATTTTTTTTTACCCTAGCACAGAGAGATGCTTATTTTCTTGAAGTTGTTTTGAATGAATTCATTATTCATTGAAGTAGGTAATAATGGGAAGCTTAAAATGAGGGCATAACAATCACACTGAAATTGATACCGATGCTGCACAGGGATTACTGAAGAATTTCTTGTTTTTCTCAGCCTTTGTCCTAAAATAGTTAGCGTTGATGGATTTTGGAAATGTCACAGCAGAAAGTTTCCCAGTGTGCCTTGTTGGTCCCTAAAGAGTGCAGTGCCACAAAGAAACTCCAAGCCAGAGCATGTTGTGGAATGAGCAGGTAGATGGCCTCTTGCCATCTCTGGTAACTCTGCTGGTGGATCCCCCTGGGGTGAAGGGAGGCTGGCAGCAGGATGGCATGGGATATCATGGAGGAGCTTCTGACATGTCCCACTGACTTTCAGGAGAATAGAGATTTGGTACAAATAGATATAACGGGGAGGTGAAATCTAAGATAGGCTAAAATCAATATGCAATCTCAGGAAGATGAGGATTAATGTACCATACTTAGATTAGATATGTTTAATTAGAAAACAACTTCAGCATTCAGTAGCAGATTTTAATTTTCTTATGATAAGATTAGTGATTTTGTACTACTGATGCCACCCAGAGACCTCTATTAATATTGCAAATCTCATTTTCACAGTAGTTCAATTATTATTTTGCTAACAGAATATCTTCAAAAAGTGATTCTGCACAGATGTTTAATTTTGTGCTTCTTATTTACCCAAAAGGACACCATGGTTTGAAGAGGCGTATGTGTACATCATGAACACTATTAATTTTTCTTGATATCTATGTTAATTTTCTAGTGAGATTGGAGGTCTCATCTTTCAATTTCACTATTTTCCATTAAAGATCACTTCTGAATTCATTTCTAAATATACCTCTTCCTCCCTTATTTGTCATTTTTCAAATTATTTTTTAGTTGCCATAACTCAATTTTGGTGGGCTGAACAGTGAAACTTAGGTTAGAGAAAACTTGACCGTTTCATTTACAAAGAACTGCAGAGCTGAGCAGCCTGTGGCTAGTTCACAGCAATGTACACCAGACAAGCCAGGGCCTGTTGAACAGACACTAATATTAAAGTAAAAATGAGGCACATTTCTGTACTTCCATTATTTGTATGATTATCTAACACCCTCCTGCCTAGCTTTGATTGTTAACCTCCTGTTAGAAGACTCCCTTGACTGTTCTATGAGCGGAGGGAACTACAGTGCATTTTTTGTTCCATGTGTTTATGAACCATGGCACACTTTGCTTCCTATTCAATCTAAGCTGCTAAAGAAAGAACCAAACCCTGAAAGATCCAGGGAAACCCACTGCAGTTCACAGCTTGTGAAAGAGCTGTAGGTTCCTCAAAATCTCTTGACTCTTTCCACATTTATCTTTTAATTTCATGGGAAAAGATCAATTTTCTTTTGGGAACATTTTTGAATTATAAGACTTGCAAATTTAGTACCACAAGGGCAGCTCTGAATGTGCCTCCTATCTTACTATGTTGGCCCATGAACTCGGGCAGATATTGATGGTATGACAGTAGCATACAATGCATTACTCTTCCATGGAAAGGCTTAGGTCTGAGAACTATGTGGAAAAGTAGATGTGCACATTCGCCTTTAAAAGAGGAGAAGATGGGGAGAAGATAGATTGAAGATGTGTCAGAATAATTTTTTTAAATATTAGGTGTGAGAAGAGAGGATTCAGAGAAGGACTGCATATTTAACTGTTGTACATGAGATATAGTTGGGGGAAGAGAAGGGAAAACTTGGGATTGGAGAGAACTAGGGAGGAGTGGGATTGCTGTAACTTGTCACCTGTGATCAGCACGCAGCATAGCTTGGTCATCTCAACAGGCAGCTTTTAATTAACTTATGCATTCTTTATTTGTTGTAGTATACAAAATATATAGCTGTGTTATTTTGGAAAGCATGTCATGTTGCATCTATATGAAAACAATTAAAAAATGAAATTATTACTTTATAATGGGTTTTCAATTGTAAGAAAATTATTTTATGGATGTTTAATAGATTTTTATACAATTCTTACTTTAAGGAGAATTCGTGAAAGAATGGAAAGAATTTCACCTGTGGGTTTTCAACTAGATTTTGATGTATGGGTAATTTTCTTCTGTGATGCAGTTGCATCAATTCTTTATAGTGTGACTTGAAGCAGTATTCTACCAATAAGCTTTGGTTTCCCACTTAAAAGGGCTTTGATTCTATTTTTGTTGTTATTTGCTTGCTTTCCTGTGCAAAAATATCACAGAGGTGTAGTTTTCTCCCATAAAAGTTTGCTCCTATGCGACACATGATGCTACTGTGGAAAACAAGGCATGGTTTTAGAGCTTTTGATGAAAAGAAAGTAATTCTTGCTGCCATCTGATCTTCCTGACCCTTATTCCCTCAAGCAAGAACGACGCTGAATGCAACAAAGAAAGGATAAAATAATTTATTGTTTGCAGGAGCAGAGGGGAACCAGATTTCAGTGAGATTTCCTAAATTCTCTTCTCGCTCCCTCACCTTGACTTGCCTTGCACTGCCTGACCTCTGCCCTCCCTGCTCCAAACCTGGAAATGATGTTGATCACCTCCTTGCTGTACCTTGAAGTTTTATTTTACTGTACTGAGACAACAGGACAAGCGGAAGAGAATTGCTTCTTGGTCTCCTTGGGAGACTTGTGCCATTAACTCGTGTCCTAAGGTTGTTCTTCCAGCTTTGGTGCATCCTCTGGCCTGGTTTTAAAGCTCTGAGTAAGTGAGCTTCTTAAAGACTTGCATCTCTATTTCTTTATCTATGTCCTACCCGATTTCTTGACTTTTTACAACTTTGGTATTGATCATTTCATACAGAAGGCATCACTGAATAGTTGAGGTTGCAAAATCAAGTATCCAAAAGTTAGGAAATGCCTGTTTTGGGCTTTCCTGTGCAGCCTTCTAAGGTGTAAGCATAAATAGATAAATACATATAGTATATATATGGTATATATATATAGCATATACAGCTATACAGGCCTATAATGTGTTAATGTGTATATATATTCTTTTCCCTGCTGAATCCTCCTAGGTTCTGTACACGGCATCTGTAGTGGTAGCTGGTGGCAGCTGTACATAGTTGTTTAATAAGTGGCCCTATCCCCTCCAATGACCTGATTTGATAACCTATCCAGCACAGATGGAAACAGCTACAAATTCTGCAGAACGTGTACAAACTGACATTACAGGCTGGTAATTTCCCAGATGCATACAGGCTGTCATTAAAAATGCAGAAGTTAGTTTTCTGACACCCAAGTGATTCTACTGTGTGGTTCCATCTGTTTTTTTTTTTTTTTTTTTTTTTTCCAAAAATATGGTGCTGCAGATTCTACACAGTATGTTCAGTGATTCTCTGCAATGGCTGAGAATGGCTGAGAATTTGGGCACAGAACAACGTTTTTCTCCTGGGCATGTAGGCATGGATGACCTACCTGTGCTAAAACTTCAATATTTAAATTAAGAACAAATCATCCAGAAACAGGAAGAAGACATGGATTGTTTCAATCCAGTCTTTTGCAAAAGTAAAAATATCCATGTGAGTTAAGAAGAAAGTTTATAATGGGGGTTGATAACCTGAACTGCAGCTGGGGATATCAGTTCCAAAAATGACAATGCTGTAGTATTCTCGGGGGGGTTGGTGTTGACTGTATTCCAAATAGCGTGACCATGTGCTCAGCCTTGGTCTTTTTATTGACTTTTTTGTAACTATAGTCCTTAAATAGATGGTTCAGCAGGTCATTGTGTCATATGCAAGTAGATTTCTTCTACTCTTGTATACATTCCATGTGACTTATTTGCAGAAGAATGTTTAAAAATAGCCTTTTGATATTGTGAAAATTAAGAGAAACTTCTGAGGGTTGTACTTCTTTGCAACTACACTTTCTTTAAAGAACCATTTATATTCTCAATATGTCTACATAAAAATAAGTGAATCTTACTATGTTTCCAGAACAAAGTTTGTCATTTCTGTGGTGATATTAATACACTATTGTGTCAAACTAGTGATATGGATGCAAGAATAATAGCAGTACAAATATATAAAGAGCTGGTGTTCTACTGGTTACTGAGTTGGTTATTTATGTGTGTTTAATTTTGAAAATAGGAAATGCAGATACAGCTTGTTGTTGATTTTCAGCAGCTTGCACTCTTTTCTGCCCTGTGTTTTATGTAGTAGTGCATTGGTCTGAGGAAGACAAGTTATAAAAATGCCTGATATATTTTATAAGTCTGTAGTGAAGATTATATGGCAAGGTGTTGGAAATATTCTATATTTCTTCAGAAGACCGTAGTGAGAACTCACAGCCCCACGATATCTGCAAATGGACCTGATGTACTGTAACTATGATATTTACAATAACAAATATATTTCTTCTTCGTTGTTTTAGAAATTGCCCCTTGGTTACACGTGTTCAGAGCAGAAGATGCTGTAGACTTCTCACAATTAACATTTGATCCAGGACAAAAAGAGCTTATTGCTGGAGCAAGGTGAGAAATGTATTTTCTTTTCATGTTGCATCAGATTTGATTTTATTATATGATAAGTAATACTGAGCCAAATTCTGATATCGAGTTTCTCTTGTATGACTCCCTTTCCACACTCACTCAGCTAAACACTGTTAGTTTATTTAACTTATTCCTGACCCAAGTTAAAAGATGGAATGCCTGCTGTTGAAGAGTGCACAGTGTCTTACTCTTTTATCCTTTTTAAGAGGGATATCCTGGGGTACTCTCAAACTTTGGATGCATACAGTAAAACAAGGCAGATATTGTATGACACTGTGGCAGAAGTTAGTATAACAAAAAACTTGTAATGATTTGACTACACAATATCGCTCTTCTTGCATGGATGATTCTAATAATTATTCAGTGCAGTGCCAATTACAATCTGCTGAAGACTGCAGAATTAGTGTTGAAGTCAGTGATAATCATCATTTCTACACAGTAAGAATGGTACTTTGCAAGCTGTGATAAATAATGATGCTGTTCTAGCTGTCAACATTGGAAGCACTGTCAGTCCTTATACACCATTTTTTTTTCTCTTAGCATCCAAACTATAGTAAAACATTTTCCTTGGCAAAAGATCTTAACCAACTGACTTAAATAATAAGTCTTCCTTTTGAGTATGTTTTACTGTACAAAATTTTTGAAGTTCTAGTCATGTAATTTTTTTGTTAGATTTAGCATTGGAGTATATTTGTTTCCCAATTTGTTTCCTATTTGAAAATGAGTTTGAACCAGACAGAGCAGTATAATGTACTGCAAGAAACTTTTGTCCCTGCAAGAGGTGAACCTTTCTGTGTGTCTAGCACACACATTGTACTATTCTTGAAGCACTTGCTATACGGTATAATGACATTCTGTGTTGTGGGGTCACAGATTCAGTTGATGAGCAAGCTATTGCTGGGGTGCTGCAGGCTCATAACTGCAAGAGTTGGTGTTACTGATTATGTACCTTTTACGTGGAGTCCTCCTGATTGTGTAGAGTGAATCCACTCCATGAGAATGTGATCTAGAGCTTCCGGCTCCTTTTCAGGAGTGATGCTTGCAGCCAGTTGTAGTCACAAATGGTTCCAAGGATGTTACAAATGTGAATTTTTTGCAAAATTTGAGAAGAGGAAATAAATTTCTGAGTGCGTGTGTATGTGTGTAACTTTATCTGTTGAGTGATGAGTTCCCAGAGTTTTTCCTTGAAGCATTGTTTGTATCTATGCTTCACTCTAAGTCATCTGAATAGAGCATTAACATTATTATATTTGTGCTAAGGCCTGTGGATAAATTTTAGTTCAAGTTTCTTCCTCATGTACTTTATCGGCTTTACATGTCCTAAAAGCAGTGAGAAATTTTCTGTCCTAAGCTGCAAATGTGCTCTAATAAAAGACAGTGAGAAGAATGCACTGTTAATTTCTCATTTCCTGTGCAATATCATTTGCAGAATCGTTTGTCTTGAGTTATTCCAAGAAATTATAAGTTTATTACCTTGTGTTCTTGTACTAGCACTTTTGTATTCAAAAACTAGTAACTACATCAAATGAAATTTCACTAAGATTAGGCCAATTAAAATTTCCTGTTTTAGTGGTGAAAATGATAGTCTGTAATCTTTTAATATGTTACCCAGTCATTCAGTAGTAGTGCAGCACGTGGCAAAGATACAAATAAAGTTGCATTAATATATTAGTTGATTTACATTGTCAAGAGAAGTACTCTCATTACAAATTATTTCTCAAGCATCCAAACAAAACTGAGGGGTCACGCTTATTCCCCTAGGCTTCCGCTTTAGTTGAGCTGATTAAGAATGATTTTCACAGCCCAGAGCTCTTCTATCTTCCACATTCTATAGCCTCCATAGAGGTTTATGACTTCTTTAATGTAATGAGCAAGATGGAGAGGATCCCAGCTGAGACACACACTGGATTCTCTTTGGAGGCTAAGCAAAAAAGGCAGATATGATCCTATGAGTCATTAAAAACTGTCTCCACTAGTGACAGAGAAAGATTGATACTATTGCACAAGATTCTTGAGAGAATTAAACTGTAATAGTGTATATAATTCTGCTTGTATATGCTTACAAGAGATGTAGGGAAGAGCTGCCAGAAGAAAACTGGAATCAGTGTTGGGAGAAAAGGCTGAGACTGTGCGCAGTGACTGCCTGTAAATCCATCAGTGGGTACATCTAGTGGAGGAAATAGCTGTATTAACTGTACAGTAGTGTTGGCAGTAAATCAAATTATTTGAAGTTGGCCATGGGTAATTTAGTCAAGAAACAATGAGTTTTGTCACATTTTACCAGCATGAACAGAAGAAAAATAGCTATTCTTGAGATAGAGATCTGTAAATATATGGAAGGAAGAGTATTTTCCATAGCAGGCAGTTAGCCGGATGGCTATTTGCAATCCTTTATTGCTAAAATTAGTCTTGCCTACTCATTTTGGGAAATAAAGGTGATCCTCTGGTTGTCTGTGAATGTTCTGCAGCTGTTTTGCAAAAAAACTTTATTTTTTTCTCCTGGACACAGCTATCTTCCCATTCTCAGGAGACTTCTCTGGCTGCCATTTTGTTTTGTGAAATGTCCAGTTCTCCTGCAGGTTTTGAGTTGATTAATTAGGAGTATCTTAGGCTCATTTCACTTTCCTTGCACCACCCATAGAGATCTCTGAAAACTATCTGAAGTGGACCAATGCTAGCTGACACTTCCATTTTAATCATCCCACCCACCCTAGCACTAGGATTTTCCTTGTGCTACGGTATTGCCTACAACTTGGAACAACTGCCCCATTTCCCCCATTCCTCCACCCCCATTCTAGAGAGAAATTATCAATCTGAGTAAAGGTTCTTTCTGGCTCAGTCTGGCTTATTTCTAGAGTGTGCACAGTTATGTTTCTCTGAATGCAATAGAATAAAGTAACTGCAGTCAATTTTTGTTAATCGCCTCTCAAGTTTCTCACAAATCTTGTACTTCAACTGTGGGAGGTGTCTTGACCTCCTAGGTCACACTTAAATGCTTTTCCTATCATGAAGTCCAACTTGTTTTAGTAGTGACTGCTTTAGTTTCTGAATATTGCTGTTCAGTAAATGTTCAATTATACCTTCTGTTTCAATGTTAAAAGAACACTAGCAGAGCTAGTGTTTAGTGTAGGCTTGCACTTGTCTGCATGTCAAAGAGTTGACAATCATTAACCCCCTTCCAGTGTAACATGTTTGCTTAATAACGTATTGAATCTGAAGCACAAATGTGTAGTACTTTTCTTTTAAAACCCTATAATTGTGTCTTCTGTCAACCTGCTGTGCAAACTGAGATATATGTGTGCTGTTGGCGAGGGTTTCAGAGGGAGAGGAGTGTCTTCTAAAATGATGGATGAATTAACCTGGATCTCAGTAACAACCTTCCATTGCTCTGATTGCTTGGGACCTTTTCCCACAACTTGCCTGTGTAGAAAATTTAATTTAGTTAGCTTTGAGAAATAGGAGGAATGGGGTTGGAGGAGGTGGAGACAGACGTGTAGAGATAGAGGGGAAGCTGTATTACCTGACATTGATGAAGCAGCCCAAAGCACGTGGTGAGGACAAGCAAAGATTAAACTTCAATTTCTGAAGCTAAATTAGGGGAAGAAGAATTATTTCTATTCTGGTTGCTAGGTTTTAAAATTAGCATGTGGAGAATATGACAGATTTTTCAGTATTATGTCAATTGGTCTAGATTTAGTGTAAAATGAACTGTTTCTTCTAATAGTTATGTGTTAAATTGGATGAGATTATACATTTAAGTGAAATGAAATAAAATAGTTTAACAAGAGACTCTGTGCACTTGTATGGATGCAAAACAACTGTTAGTACATTATAGGGTGGCTGTTGGCTTTTGATGTTGAGTTTTACGGGAGTATAGCTAAATTACCCTCTCTCTAAGCTTTGCCGCAGAAATTGTTCGTTACATCATGTATGACCTGACAGACAAAGTAAATGAGTTCTCTGAAAATCTGAAACATTCACAGGAACTCATTTGTTTTCTTCAAAAAACAAAACATATATCAAAACACTTTTTTTTTTTTTTTATAATTAAGTGGCATCAGCGCAGGATTACTTTTAGGACATTAGGTCATCACTGAGCTCAAGGAAATGAAAGGCCATTTGTTTATCTTATTCTGATAAATCCTAATAAAATATTCAGGTGTACATTTACCTGTGTGCTATTTAGTGGACCTACTTAATAATATAATAATATAATATTATCAAATATAATCAAATATGATAATTAATCCTATATTTTGGGAAGCTAGAAAGCATGGAGATCATGAAGTTCCCCACTTGCTTTCTTTTTTTTATACAGACTTTGCTCCATCTCCTGTGGTGTTTTTTTTTTGTTTCCCCCCTGGAAAGCTCAAATAAATGGGGGAAGACCTTCTCAGGGGGAGGATGCAGCAGTGTTGGAATTGTCTTGACAAATGGTGCATTGCCTTCTTTCTCCTTATTCCCTGACAACACAGTAAACACTTAACAATTCTAGTTATTATAAATCCTAAAGTGTTAAAATTCTTCCAGGCATCTAGTTAAACAGTTAACTAGAATCTGTTCTCAAACCCAATAGTTCAAAGGAGAAATCCTGCGGTTTGAAATAGTTGCATTTTCTTTCCATCTGTTCTTTTTTTGTTGTTAGTTTTTCTTTTTCCAAAATTGTTTTATTCAAACTGTACCAGGTTATACCAAAAGAAGGTTATTTGTTTAAAGTGAGAGTAAAGTAACCCTCTTCTTCCCAAGCATCTTCTGCTTAAAACTGTGGGCTTGTAAGAGCCTGACTGGAGGCTATTCATGAAGTGCACTATTAAAGTTTTTACAATTCAAATTTGGCTAGTTTTTGCTATACTTTAAATTCTTTTGTTTGCATATAAAAAATGGGTTCTAAAGCTATTATCCAACTTTTTTTTAATAGAATAACATATAAGTAGATTTCTTTTCTTTTTTTTTTTTTTTTTAAAGCAGAGCTTTTTAACAGCAGTGGCTTTCTCCTGTATGTTCTCCTTCAAGTTAATTAAACTTGCTTTGAGGTTTATCACTTGCTTGAGGTGGCTTATTGCCTCAGTCACTCCTTATCCTGCTGATGAAGGACTATAACAGTATGCCTTTTCACTTAATTAGATGTGTGTTTGGGAACGTTAATTTGAACCATTACTACTACTTGCGACAATAACAGAAAGGCAAATTAAGGGATTCATTAACAGTGGTTTACAGATCTCTAATAAAGGAATAAATAACTGTACAGGTTCACTTCTTACTGTTGTCTGCTCCCAGCAGGAGAATCTGAGTCTGTTGTTAATGAGATGCTTTGAGCATACTGGGAGAATATAGGCACCAGGAATTAGCTGCTGCATGCTTTGAACATCCATCTGGGTTTTATTGCTCATTTAACACTTTGTTCAGAGTAATCAATGTCTGTCCTTCCACTGATTGATTAGATCTAATTTAAGGTATGGTTTAATGTTAAATCTAAGAGAAATTTTCATCCTACTGAAAAAGGAGGGTCTTTTTCCCCTTGTCTCCCTTTTCTACCTTTGTAAATGGATTTTTAAATATTTTTGAAAGCTAATGCTTTGTCCTTCTGTTCATGTCTTTCTCCACTATGATACCTTTTCATCCAGGTCTGCTGATAACTTGATTGCAAAGTAAGACTAGTAAGACTAGACATTTCTCTAACCCTGCAAAAACTGTTTGTTTTCTTGTGCTGTTTCAATGTTTTGCCATTTTATTTACTGTACAAACATGATGCAGCATTAGAAGAGCTCTAGAGGTTGACCTAGGACAAGACAAAAGGAAATATGGCAGGTGTAAATGAAGATTTTTTTAGCAGAGACCATGTTATTTCAGTGTAAACCATCTTCAGAAATAGTATCAAAAGAAAGGTGTTCTGAAGATTCCTGTCTTTAATTGAAGTAATTGTCTTTATGTGTACATGCTTGATCTGTGCTAATTGTAGTACAACCCTTGCTATGGGATATACCAATTTGTGCCTTCCTTTCCTTCCCAGTTAGACTATATTCTCATGCCATTTATCTACTCCTTCTTTAATGGTCTTCAATCCAGCTGTTGTAGTTCAACCCTACTGACAGATTACTGACAGTGCTTTCTGACCTTGCCTCCTTCTGCGTACTTTTATGGCACTGGAATGAAGGGCAGGGAGCTGCTGCCTAAGAATCTGATACCATGATATAAAAGTCCTAGAAAGCAGCAGTGAGACTTTAAGATATTAAAGATTCAAATAGTGAAAGACCACAGAAAACATTCATGACTATTTATGTGGTAGGCTGCTGTATAGTGTATGTGGTATCATCCAAAACATAAAAATAGAAGGCATATACTTGAAGTGTTGCAACACAAGAGTATTAAAGACTTGATATACCATTATGACATACCTGATTAATGTTTTTGTTGAGGTGATATTTCAAACAAAACTAGTATGAGCTGAGTAAGCTCACAAAGTTGTATGTATTTAAAGAATAATAACCAGAAAAGCTGTGATCTAAAGGCATAAGAGATGCACAGGTGACAGATACACTGTGATCACTTCCAGCTTTGGGAGCCCAGGTGCTGTATGAAGGAAGCTTGAGCTGACAGAAGAAGACTGTAATATGTTTGACATGGCCTGAGGGGACTTCAGAAGGAAAGTGAGCTCCAGAGTTGCACTTGGTACCTTCCTCCTTTTTCTGGAGAAGCAGTTGGCATGAAATATCTAGAAGCGATGCCTGACTGTTATTGGTCCTCTGTGAGGCATGCTCTGTTGAGGCTGTGTGTAGAGTAACAGGGAGGTGTCTATTATAAGACTTGTTAATCCTGACAAGTAATCATCATAGAAATAAATCAGGTTTGTTAAGCTCCTTGTTGACTGGGTTGATTTAGTTTATAATACCATTTTTTCCTAATTTATGCCAATTCTCTTTGCAAAGCTGAGTGCCCACTGGTCAGTCTATGATAACCTCACCCTTCCTTTGTCCTTTTGAATATTGATAAAACTTAACTTTACTTTTCGTTATTGTGATTTTACTGTTGTCATTTAATATAGATTTCTTTTTATTTCTGAGATGTTATTCTTAACTCTTTCATGCTTTTTTTTTTTTTTCTATATGTTAATAAACCAAGTCAATTACCTACATGGTAAGTTTATGATATAGGTTATCTACTTTCCACTGATTGATTTAGTTCCAAATGCTACTTTTATTGCACTGAAGAACTGGAATTGGCTTTCACCCAAAGCTTCCCTTTTTCAATTATGAAATAATGACTTTTGACTTTTGCTTAATGTTTAATTTTGAGGGAGCTTATACTGTAGTCTTGATTATTTTTTATTCCTTCCAGTAAATTATGCTAAATTTTGTTCCTTCATGTGAAATAATTTCTTCAAATGTCCACAGGAAAGAATTTTTTGCTGTTTTATTTCCAGGAGATTTGGCCATATCTGTTTGGTCGTGCCTTGAGTTTCTGACTTGAGCTCTCAATTGCAGAGGAATATGGGTGCTTGTGTGGTTTTTTTTTTTTTTTTTTTTTATTTTGTTTTTGCTTTTTTCAAAAATTGAGCCTATAGTACATTCTCCTAAGGGTTGTGTGCCACCTTAATGTTCTTTTAATTTACATCTGTGCTTAATACAACAGTATTTATTGTTCAAATTTTATGCCTTGCTGTTTCACTGAAAGAGGAAAGTACTATGTTTCACAACCATTGTTAACACTTTTTACACTCCATAGTGGATGGGTTTTCAGTTGATTTTGACATGGACTTGGAACATGAAACATGTAGCAGATAAATTTTATCCTTTTACTTGAAGTCATGCAGGATGCATTCACTGCAATAAATTGAAGTACATGGGGACTAGTGACTGCTTTTTGTAGTGCTTCATTCAGGTTCCCACTGATGCCAGTTGATGTCTTTGTTATTGAGTTTAAGCAGCCTCATGATTAACCAATTCTGATTGGTAGCGCAACCAGGAAAGTTGTTCAGTACTGAGAATGTAAAGCAAGTTTGTCTGTTGAGGGTCTAAAGTAATGTAGGATCGCATATTTTCTTGCAGGTATGGGTTTTTTCTCATTATAGTGTCTTTGTCCTTGCAGATTTATGTAACATTTTCATTTTCTTCATTCATTAAATGCAAAATGGAAACAAATTTACCAATTACAGACAATGTAAAATCAGTTGAATTCCAACATGTGAAACTGTATTGGTCTTACTTTTATTACCACCATACTTGGACAAGAGACGGACCTGCATGCTAAAAGGTCTATAGCTATGCTTCAGAAATGTGCTTGAACAGTTTTATTTTACGTCTATTGTTGCCTTTGAAGTATATATGCTGCACAATGAATTGAAACAGATTAGAAAATAGCAATCCCAGGCATAAACTTAACATCTCTAAATAATCACTGTGACCTGTCTCATGAGAGGCCTAGTGATTGCATATAGCAAGAAAGCTAGCGTTGGCTTTTCCTTTGGGCTGACAAAGTTATTAGTACCATATTTTCAGTGTGGTTTTTTTTACTCTTACATTTATTTATTTAGATTTTTCTCAGATATAACCCTTTCTAATGAGTTCTCATATGTTAAACTGTTATATGTATAGCGATAAATATAGACTTAGTAATTTTACAGAGGTGGAGATGTTTTTGTAGGAATAGTTTTGATTGCAAACCAAGTGCTAATTTGCTAATTGTCCTCACTTTATTAATGTTGTAACATTTGCTCTGTGCTATCCATTTGCCCAATCTGCCTTCATGTTACAAGTTTTAATGCTTTTGCAATTTATTGCACTTTGATTTCCTTCTTTTTATTTTAACTGGTTTTACTAAACTGAAAAATGTAATAGGTTGTTGGCAGCCACATACAGTTGGAAAATGTGGAAATGTACAGTAATTAGCTCTGGCTCTTGATTCATTCACACGAACGTGGACATTTTATTCTTTCAAACACTTACTGGATCAATATTTGTAATTTTGCTGGGTGTATTACTGGGAGAAGTATTGTGCTCTACTGCATGGGGCATAAATGTCATTTTCTTAGGAACACAATGACTTTCAACCCTCCTTTTTCACTAGGACTGCATTTTTATTTATTTATTTATTTATTTTCCAATTTGGATTACTTTTTAATAAGTTGAAATGATGTCATATTGAAGCACCATAGAAGTTCATCATTATTAATACAATATTCCTCAATCATTGTTCTGTGATGCCACATCAGTTATAAAGATTCAGTAGTTACCTCAAGACGAAGTACCCATAGGAGCTGACATGACACTGTATGGAAGTACTGACCTGAAAAATAGAAGTGTGAGATGAGACTGTGCTCATATATCCTAGAACAGCGAATCCATTTATTTGTAGAGTGAGATGTGACTCTGATACCACTGAGTTAAGAAAACAATTTATACCTGCTGTGGATGCAGTTCAACTTCTCTGGAAGAAAAGAAGTTGTCCTTCTCCTGTAAATGAAAGAAAGATTTGCAACAGCGATGAAGCAGCAGGTTTCTTAGCTTTGATATCTAGTGAAAGAAGCACGATCAATAATGGTTGATGGAAGCAATTCCGTATATGCAATGAGGTATGAACCCATCTTAGTATATGCACGTTCCTTGTTAACTATATCTGAACAAGATAAAAATATAAAGGTAATTTTTGTCTTTACAGAGATAGTACAGATGGTTTAGAAAACTATATGCATCATTTCCTGACTTTCAATGGAAGTCTTTAAAGTTAATTTGCACTTGAGGAGGAAGCTCTCTATGTAAACACTGTACCCTTTTCTTTGTTTTCAAGTCTCTTTGTGACTCAAACACAGGCATTGTAGTAATATTTATATATATATATATATAAATATATATTTATATATAATATAATATATAATATATGTAAGTATTTTTTAAAGGGAGAGTTGATTTCCCTTGTTTGCTATACACACACAATTTAAGAAGACCATATGTGTATATGTGACCACATACGACTCAATACATAAATATAGATGCATGCAAACTGCCGGCAACAAACAGCTGACTGGGATAGCAGTTGTGTTTCACAGATATGTGATTTAATAAATAACATTTTTAATCGTTTAGGCGTAGGCTGCTTTTTCTAAGGCTCATTTAAAATACAGGTTCTCACTGTCTGTGCCCATTAGAAATATCTCATGCCTGTTTGGAAAGAATCAGAATTGTTATGTCCAAAAACATGTCCAGATTTCAATTTAAATTATACCTCTACCAATTTCAGAGTGTAATATTGCTGATCCTTTGCAATTGTTGCAAATATTTAAATTCAAAGTTTAAATTTAATTGTTGCTTTACTATCTATTTTTGTTCACTTTGTTCAAATGAATTTTTTGAAACCTGTTAAAATAATCTTACACATTTGTTGTGAATAAACAAAAATTAGTCATGTTTACATTTTCTATTTTCAAAAATTTATTTTTTTTAATTTTTTTTTCCTTAAAAGGATTATTCTATAGTCACTTTGGAAAAGGCAGAATGGCTCTAAATAGGATGAAAAATAAGATTTTGTGGTTTATGTAGAGATTTTGTTGTAATGGGTTCCTTTGCTTCAAACTGTACATATCTGTGGCTGAGCTAAGGTTCCTGTTTTGCTAAGAGAAATAGATCTAACCTACATGCTGTTTTATTCTTGTTTAGACAATCAATGCTGGTAATATGAATCTGCTGAAGAACTGCGTTTCATCCAGTTAATTCTAATGGAGGACTGGACTGTATGGTCCAGAAATCCATATGTGCAGTGTAAATATCCACTTCATATATAGTTTTCAAGCTGAAAATCAGTTATGGAAGAAATTGCCATAAATCTTTAGCCAAAGCGAAGTGTTTAGATGACAGTCCATCAAAGACTTAATAATCCTGAGTCCCAGTCTTGTTTTCATTTTTTCTTTCTTTTATATTCATTAATTATACCCTTTTTTAAATGCTAGTAACAATTTAATGAAATTTTTATCTATTTTTTTCTTTTATTTTTGAACTCTAGAAACTACCTCTTCAGGTTGCAACTCGAGGATCTCTCTCTAATACAGGTATGTTAAGTGTTTTCTTTGTCTTATATAGGTTAGGCGAATGTTTTAGAGCACATAATTGCGATATATTCATAAGCTTTTAGCCACAGACAAATATTCAGCTATTTTTGTCCTCTTTGCTGTATTATATAAGTCATTTAATCCATTTTAATTCTAGATTAGTGTTTGTCCCAGGCCATACAGACCTGATGTTGCTTTACTTTCTGCTGGGATTTTTGTTAGCAAGGATCTATTAAAAAAAAAAAAAAAAGGAAAATGGAAAAAAGAATTATTTCTCTTAGGAAAATATTCTAACTTTGGATTGTGGACTTTGTTAAAGGTTCTGTCTGCAGAATGTAGTATTATTAAGGATGAAATGTGTTTTTAAAATAATGATAAACTAAAAGCTTCTTTCATACTTACTGAAGAAAAATTTGGTAAATTAAACAGCAGATTTTCAATGAAGTAATATAATGTGAACAAAGATAATAGAATCCAAGTTTTGTATAAAAGGCAGCTATCTGCTGTTTAAAACTTGTTGGAGCTTGGAACTAGAAACTAAAAGCTTTTAAGAGGCATTTAGGTGTCAAAGCCAAGTGATAATTCCTGATCAGTTTATTTCTTTATGAAACTTCCATGCTGAATTTATCACATATTTGCTGTCTCATCTTCTCTCAATCTTCTGAGTGGTGTTCCTTGCTTTGGCTTAGTTGTTTTTTTATTTCACTGTTTAACCTAGCTTTCCTCTGTTAGGGTAAGTATCAATAGACTCAGGTCACTACAGTGGGAGAAATCTGTACTCTACAGAAGCGTGTAACTGCTTATTCAAACATCACTCCCATGGTGATTTCATACTAGGACAGAAACCCTGATGTTGATTTTCTGCTGGACTACTAAGTTTTTGTCGTCTGAATGTACAGAAGCCTGTTAATGCTGTAACATCATTGGTTTGCCTTTTCCTACAACAGTTTGGGATTACATTTCTAAAAAACAAAGTATGCCAGTATTTTTTCTTACTAGCATATTTTCTACCCCTATTCCACGTTTCTAAATTTTCTTCCTGTTTTTGTACTCTATCATTATGACTCTTCCATACTTGTCCTTCGCAAACCTCTTCATTTTCTTCCCCTATGCTTTCCATTTGGTCCTCTTAGGTGTTCTAGGGCTGTCCTACGTACAATATATCAGAAGATGTATTTCCTTGGATTCTTCCAGGCTGGGAAACGTGTCTGTTACGGCAGCTCTAAGTGAGCTGAGAGATATCTGAAGCCTTTGTTTTGGTGCAAGTAGAGCAGGAGTAATGTGTATTACATTTAGGTCATCCTGCAGTCCTCCAGGGAAAGTAGGAAGGTTGTCATTGATCATGCAGTAATAAAAGTAAGTCCCTTCAGCTACCTCCCTCCAGATCAGCACCGTGATTACCACTTCCACCATCAGTAGGGATTAATTGTAGGAAGTCCTACAATTCCAAGTATGATTCCACAACTAGCCATAGTATTTTTGGAGAAAGCTAAGATAGAGAGGCAATCTCAAAGTCTCACACTAGAAAGTGTGAAAGCTCTGTTAGTTAAAATAAGCATAACCTTCCATGGGAAAGTTCAGGATTCACCAGAATTTATCAACTATGAACTTGAAACTCACCTAAATCCAAAACTGTATTTACCAAATGATTCATAGAAGTTTACAAACATTTCATATACTCTAGAAAAGTACAAAATCCTAGTTTGTGAATGCTGTCATCCACAGGTGTCATAGGATTTGCCCAAAGAAGAACAGAAGTAAGCCTCAATTTCTGAAAGCTTAGGGTATACGTGTTCTCAGTCACTCGTAGTAAATAAATGTTTTAAAGTGGAACCTGAATCTTTTACATCTCTACAGAATGGCTATAGGATTAGAGGATGTTACCAAATTAATGACTAAAATATGCAGCATTTAAAGTTCCAAGTCTTTTAAACTTTAAACTCTGTTGTGGTTGAAAGAGGTAGGGAAACAATGAGAAATGGTTAAAATGATATGAAATCCTTGAGTAACACAATGATGGAATTTTGCAGGAGAAGTAAGGCATGCTGTGGTTTTATTCATTAAAATCTTATGGCTAGTAAGCATTTGTTTGCTGAATGATTGAACGCTTTGACACTTTATGAACTGACAGAGTTGTTCTTGCAGCATTTTTTCTTCACAAAGTTGTCTAATGCATAAAAACGGTTTAATTTTTCTGTTTATGTTGCTTATTTGATTACGATGCATGAAGAAGCCTTTCTGAAAACATGCAGATGTTTCACAGGCTAATTAGTTATTTTCACATCTGGAAGAAAAGGTGCATGGTGAAGTGCTAGTTGTACAGTATTTTCAGTGTAGAATAATAAAAATATGAAAGGTCTGGAAACAGTGTAACCTGTACACTTGTTTAATTATTTTAAAACATTGCTTGAACTTTATTCTCATTACTGTATGTATTGAAGGATGAGGAAAATTGCTGACTGTTCCTCATGTGCAGCAGGTGCTTCCAGCAAAAAAGTGAGGATCTTTGTTACAATTTGCATTTTTTTTTTTTCAGTTTTCAATTAAACTTCTCAAACTCTTTATTTTGTTTATATTTCTGCTTTGCTTAGTCTTGATTCATCTGTTTAATCTTTCTTATAGCATGTTTCAGGAAAGAAAGAGAATGCTTATAAATTAATCTTGATCATTGATACACTTCATTTATTTTTTTTTAATATAAATAAGTTTTCCCCATCTGTTACACTTAAGTAGCCACTGGAGTTTGTCATAATTGGCTTTCTGGGCTGTGAGGGCACATTGCTGGCTCATATCCAACTTCCCGTCCACCAGTACCCCCCAGTCCTTTTTAACAGGGCTGTGTTCTTTCTTTAAATCTCCCAGCTTGTACTGATAGTCATGGTTGCCCATAATCCAGGTGCAATACCTTGCACTTGGCTTTCTTGAACCTCATGTTGTTCTCCCAGGCCTAATGCTTAAGCCTGTCTGTCTCTCTGAATGGAATTCCATCCCTTGGGCTTGTTGGCCAGACCACACATCTCTGTGTCATCTGCAAAGTTGCTGAGGGTGCACTTGATCCCACATCTATGTTACTGATGAAGATGTTAAAAAGCATTAGTTCCAGTACTGACACCACTCACCACTGATCTCCAATCTGGATGATGAGCCGTTGACCACCACTCTCTTGGGTACGATCTCACAATCAGTTCTTTGTCTGTCGAACAGTCCACCCAAGTCCATCTATGTATGTCATCTTTACAATTTTCATTATATGTATCCTTGAAAGAGTTTTTTCAGGTAAGATATTATTTTGTAATTTTATCAGACATTGCATTTTTATCAGAAACAACTGTGTAATGGGAAATCTTTCTAAAAGTGAATGGAGTAGAATAATGAATCTGTGTTTATACAGTTGTGGGAGAAAAAAAAAAAAGCCAATATGTATCAAATATATAGAGATGCTGTTTTTTTTTTTTTTTTTTTTTGTTTTTTTTTTTTTAATTGGGTACCTGGGAAATAGTTTATGAATGATAGATAACCTTTTTAAAAAGACAAATAGATGTTTGAATTTTAAATTCTCATAATAGAAATGCAGAACAGAGTTCATTCATTGAAAGGTTTCTGTTTTCATTTCTTTAGTGAAAGTTAATCCCTTGTAAAAGTGAGAGTTAAAATGTTAATAGATTGCCTCAGACAGGATGTGTATCTAACACAAGATAACAAGCCATTGTTGCCCATTGTGGATGCATCAAAGATGTCATCCAACATGCCATGATTCTGTTTTCTGTACTTTATAGAAAAAGCCTGTTTGAGTAAGCAAGTTCAATACGATAGTGTCTATAACAAACTGGTATTTGATGTGTCTCAGCAATTTTCTCTGTGTGGGAGAATAAAGAAGAATACAAAGAGTGAAAGCCCTTTAAAGCTCTTGCTGGAGAAGCCTAGAAGTCAATTTGTTCAAAGCTGACTGTCAGAACAATGTGTGAATGGTGATTATGGATTAGGAAAGAAGCCCTCATCGGGCTACAGTTGTAGAATGACAAATATTTTATACATCTCGGTTCAGCATAGTAGCCATGTAGGCTTTCTTCTATTATTGAAAGCCTGAATCTATGTAGTTTTCATTTGAGGTTTTTTTTTTTTTTATCACCCACCTAAAGTAACAGTAAAAAATTGCCTAAAAACATTGCCTAAGGTGAAAGCTGAATTTTCTGAGAACTCTCACATATTTCTTAAAATACAAAATCAAAAGTCAAAATAGTAGTCCTACAGTAAATAACTCAGGAAGAAAAAAAAGTATTTTAGATTATGATATCTAGACAGTATCAGAATTAATAGTGGGACTTTGGCAATATGTAGAAGATGACTGTAACAAATGTAGTTTTTGAAGTTTTTTTTTAATCTTGGAAAAGAGTGATTCTAAATTCAAAGATTTTTGCACCTCCTTTCCTAATCCTCAAATAGTTTGCTAATACATCTGTAAAGTTTATTTTATGGATGAAGGAAAAATGTATGCTGATACAAGCTGGCTTATATAATCTTTTATAACAATTGTGGCATCTTTATATGGATGTGTCCTGTAAATACGTTAAGAATTTCATCTCACCTTTCACTTTAATATTCTAGCCGTGGAGGCTGTTACCACTTTGAAAATTACCCCCTTCCACTTGCTCCTGTAGTTATGTAACTCTCCTGAGATTTTCTCCTCATGTTGAGTCTGTACATTTTTCTGTTGAAAACACAGACACCTCTAAGTCCATTTTTAAAGGCAATTTTGGTCCCCAGTTTGTTGCAAAAGCACCAAATTCTTCATACAAGCTAAGAAGTTTTTTTTTTTTTTTTTGAGGCTTTCATTTAACTTTAAATATAAGAGCATAAAGCTGATTATATTTATTTATTTATTAACTGCTAATGAGACTTTCAGGTAAGTAAAGGCAAGATGGGATTTACAAATTGCCAGGAGTAAGAGTTGCTTTGGAGAATGGCTAATACAAAGGAGATGCTTACTGGTGTTTGCATGTTTCAAGTACGTCTGAAATACTTCCTACAAATGATATTTCAGCTTTATGTGTCATTAATGGCTGAATGGTAGGCTGAATACTGAGTTGAACTGTTGTATATGTTGAAAATATACATGAAAATTTTTAATACTTAATACTTCTAATACTTTTTAATTTTTTAGACAATCTATGATATTTTTATAAAAAGATAAAATATTTATGCCAGTTGTAGTATCAATTAGAAAATAACAATTGCTTGCATCATCCACCAAAACATTATTTACGCTTGGACTCTTCATATGTGCATCTGAGTCATGTGAATGAAAAATGGATAACCATAGCAGATAGGTTAGAATTACTTTTGGTGCTGGTAAGACTTCTGCAAAATTATTCCTGGAGGTCTTGAAAGCAAAAGAAACAGCTAGTATTCATAAAACTTTTTCATAGGGGACTGAGGTGAGCATTTCTTTATCTGTGGTATCATTAGTGTTCTCATTTTGTATTGTTGTCTACACACAGAACTGTATTTTTCTGATTAAACTTGCAACTTTATTGGAAGCTAAAGATGAATGCCATAATTTCACGTGTTCAATCTGTAACCCACTGACCTCTTCTACATGTAGTTTACAGGGGTTTCCTCAAACTAGATGAAATATGTTAGATTGCATGTATTCTTATCTTCTCTCAATAGTGTATCTGTGGGGAAATGAGCTACTAGCAGGCATTTCATTTCCTTTAGGGAATGATGTGTATTTCATTTCCTTTAGGGGGGGAAGCTGCTAAAATAGTGTTCATAGATACCCCTGCATGTTAACACATAAGATGGCAAATTTTCTAAATCTGTCTTTGGTTGCATTTGGGCATGTTCTCTTTCAATATTCATTGTGAATAGTCTTTCTATACATGGGATTTTTTGCCTACATTAGACTAGTTACGTATGTCTTTGGTTGTGTTTTTTTTCCCTTTGTGATGTTCTGCAGATCCCACCACAAAACTATACAGGGTGCATGTGAGGAAGACAGTTGATGTATGACTTCTCTTCTGCTCATCTCCGTTAATCATTTAAAATTGGCTTCTAAGTAGCATGGAGTTTTTTGTTTCCAGAACTTGTAATTTCATATGCCCTTCGCTACAGCTGAAATGTGTCATGTAAGTTTAGAATGAGTCCAAGTGAGGCAAAATATTGGCAAATTGGCAGGTCTTTGCAACTGCCTTGTCTTTATCTGTGCATGTGAGTATGAAGAAGAAAGCCAGGCAAAGGCTTTGTCATTTATTTGCTGTATCTGTCATTGTTTGGCATCAGTATTAAAATACAAGCACAAGTTTATTTCCAGGCAAATGAATCTGAAAACATCCATCTAGCTGCAGAAGCTTAGGGTTTTAGTTTCTTACCTTTGCTTATTAGCCAGCATATCTTGTATGCTTACTGTAATTTTCTCTTCTGATTTTGCAGCAAAGACAAATAGGTACTGAAATTTTTCACTACCACTGGAGCAAACTTCCTCATTTTTTTTTAGATAACAAACACTTGTTTTGTTTCTGAGATAGAGGGGAAGCCTGAATCACCTGGATATAAAATATAAGTGCATTTGTTCTCATGAGAAATAGAGACGATTTCAAAAGGTATGTGCATTTGTTTCACTGCAGATATTCAAGAAATTGCTGATGAGGATTTTATAGTGATATAATTTATCCCTTTTTGAGTGATCGACTGCTAAATTTTCCTGGTATGTGTGGTGTGCAACCAGACTGTTACATACCCCAGAAGTAATTGTGGAAATGCCTTTTTTTAAGAAGCTGGTACTTGTGTTTTTTCTTGAGCATGAGCAAACTAATGCATCTGCAGAAGAGTAATCACGAAGTATCATGTTTGAAGGGAAAACAAGCTTCTGCTTTCCAAATATCTAGTCTGTATATAAGACCATGGCATGCTTCAGCTGATTCTGGAATAAAGCAGTGTGACAAGTCACACACCGCAAGTCAGTGCTTACGGTAGGGAAACATGGGCTCTCCTTGAGAAGTAGCCTTTTCCAATGTCTGTAATGTCTGTATTAAATAAAACGCAAAAATGATTGACTGTACAGAAAATGAAAGCAGAAAATATGGAGAATGAAAGCAGGTTGTCTTCAATCTGTTGTTGTCTTGCCTGAGTGGAGAGTTGGCTACAAGCAGTTCCTGGTCAAAGGCTTCAGTGGTGCTGCACTGTTTAACAATTTAGAAAATATTTGGAATATGCTTTGAAAGACATGTCCCCATTCTATCTGTAATACAGGATCTGCAAATATGATTATTAGGTTTTGGTTATAGACAGTGATATGTATGTTTATTGTCTGTCCTGACCTATGATAACTAATGTGAGTGCAGCCACAACTTGTATACCATCTATGTCTTAGGAGTAAGCTTAAAGACAGGTCTTCTGGGATACAAAGAGGATTGCGTTTTCCAGTACTGCAGAGATCGATTAAACAATTCTACCAGAGTAATGGACATAGATTCTATTGGGTAATTTTAAGTGTTGGCAATGATTTCAGCTTACACCTCTTTGCGTAACATCAATATGTCGTCTGAGGACACTGTGTGGTCCGTATTGTACCCTGACACTGCTTGTTGACCTATGAAATTAAAAACACTTGAACTGAGATTGAGAGAAAATGGCTCGGTAGCCTTGGGTCCACTTGACATGGGAGATAAAACTTTAAGATGCACTGAGCTCTAGGGAACTTTTACCACAGTGCTGTTAAAGGATGTACCCAGCTGCTGAATTATGGAAAGAACTGGCAAAAAGTTCTGTTCCCCTGGTCCCTAGGGTAGTGGTGGATATTTTTTTTAGATTTATGAAACTAGATCTTTGCTAGATTTTATTTTTTTATTAAAACAAAACAAAAACAAAACAAAACAAAAACCATCAGAATTCTGAAATATGTAAAGAATCAAAGGGAAAGGAAAGGTCTTGAGGATCTTACAAGGAGAACAGTGGTTGGAGAGAAGCCTGAGCAAGTGTAGCAGGCTTGTAGGGGTGCTCTCATAAATGACTGAGGACACAGAGGGACAGTGCTTGCCTGGTAAGCACTGTTGAGCTCAATTTAAGATGAGGATTGTTGCTCCTAAATGTTTCAGAGATCTGTTTAGATGAAGCATAAGGAGGTACTCCTGTTCTGAACTAAGAATAATAGTTAAAGTAGCTTCAAGTTTTATTCTGATAAGTTTATCCAGTCTTTTGGGAAATAAGTTGCCTTTATTTTGACTATCCTGGTTTTTCTACTACTTTTTCCCTTCCCCAGTTTTAGTAGGTATTCTTATCTCTTTTGACATGTATTGTTTTACTCGTTCCAGATGGTACAATATGATACTTCTGTTGTCAAGTCTGTGAGCTATAAATCATGTCAAAATATGTTAATAATTTTATTTAGTAAAGTTAGATGTGCTTTGAAGTATCTGGGGTTAGACATATATATGAGATTTCTGTATTAAATCACTGGTTCAGGTCTTATTTTGGATTTATTTCAAGGCAGCCACACTGAAAATATTCCTTGTTTGAACGATGTACTGACATAATACACAACTACATTATTTCTCATAGCTGTGATTTGTTATTCTATTTTTTTTTTTTTTTTTTTTTTTGTAAGATTATTGCCTTTTGAAGACAACTCAGTACAGTGAGCATGTAGGAGTTACACTTGGTCAGTGGGTTCTGCCCCATGACAGTGTTCCTGCTCATCTGCCCCCCAGAGGAACTCAGAGCCTTGGGGTCAGGTGCTCAGGCTGTCTGCCAGATCATGGGGGCAGCTGTATACTGAAGAACAGGATCCATCAACATCTGCATCTCCAGCTGTCTAACCCTGCTGGGGAAGAATGCTGACAGTACAGGAAGCACAAATGCCACTCCATTTTTGAATTAGACATCTGTATGGAATATGACAATAGGGATTTTATATGTTTACCATATGCGGCAAGATTTCACAGTAAGTGAACTGCATCTAAAATTTAAAATAAACTCTATCATGCTCTCTAAAGTGAAATATCAGTATGAAATTAAAAGATTGTATGACTACTAATGAGCATTCTTAAGCAAGGCTTCATTGCGGATTGAACATTGGCTGATCTTTTCAGTAATTATTCTTATTATAGGCTCACTTGAGATCCATCTGCTTTTTTTTCTTTTTTACTTTTATTCCATCACATGATTTTAATACCAGCTTCTCTAGCCAATTCTTCTGGTTTTCACATTTGTTCTAGTGCCTGAAAAATGATTTATTTTCTTCTCAGATCTATAAAATAATTCAGTGATGTGATGGCTGTTGGGGTATTGATTTGTCAATCAAGTGAACAAAATATCAAACAGGATTATTGTAAAGCTGTAGAAAAACATAGAATCTGTGTTTGGGCTGGTTCATCTATCTTGATGTTTATGGGAATTTAGCTTGAAATAAGCAATGACAAGAATATGATTCAAAGGTAAATGAGTTAATCATAAAGGAATTTGATTAGAGATTAATATTTATACCTGCTGTTTGTCTATATTTTCAATTATGAAAATGACTTTCTTGATTGAAACCCATTAGTACTTTTCCCAGTGGACAGCTAACCTTGCAATAACCAAAAATAGACAACTCCAAACTTGCTTATGTATTGCTTTGCTTATTTTTCTAATTGACTGATTCACTTATATTTGCTAAAAGGCAAATAAGAGTCCTGAGAAAAATATCAGAATTCCATATTTATGTGGATACCTTGGCAAAGTAATGTTATGAAAATAGTGGATATTGTAGAATTGTTCAGTAACTGGTGCATAAGGAACACCCTTTATATTTATATTAATTAGATAAATAATTCTTGCGGTATTGACCATTTTTTTTTTGTGGAACGTGATTCAGTTTCTTAATCTTAGTCTCTAAATGAAACCTGAATGAATCACTTTGAAACACGAGGTTTATATATATATATATATATATATATATATATATATATTTATAAATTTATTTATTTTACTTTTGGAGCTTTAAAAATTGACAATTTGAATGAAATGCTCGGTTTGGTACTTGCATTTTACATTAGTTTCTGTTTATTATACTTAAATATGAATTAGATAATGCATTCATCTTTAGGATAGCGTAAGAGGAAAATGCAGTAGCTGTGCAGTATTTGTATGTGCCATTGCTTTCAGGATATTTGTCATTGAAATCCCATTTGAAAGGATTATAGCCTTAGGCCCAGAAGCTCTAGACCTTTGCCTAGATGTTTTGAGAGTTCTGGGCAAAGTTCTGTCTCTCCTTGTACTCATTACAAAGAAATGATCAGTTGAAGGGTCAAACTGTTCCTTACTTCTTCCCACCCTGTTGCTGTAAGTTGAAAACAGGAGCTTGTGAGAGGAGAGACTGTGCAAATTGGAACTGTAGTGACTAGTCTGCATGAATGCTCGGACTCCTGCACACAGTAATTTCCACTGATGAAATGGAAGCTTTCTTCTGTGCTGTTCTTTCTGCCCCATAAATGCATGGCTGCTTTAGTTATTCCAGCAGAATTTTGCATACTGTTTTCCCTAAATGCATAGCCACTGAACAAAATTAAAACAAATCAAGAAGCAAAGAAATCAAGAAAGTATCTGTATTTGTGTTTTATACTGTTGAATGCACAGAAAACATTTTGCAACTACATTTTTTTTTTTTTACTTTCATGAGGCTAGGTTTTCGTACTGAAGTTTTTGTAATATGCCAGGACAGGTCTGAAGAAACAGTGACACTATAAGTTCAGACAAGATCAAAAGTAGGTCATCGTATATTTATGAAAACTGCTCTAGGTGTGATTCTACAGCCCTTTTCTTGCACGACTGTCAGCAGTTTTGCTTGTAAAATAGAATACTGTGCTACGCAGCACAAGAAAATGAAGTAAAATGATTTATATTCACAAAGTCTTCTATGAAGAATTTCACGTGCTAATGTGTATGGCTATTTTACAGTTGAAATAATATTTGTTAAATGCAACTTCTGAAATCAGGCTAAATATATTCCTTATTTCTTGAAACAAGCTTGTTGTCAGATAGATTCAAATGCATCTTGTTTCTTCCTGACATCATCATGATAGTATTGCCATATATTTACACACGAGGGTATGCTTATACACATCAGGTAAAAACATCTGAGTAGGTGTTTCTAATGTACTTTGGTAAACATTATTTTAAAAGAAATTCATCATTTAAGAACCTACTGCTGTCATGTTTCTCTTTAAGTCAGATTCAGCTGATATACTCTTGTAATGCTCCAGCTATCCATTAGGAAGGCTGAGCAGGGAAGCTGAAACTTTATAGCTGATGCATGAAAAATCATAACCAAATTATTCTGAAAAAAAGCAAGTATGCTATGTAAAGAATATTATTTCACTAAAATTTACAGTTCTAGTGATTTTATTTTTTTCTGCTCCATCTGCAGCCTAGACATATAACAAGAAGCAGGGGATGGGGTGGAGTAAGAGAAATTATTTCTACAAAGTTACATATAAAATATGTTGTTACAGTATCATTGCATTTAATGAATGTACATGTTAACATGAAGGAATAAGGAAAAAATGAGCAATTACTTCCCCATATTTTCGGAAATAATATTTATTAACATTCCTGATCAAATAAAGTATAACATGACAAGAAACTGCTTTCTAAAGGGTGAATTCTCCCTTTGACTTGCAAGCTCTGGAGAAGAATGAGCAGGATGGAATGGAGGAAAAAAATGTGAATTACTGTGAGTGAAACCAATCAGACTGAGGCACTGTAAATGCAATTTACTACTGATGTGAGGTACAAAGCTCGTGGAGAGTGTGGTGCTGTGGAAAGTCTCTGCTAATTACCTTTGCGTATTGGAAAAGAAAAGCATCTTTTAGCCTGAGATCACGGTCATGCTATAGCAAATGCATTTTACAGGTAAAGTAAGGCTGATCGTACAAGGGAAGGTTCCTAATTTAGCATAAGAGATAAGTAAAGAATATAATATTTGTTTTTATCTGTGAAGAAGATGCAATTTTTACCAGACTTTTCCAGAACAGCAGGTATATGTGCAATGCAGAAAATAACAGAAAGGATCTTGGCATCCTTGCTGAGAGAATCAGCCACACATAAGCTCCCTGCTGCTGCTAAATATCCAGCTGAGGGAAAAGCACCAGAAAGCTGGAGGTAACTTCTTCTCTGAGGAAAAAAAAAAAAAAAAAAAAAAAAAAAGCACAGATTTTCTGGTTTGTGCAGCAAATCAGCGTAAAATAGATGCAAGAACTCTAGTCAGCCTAAGCTAGAAAACAGAGCTTTGGATGATAAAATCTGAGAAGAAAAAAGGATTAAAACTGGTAGTTTCTTCAAGAAGAATTTGTGGTCTGGCTGAATTGCACTAAATGAGGCATTTAAATATGGTCACAAAATGGCCACAAAGTGAGGACGTTTCTAGAAGCCAGCCAACATACCTGCTGCCATGGCAGAGAAGGCTCTCACGGAGTGCTAGAGCATGCTGGAGACTATGTGCAGGAGAAGAGCTACTGCTGTGTTTACTGGGCTGACATGCATAATTTTCAGCCAAAATTCTTAAAGCACAGGTGTTTGAGACTCTCCAGATGCACGTCTCTACAAAGATCTGCAAATGGCTGGATGCAGTCATTCAAGCTTCCTGGCTGAAACCTCTCTGCTGAGAGCTGGGCAAAGCTTGGAAGCTGTCTGAAGTTATTTACCATTCCTAAGCCCATGGCTAGAGCAGCGTGTTGTATCTTTAAGCTGGGAACAGACAGCACAATACAGTTACCCCTAGCTGGCCTCTCAGATGATAGAAGGCTGTGACAGGCAGTGAAATGGAGTGCTTCAAATAAAAACACCTTTGCTACTGAGAGTAGGAGAGGGAAAAATGAAACAAAGAGCATCTGAACCAAGTGATTCCCAAATTGCTCCTCCTATAGGAAAAACACAGGTTTTCTTGTATAGTGTATTTCCTTAGCTCAGCTTGTAAGATTACCTACTCTTCTTCTGCAGGTTGGGATGTAGCAGACTTATACAACTTCACTCTCAGAAGCATTAAAACTATCTAAAGAGGAATTTATTTGGGGGCCACAAACCAAAAGCAAAATGTTACTTTAAAAATGTATGTTACTTTTAAAAAAAAAGAAAAAGTAAAATAAGAGAACTTAATTGGAAGGCAGTCTTATTCCTATACATGCCCATGGCTCTGAGATAAAATCATATACACCTGAAAAAATATATAGTGGATTAGAATACTAGAAGAGCTTAACTATTTTTCTATTTCATTCAGAGGTAGTTTGTCATATCTTTGAGAAATATTTTTAATTGTCTCTGTGAAGTGGATGATCTCAAAGAGGTGAGTGAGAGCTGGAAGGTAAAACTGAGTTAATAACAGCTAGCATACTGCCTTTGAGTGTAAGAGACTGGCTTGTATCTGCCTCTGTCATCTTTCACAGCATGGGTTTGGACCTGGTTCTTCGGTAGATTAACTGTGTTTCCTAAAATGTAGGATTCAGTAGGGTTGAGTGGTTTTTTTTTTTCCCTTCTTTTAATTTAGGAGGTATGTAATTGCTGCTCCAATAAGTTTTTTTTTTTCTAGTAAAGTTGTAGGAAAAGTTTGAAAAAGTTTTGGAGAAATGGATCTGTTTGTATCTATCTGGGGTCAGAAGTTCCCCAGGTTCCTAGTGCTGGCCAGCATTTGTTATGCTGGCATTCGTGTGACGTAGCTAAAGTTTTGTAACTACTCAGGTCTCTCATGTAGTTTGTAGTTTGTTTTGAATAACTGATGGCTGAATGTGCAGAGGGTTTTGGGTAATGCTGCTCTGCTACCTTCCTGCTGCAGTGGTTAAGTGCTAGAAGTGCTGTAGTGGTCATGCAGACTTGTGGTATTATCAGAGGTGCTTCACTGTGATGAGTGGGTGCAGTGATGGAGTGTTGCTGTAGAAGTGTGATCTTCTGCAGACTGAGAACCAGGTTTCCTGATACCATGGGATTGGAGAAGCAGATGTTTGTGTTAATTAAAGAATGTTGAGTATCCTTTATCTCACCTGTCTGTGGTATAGACACTGTTTTAAAATGCCTGTTGAATACTTTAATTACTATGTGAATGTTCATAGATACTATAATTGCTGAGTATGATGTTAACGTACTGCCATGGAAATTCAGGTTGTGAGACCCTTTTCCTACTGGAATTTGTGTTTTCTGTTATTTATTCAGCGTGACCATTCTGCAAAGTTATTGTACAGAAAAGCAAGCAAAAGTGCAATCTGAGCAGACTTCATCTAGGACAATATTCTTCCCTTTTTGTGCCTTCATGTTAGCACCAGCATCTGTCACATCAATCTCATACTTAGTGATCCTTAGAGAACCCTGCAAAAATAGCTCATGAAAGTAGGCTGTCTGATTGGGAAACTGATGATTACTGCTAGCGATATACATGGAAAAAGCAGAGCTGAGTTGCTCTTTCATGGTGGTGTCAAATGTACAGGAATGTCTGGAGTAGGAAGAATGAAAACATAGTGGATCTCTAGGCCAGGTGGGGATCTGAATGGGGATCTGTGCTGGGCTGCAGCTTTTAAGTGGAACGGATAGTTCTTTCTTGATGTGCTTTAATGTCTAGCCAATGAGTAGAGGAAATTTTCAGCACTTTCTATTCTTTCAAGAGATTTTTCAGTATCATTTTACACATCTTGAGGTTCAACATTAGTAGATCATTATGGAGAAGAGAAATAATTAGTGTAATGATTGGATTGATGACATGATAATGTCACTATGCAGAATTTCATGGGAAGTCCGTACACTAAAACTGTGTCTTACCATTAAATACATATGACTGCATTTCCAGTAAAATACATTTTGAAACAAGAGTTTGCATGAGAGTTGGGGACCACGAGCAGAGCGTGGACCAGTAGGTATCAGAAAAGCTGCAATAAACCTGTGAACCTTTGTTTGCTTTCTACTTATAGGGGGAAGAGAGAATTAGATGGGAAAAGAGCAAAACTTGCATGTAATACATGTTTTCCAGTACGTGCTAACATCAGCAAACTTTCCATAGATTTATATAATACCGTGTTTGTTACATGTCTGTCTTCACTAGCTCAGCTTTCTATGTGTACTGGACAGTTGCAGAGGGACATGCATTATTTTTTTCAAGGTTGCTTGTGAAATACTTCTGCTCAGTTTCTAGGCCATTTATTTTATAGAATGATGGCTCACAAGCGCAACAAGTTCCATTATCAACTGCACAAGCTCTTTACAATAGAGGGGAACAACAGCTTGGTTTGAAGTTTAAATTCTGAAGGCTTCAGTCACAAAATGTTATGTCCCAAATACCTTTTTAAGTTCAATAAAATGGGGAATTTATGGCTCCCTGAATGTTAGTTAAAGTCTAGAGACAAATTCTCTGTTCCCTTCTTTGAAAATTACAATACCTGTACAGTGTGGATGGTAAAGATCAGAGTAATGGTGATAATAGTACTCAAATGTTAAACTTTTTATTCAGCAGCTGGATAACCTTGTAGGAGCTCACCACACATCACTGCCTTCTCTTCTTTCCGCTGTTCATTAAAATAATTTGCAACATATGAAAGGTTAACATGAGGGCATAGAAGTGTACTAATCTTTTTCAGTCCTTCTTAGTCTTTCATGATATACATAAGATTTGGGTATGTAATCCTGACTTGCAAAATATTCACATTTATTTCAAAGGTGACTTCAGATCTTCTGCAAGAAGAAATCTGGCTATTCTGCTGACAGAAAAACAAATAAAGAACAGGCTAATCTTGGAAGGCTTTGCCTTGCCATTTACCATTTTCAGATTCATAAACAGAATTTTAAAATACTAGATGTTGACAGAGTAGCAGTTGAAATCCTGAATGCTTCATACTTACCTGTTGCATGTAGTAGGAATTGCTAGGCATGATGAGTTTGTCAGTTTAAGTTTGTTTAAATACTTAAATATAGAGGAGTCTGTTCAGTGACAGGAAAATGAAAGAAAGGATGTGCTGGTGTAGCTTTATTTCATCTCCGTCCATCTGAGCCTCATAGTTTTTTCAGGTCTAATAACTTCCTTTTAAGGACCACTTTAAAATGACTTTAAAAGAATCAGTAAATAAAACTCATAATAGGTAACAGGAATTATTATAGTATCAGGCTGATAAATTCTCAAATGACCAAGCCATGCAGGTTGTCATTCCCTGACAACGCAGTCAGATGTAACTGGGGATGTCAGCATTCCTACCTTCCTCAGTGCTTCAGCTGTGCATGTGGGAAAAAATATAAAATGGATTTGGGCCATTTTAGTTGATGTAATCAGCTCATTGTAGGGCCATGTGAAGGTGATGTTACAGAGGAAAAGGCAGGAATTCATGGCCAGGAGTGACGTCAATTTGAAGTGAAGGGGAGCACTTAGTGTGATTCTTTAAAAGGTTTCTGGAGCCACAGCTCTCATCCTGGTGCAGAACTGGGAATGGAGAGGAGATTTTGAATGACCTCTTTGAATGACCAGCTTATTATCACACATTAACTCACCCTTCTAACCATCCCCAGAAGAAAAGCAATTAGAAAGAATAACAACAAAAAATGGTAAAAAAAAAAAAAAAAAAGGGATGCTAATTCATGTACTCGCTGTTAAAGAAAAAATAATAAAAAAAAGAACAGAAAAATCCAAAACGTTTTAAGAACACTGAGTATTTTAAACTTGAACTTTAAGATAAAGGAAGTCTGCATTTGTGAAATATAAGTGTGTAACTCATGGAGATGGATGCATCAGCTGGGAAAGTATGGCAGAACTCCCCTGCCATTCACCTGCTCTTTTCAAGTACCGCTACTAGAGATTACAGCACAGCCTGAAAAGGTTAAAGGTATGGATGTTTTGGAGACTAAAGGAGAATAAGTAGCAGTGGTTTTTCTTTACTAGGAAGATTCCAACCCCCTACTATCACTTTTCCTCTTAAACTGTTATCTCCTTCAAGGCTCTTCTTTTTCTGTGCGTTTTGTGTAATACAAGTCTCTGGAAGCAGTTGGACTGAAAAATCATATTAAAATGGCTAGTTCCTTTTCAGACACTTATTTCTGGTGAATATCTATTCTATTACTCTCTGTTTTCTCTTTTTCTTCCTTTAAAATGAAGGTGGAAAACTTGCCTTTGAAGTTGCAGAATTGAATTCATAGAATCAAAGAATCTTGAGTTAGAAGGACCTTTAAAGGTCATCTAGCCCAACTTCCCTGCAATGAACAGGAGCACCTACAGCTACATCAGGTGCTAAGAGCCCCATCCAGCCTGACCTCAAATGTCTGCAGGGACAGGGCTTCCACCACACCTCTCTGGGTAACCTGTTCCTGTGCTTCTTTACTGTTATTATTATTATTATTTTTTTTTTTTAAAAAAAAGCTTTATCCTAATATCCAATCTAAATTTCCCTCCTTTTAGTTTGAAATCACTTCTGTTTGTCCTATCTTAACAGACCCTTTCTTACAGGCTCCATATAGATACAGAAAGACCACTCTCAGGTCACCCTGGAGCCTTCTCTTCTGCAGACTGAGGAGCCCCAGTTCTCTCAGTCCTTACAAGGGAGGTATATTTGGATCATTTTTGTGTTCCTCATCTGGACAGACTCCAACAGGTCCACATCTGTCTTGTACTGAGGACTCCACATCTAGATGCATCAGTCTTACCAGTGCAGATCAGAGGGTCAGAATCACCTCCTTTGTCCTGCTGACTATGCTTCTTTTGATGCAGCCTGGGATACAGTTAACAGTGTTCGAGGGCCCACTGCTTGGATCTGTCTAGGTGTGTCTGAATGGCAGCCTATCCCTTGGGCATGTCAACTGTACTACATAGCTTGGTGTCCTTCGCAAACTTGCTGAGGGTGCACTTGATTCTACTGTTGATGTTATTGTCCCAGTACTGACCTCTGTGGGATGCCACTTGTCACTGATCTTTATCCAGACGTTGACCATCATTCTGTGGGTATGATCTGGCAACCAATTGCTCGTCCATTGAACAGTCCACCTGTCAAATCTTTTTTTTCTTTTCAATTTATAGAGAAGGATGTTATGGGGAACTGTGTCAGAGGCCTTGCTTGAAGTCCATATAGATGACATCAGTGGCTCTTCTGTTGTCCACTGTTGCAGTTATGCCATCATACAAGACCGCAAGGTTGGTCAAGCAGAATATTTTGAAGTATTTTGCTCTCTCAAGGAAAGTGATAAGGAAATAGCAATAATAAGAAAACAAAAGCAAGTCTAAATATAGTTCCTAGATTAGCAGAAGTAAACCCTTTACTGTGTTGACGGTGCTGGACAGTTTTGTAAGGAAGTGTTGATGTGGGTACTGGACCTTACTGTGAGTGTCCCAAATGGCACTGTTAAACTAAGTAACACTTTCTGTGTCATAGAATCATAGAATTGCTCAGGTTGGAAAAGACCTTCAGGATCATCGAGAACAACTGCAACCCAATTATACTACCCTAACTCTTAACAACTCTCCCCTAAATTATGTTCCTGAGCACCACATCCAAACAGTTTTTAAACACGTTGAGAGATGGTGACTCAACCACCTCCCTGGGGAGCCCATTCCAGTGCTTAACAACTCTTTTTGTAAAGAAGTTTATCCTGATATCCAACCTAAACTTCCCCTGGCACAACTTGTGGCCATTTCCCCTTGTCCTGTCACCTGTCACCATGGTGCTTTTCCTCATGTGAGTTACAAATTATGGAGCTGCTTGATTTTGGATGTTTTCAAAATATAATACACCCCTTATAGTGGAAAAAATATATTTATGCTGAGCTGTTTTCTAAATACAGAATTGAGGAACAATGACTCAAATGATTTTTTTGAAAATGTTAAAGAAAAAGGATTGACAGCCATCACTCTCATTTCCATGACAAGTATGTAATTTATATCCCCTTCCCACATTTTCAGCATGCGTTACCATCAACTCCTCATGCTGCGGTTCTTGAACATAATCTCTCAACAATACAATTTGAACAGTGTTCACTAATGCAAGGGGCTGTATTTTGTCTTAATTTTACACCGTATAAAATCTTGATTTTATGTTGAATGACTAGCACAGAGGCTGGATAGCCACCTAGGAATTTTTATGGTAAAAAAAACCAACAAAACAAAAAACACTGTTGCAGCTTGTGCTTGGAGAGCTCTTCAGTCCTTTTCACTGGCAAAACTTGATCTGCATCGGTCTTTGTCCTACGCCTGGGCTGCTGAGTGGAGCTCTGACTGCTGGTGACCTCAGTGCAGCCCTATTCCTTTTATTTTAAGGGTTGGCTGTCTTCTGTCTGATAATAAGCTCAGTGCACTGTAGTCCTTGTGAGAAATACTGTCTATATCAGAACAGCATGTTCCTCTTTTTAAGTCTGCATCCTAGTTTGCAGTATCTTGACATCTCAAATGGAAAGAAAAGGATAACTTGGCTGAAACAAGAATTCCACTGCCAAAGTAAAAAAATAAGTAATTCAAAATCAAAATACCATTTTATCTAGTATAGACTAAACTAAATCTGAGTAACTTGTCTGTATTTCAAATTTGGGATTGCATCTTCCAGCTGGAAGTCTGGAACTATTGCAGTCAAAATGAGTATTCATGCATGGCTTGGATAATGGATCACTGTGTCAGATGTGAAAAGCTATGGATGAGCAGAGTAAGAGAGATAGGCTTTCTTTTTATTATTATTTGTTGTTATGACTATTCACATGGGAAAAACTCATCAAATGTAGTTCTTCCAACTGTAAAACTTTAGAATTGAAAGCCAAAGCTATATACTATTTAGTTTGATACTTATTTGGGCAAGTAATGGTCCATTTTCATGTCATTTTATTATCTCACTTTATGATGACATTGTTAATAATGTGGTTTGGAGTAATATTGTTATAGAATGAAAATGGAGACTTAATGATCTAAAACTAGCAAGCTTTTCCCAACCATTGTTATAACCACAAAGCAAAACTGCTGTGTATCTCTTTCAGCATCCCTGGGACTTTCCATCAGTGACAGGTGCAGTGTCTTTCATGCTCATGTTTGCTTGTTGGGCCAAAGAAAGTCCAACCTGTGCTTGGCACTCTGTAAACCTTTGTCCTGAATGGAAGAGTGATAAGATGACTGAGACTGTGTGTAAGAACAGTCTCCAAAGTAAAATGTTTGTTTAAGCCCAAGCCTAAAACATATGAAAGTACTGTTAAAAACAATTAAAGGCTAAAAACAACTAAAGGCATTTATTTATGCATCAGTTCTAATCATAACCTCAGTCTTTCTCTGTAACTATTTGTACCCTTTTCTCCAGTTAGTTTCCAGTTGCAGATTAATCGGAATTCCTCAGTGGTTTCTTAATCCTGTCTCTCCTTTCTTGTCTATTCCAGCTGCCTTGAGCAGTCTGTAGTCTCTCCTTTGTTTGTCTATTTTTAGACTGGAATATCTTCAAAATTTTCAGTAGGGTCCCTGAATTCCAGAGCCTAACCTTGAAAATGATAAACTGTCCGCAGTCTCACTGGAGACTGACAGGATATTTTCATAAACGTTCCCTTTATTTTTAATCTGATGTCTCTGGATATAGTTTTATACTTCTTATTTGTTTTTTTCCTTTATTTTTTTTTCCTCTTTTACCTGAGGCAGTTGGCCATAAGTACCATGTTCATAAAGAAGTTCTGTGCTCATAAAAGAAAACTACAGAGTTCAGTTTAAAATTACTCGAATGTTATGACCTCAGGGCTTTCAGACTAGGGAAGATACTGTTGAAACCTGAAGACAAATTATCAAAAGAAAGTGTTAGGTTCAGAACTGACTGACAGACTGCTGCCAGATCATTTTTGAGGATAGATAAAAATAATGGAGATGAAAAACTGAATTCTGTTCAATCTTAGTGAGGTATTGCAGCCACCGTAGGGGAATCTGTGATAATTTCAGAAAATTGCAGAGTATTTTAATATTTCTCAGACGAAGACTTTTCAGATTTTCTTCCCCATCTATTTGGTTTTGTTTAGACTTTGATTTATATTAAGAAAGAAAGCAGTTTCAAAAACCCATCCCTGAAATAATTGAAATGTTTTGAATTGAATTAAACATTTATTTGATATTTAATTATTTAGAAGAATCAATTAGATAATTTTGTGTATTTACTTTGGCAGACAAACTGAAATATCCAGCTCTGTCTGTGACCTGCTGTGCTGCCATTGCAGCATTGTGCTGGCAAGTAGGAATGGTTTGTTCAGAACAGGGAGAGAAGCAGGGAGTCCAGTGGTAGAGTCAGTATGCAAGTTTTCATGTCAAAATTGGTATGTAGAACTGTGCCTGTATTGGCTCAAAGATGGTAGCCATATAGGGCAAGCTCTGAAAGTATCAAATTATGGATTTATTTTGTTTGGATTTCTATGTGCTCTCTCCTGTTTCTCTGTGGGACTTCTTCATGCCTTGATTCCCTCTACTTTCTGAATTTGTATTTACTAAAAAAATTTGATTTTTTTTTTTTCTTCAAAATGCACCTTACTCCCAAATCCTGTCCTTTTCATTCAGTGGGTACTTCGAAGGGTGAAACACTGTTTTTGGTAGTCCTTGCAAGATATTCAAAGCTCTGACTTTGATGTCCATGTCACCAAGAAGAACATCCCTGTACAGGCAGAATGGTGCTCCTGCTGGTCGGCCCACAGCTAGTTCCATGAGATGGTGAGCCTGTTTGCAAGCTGAAATGAGGGTAAGACTTGAACATAGACAACAGTGATGCAATTTCTGGACTGGTGCCGTGTCAGTGGAAGCATGTGGCTAGCACTTCAATGCAAGGCCGAGGCATTCAAGAACCAAATGGAAATGAAAAGTAGCATATTTGGCTTTTGACTATGATCAGCAAAAATGTATATGGTGGGTAGAAATGAGTGTGTGTGGAAGCGCATGGATCAGCAAGCTTCTCCTACCTGAACTCAGCCATAAAAAGGAAGTGTAGGGGTGGAAGAAGGGGCAGATGACTAGCAGAGTGGTGCTGAATGGGATGGGGTAACTGATCACAAAGGGTATGGAAAAAGCCCTGGTACTCACTCCCTCCTTTATATCTCAGTTTGCTGATAGAACCAGCCTTTATAGGGGTCCCAGGTTTCTGAGACACGTAGGAAAGTCCTATCTCTTCTTGTGGTGTTATATTTTCTTATTCTCCTTGTGAAGTAGCATCCAAGATATCCTACCCTTGGCTTCTCTCTGCTAAGAACAACAACCTGCTCCTAGCACCTCTGCACAACAGTGGATGTGTGTCTCATTTAACTGACTTCTAACAACGCTGGCAAACTAAAAAAAAGACCAGTGCAAGGTAGGAAAAATGTGTTTACTGCATGAGGCATGCACAGACATGGAGTGTAGCCAGGCAACAAGACATAAGCACCGTATTTATAAGTCAGGACAAAGAAAGATTGCTGGATGTTCCTCCCTCTGTACAGAAGGCAATTTGTAAAAGGGAATGTGCAGAATATGCAAAACTTCATGCAAGGGAAATTTCTGTAGAAATCTTCTCTTGCAAGAACAAATCAGAAATGGGGGCTACATAGGTAGTAAGACAAATTCAGACACAGGTAATATCATTATGAACTCTGACTTGTAACCTGCCTGGGTAGAACAGATTGTTAGTCACTGGAAAAGTGCTTCACAAATCAAATGGTGTTTCTTAGCTGTTTATAAAATAGGTACAGCTTTAAACAGCACCCACTTATCCAGATGTTAAAGTCAGTTAATTTGTGTCAGTTGTAGCTGACATTTTAATGAAGCTAGTCATTGGTTTAGGTCACGTGGATTTCATGCTGACAAATATTTTTAGTTGGGGCATGATTTCTCTCTTTATCTTTTTTTAGTTTCTTTGGTACAAGCAGCCTGCAATGACAACACGCGTGTAGCGAGTTCCTTAGATATGCAGTTATTAACAGGAATTTGGTTATCCAAAGCTTGTAGACAAAATAAAAACATCTATTCACTTCCACATGCAAAGCTTATGAAATATATAACCTATGAGAGGAAGAGAGTCAGTGTGAGATGGCTGAACCAGGATTTTATAATAAAAACTAGACACATTTCGGTATAGTCAAGGCTTCAGAGAGGATTTATTTTTTCCATTTTTCCTCTCTATATAAAAATAATTGGTCCCCATTTGATAATCATGTTATTTCCCTTGCTATGAAGCAAAACTTCAGAGATGTTAATTAAAAATGCTATTCAACTTTGTGTTTGCTGAACTTATTTTTAAAAGGCATCAGAATCAATAATGTTAATGAAAATTTATTGCAATAAATTCAATTAGGGCAGATAATGAGTGATGTAACACTTCCTGGTGTTCTAATTAGAAGTTTATATGGACACTTGTCATCAGGTCAGACCAAATCTCGCCTACAGTCTTGTCTTCCACCCACAGCAGATGCCCAAGCAAATCTTAATCAAGTAATGATACTTTCTCAGAAAACTTTCTTGAGTATTTGAATTCTAGGAGCTTATTGAGATGAGGGGCATTTGTTGGATTCCTTTGTTTTGTTTTGTTTTATTTTTATCCGGTCAGTTTTTTGGCTGACACAGGGAAGCTTCAAAGTGGGTAAAACATGAGAACAGAATTACACCGCTCAGTGGCAAAAATTTTAATGATAATTAAACAACTATAATTACCTGTGTTTGATTTGTTTTTGTAGCACATAAATAGAAAGTTGCTCTGAAAGTCAAGCTTCCTATTTCATGCTGTAGTCCTGCAACATTAGAGGCAGATGATGGTAGTATAGCAGTAGAATCTGAACATTCCTGCCAATATTCCATTACATTTTATTGCTGTGTGACAGATGGCAGCAAAGGGAAAGTCTGAAAAATGATGTCTGAACTAGAAGTACAGATGAAGCAAAGGTGTGCCACTGAATTTCTCCATGAAGAAAAAATGGCACCCATTGACATTCATGCATGCTTGCTGAATGTTTATTGACACCAAACAGCAGATGTGAGCACATAGAGGTGATGGGTGGTGCGTTTCAGCAATGGTGACAGTACCAGTGGATCACTGGTACAGGCTTTTACTAATGTGGCATGCAGATTCTTGTTCATGGCTGGTGAAATACATACCTAATGATGGTGACTGTGTTGAAAAATGGTGTTTTGTAGCTTAGAATTTGCTCAATTATATAGTGTTCTTGTGCTCTTTGTATCTGTTTTGATTTTCGTGGAAATAAGTAGAAGACATTACTTTTCTGAGTGACCTACATTGATTCATCTAATGCATTTAAGGCAGATTTTGTCAAGAGCTATCTTAGCTGAGTGATGTTGGCTTCAGCCTGTGACATTTAACTTATGCCCACTTTCTGTACCTTCAGTTTTCCTTTTGAAAAGAATTCTGTAGCAACGTGAATGAAAAACTTTTAAAAATCTCTTTAAATATCTTTAGTATTCAAAATGCAGTGAATACTCTTCGGATTCACTATTTAAACATTGTGAACAACATTCCCTGTGCAACTTTTTCATGATTTTATAACTGTCTATTATCTTTCTCCTCACATGTCATTTTTCTAGGCTGAGAGATCAGTCTAGTTAATCCTTCCTTGTAGAGAAACCACAAAAAGATGGAGGTCTTTTGTCACCTTTCCCTGCACATTTCCTAGCTCTGCTTTCAAAATTGAAATTGAGGGCTGTATTAGATCAGAACACGCTATTCAAAACAAGAGGGGTATATGGATTTTTCTGTGGTACAGTGATATTTCCTTATGCTCCATGCTGCTCATAATTTGTTGTAACTTCCATCTTTGTTGTTACTGTAAATCAAGATCTCATTCCTGAACAGCCCATTGCTGAACACATGAAGTAATGTCATTATTTAAGGTTCTTCTTCCTTGTATGCAACACTGTATTTATTAAAACTGCAAATGAAATTCTCTACAGATAATTAGCCATTTGGATTTGTAAGGTTTGCCCCTCTACTAAACTGAATAACTTCTCATCATTAGCAAATGTTATCACTTGACTGTACATTCTCTTTTCTGCATCATTTGAGGATATGTTGAGCATTATGAATTCTACAATAAATTTCTGTGGGACTCAAATGCTGGCCTCCTCCTGAAAACTGACCATGTGCTTGCCTTACCTACTTTTCAGATTCTTTATTCTCGAGAGAACCTTCTGTCTTGTACTCTGCCTAGTTTCTTGAAGAGGTTCTTAAAGTCCATTTGGTGAGGAAACTTGTCCAGTAGCTGTTGGAAATGCAAGCAGAATGTGTCATCTGGATATCATTAATCCTTACTTTGTCTTTATTCATGTCTTGTATTCCAGCCTTCTTGGCCACCTGGGCACATTGCACGCCCATATTCAGCTGACAGTCCATCAGTACACCAAGGTCCCTTTCTATCAGGCAGCTTTCCAGCCACTCCTCCCCAAGCTTGTAGAGTTGCCTGAGGGTGTTGTGACCAAAATGCAGGACCCGACATGTGTCCCTATTGAAACTCATACAGTTTACCTTGGCCCATCTATCCAGTCTATCCAGGTCCCTCTGTAGTGTCTTTTTCCCTTCTGGCAGATCAACACTCCCTCTCAACTTGGTGTTGCCTGCAAACCTACTGAGGGTGCACTCAATTCCCTCATTGAGATCGTTAATAAAGATGTTAAATAAAAGCAGCCTAAGTACTGAGCCCTGGAGGACACCACTCTTGACTGGCCACCAACTGGATTTAATTCCATTGACCACAGCTCTTTGGGCCTGGCCGTCCAGCCTGTGTTTCACCCAGTGGAACGTACACTCATCCAAACCGTGGGCAGCCAGCTTCTCCACAAGAATGCTATGGGGGACAGTATCCAAAGGCTTTACTGAAGTCCAGGGAGACCACATCAACAGCCTTACGTTCATCCATTAAACAGGTCACCTTGTCATAGAATGAAATTACATTTGTCAGACAGGATCTACCATTAGTAAGCCCATGCTGACTGGGCCTGATCCCCTGGTAGACCTTTAACTGGTGCATGATGGCTCCCAAGATTATGCATTCCGTAACCTTCCCTGGCACCAAGGTGAGACTGTAGGTCTGTAGCTACCAGGATAATCTTTCCAGCCCTTTTTAAAAATGGGTGTCACATTTGCCAGTTTTTAGTCTGCTGGGACATTTCTGGTTAGCCAGGACTACTGAACAATTCTTTTATTAGCTAAATGCCCTACTGTTAATGTATGCCAAATTTACTTTTTCTCTTTTCCTTGTGTCTTTTCTGGTAGGTAGTATTCTTCCAGTGTCTCTGTCCGGGTACTCCTGAATGCTACCTGCAAATCTTTTACTCTTTGCTGCCCCTTTTAACTCCTTTCTATCAAACTTGTTCAAACTTAAGTTCCCTGTTATGGGGTGTGCTGTAGTGGATTTGAGTCTTTACTTTCTCCTTCAGTGATGGTGAATCTAAGTACGTTGTGGTTGCTATTTCTGCATGCTATCCTGGACTAAATTATGAGTTGCTTTTTGACTCATGGGTCTAATTTTGAATTTCTTTGTGAAAATTTTGATTTTTGTCTAAAAATTTCATCTTGCTGACAGGTTGCATGGTAATGAATACTCTAACTGTCTGAAGTAGCTGTGGCCTGCTGTTGCTCTACATTTTCTGACCTCATAGCATCCCTCAAAATGTTTGTCTAGGAGCAATACATGCTGTACTGGTCATCCAAGTCCTCCAGTTACTTCTTATCTAGCCACTGGAGAGAGGTTTTCACTTTTTCCCTTTCCGTTCTTTCTTTCCCATAAGTAACTTTGTTTTTCTTGCCATGAAAAACTTTGCAGGTGATGTTTGGCATGATCTATGCCACTGCCTAAACCTGTCTCAGCTTTCCTTGTGCAGCATCCAGTAAACAAATCACCACCATACCTCACTTCTTCCTTTCTTGTTGTTAATGGCTTTCCTAATCCCATGTACTGGCACAGGGACAGTAATCTGACATGGGACCATTTTCCTCTGCTGTTGCTGCTGGATAACTCTTTTCCCCTTCTACTCAGTCAGTCGTTCACGTATCACTGAGGTTTCTCTGTCTTACTGTCCTGCACTGTCAGTGAAGGCCATCTCAACAGATGCCTGCATCTCTTTATCTAGTTCTTCAACAGTTCAGTGTTCTCGCTGTCCCTGTTGTAGACACTTATAATGAACTTTTCTGTCTCATATAGTTGAGGCTGCCACACAACTGCAGTATGTAACTTTCTCAAAAAAGGCCATAAGACACTTGTCCTCTATACTTACTGGGGTGTGTAATCATGTATCGTGTTCAGATAGCCTTCCCTTTCAGAGAAGTAGTGTATATATGCAGTGTGACTGCCAGCGCTATTAGCTGGTGCCTGTGTGGGATGCAGCCAGTCCTGCTTCCACTCGCAGGGTTTCAGTGTAGGAGTGTGTATGAAATGCATAAATCAGGGACAGAAATTAAAGTTCTGTTGACCTATTGTGTTAAGATATGAAAGAGATTTCCTCCATACTCCAAGAGCAGCACAATATATCTGCCTTCTTTGAACAGAAAGCAGGCAAACCATTACATTTTTTGGCATGTTCCATGGTTTTAATTTATACAAGTGCATGTTTCACTTTGGAGTTGAATATGAACAGACGTACATTTGTGGAGAGCCTTCCCAAACAGTTGAAAATTTCGTAAGAGCTGTTACTGTGGTAGTGACAGTGGGAGGGATTTGCAAGCTTGCATTGTGTATATTCAGAGTATGTCAGAGTTGTTATCTGTGCTCTGCTTTGCATCATATCTGCATTATCCCCACAGGATTCTTTAGATACCAATCTCTTTTCATTAAAACAAGAACAGCCAGTGATAGATTCTGCCTTGGCTTATCCCATTTGGAAAGCTAGCGTACTTTCAACAGTAAGGCATGACAAGCTACATTTATACCAGAAAAATAAAGTGTGTTACAAAATAACTTTCTGCTAACACAGTATCCAACGTGCTTTTGTATGTAATTTAGATTGAGACTAAAAGTGTTTATTGCATATTCATTACTCTGTCCATTTACTGTGAGAAATTTGCATTTATTGATGCTATGACTGCTGTTTACTAGAAGTGGCTAATGGGAGTACTAGGAAGCATTCAGTGGGTTACAGGACTAGTTAGTTAAAGTGTGCTGGTTTAGTGAGTTAATTCCTCTATAGAGGAGCTCACATGTATGTCTGGAATTAAGAAATTTACTTAACGAATAGAGAAATAATTCCTGACTGCCATTAGTCTAGTGCAGCCATTTGTGGGCAGTGGATTTGGGAAAATGAAGTATGAGAAGATGAAAACTAGCAAAGACAAAATCATAGAATTGCTCAGGTTGAAAAAGACCTTAAAGATCATCAAGTCCAACTGCAACCTGATATACTACCCTAACTCTAACAACCCTCCACTAAATCATGTCCCTGAGCACATCTGAAGGGTTTTTAAACAAATCCAGGAACGGTGACCCAACCACCTCCCTGGGAGCCTATTCCAGTGCTTAACAACCCTTTCTGTAAGTAATTTTTTTCTGATATCCAACATTAACTTCCCAGTACAACTTAAGGCCATTTCCCTTCCTCCTGTCACCTGTGAGAAGAGACCAGCTCTGCTCTCACTGTAATCACCTTTCAGGTAATTGAAGAGAACAATAAGGTCTCCTCTCAGCCTTCTCTTCCCCATACTAAGCAACCCCAGTCTCTCTTTGTAGGGCATATTCTCCAAGCCCTTCACAAGCCCTTCTTTGGACCTGCTCCAGCACCTCTATGTCCTTTCTGTATTGAGGTGCCCAAAACTGAACGCAGTACTTGAGGAGAGGCCTCACCAGTGCTGAGTACAGGGGCTGGATGACTTCCCTAGTCCTGCTCACCACACCATTCCTGATACAAGCCAGGATGCCGTTGGCCTTCTTGGCCACCCGTGCACACTGCTGGCTCATATTCAGCCAACTGTCCATTAGTAGACCAAAGTTCCTTTCCATCAGGCAGCTTTCCAGCCACTGCTCCCCAGGTCTCTGGGGTTGCCTAGGGTTGTTATGACCAAAATTCAGGACCTGACACTTGGCTCTAGACCTAAAAACTTGGCCCCATGCTAAGGACTTGTTTCTTCCCTCTTCCTACTCCTATTTTTATATACTGGTACAATAGCTTTTACTTTACATTACCTTTTGTTTTGTTACTTTCATATTCTGTTAATACAACTGTGCTTGAAGTTTTCTGTTCTAGTAGTTCCCAGTGGAAGGGGAGCAAATTAGGGTTCTAAAATGAAGCATATGCCCATCTCATTTTGAGGTACTCTTTTCTCCTTCTCTTGTTTACTTATTTGCTTTGGTATTACTATTATAGATATTGTTATATTTATAATAGCGCTAATAGTAGCACTGTTTCTTTTAAGAATCATAATATTCTTGCCAAAGGCTTTATTTTTGATGAAACAGAATTCATCCTAAACAATTGAATTTTCTTTCCTGAGAACATCAACTGTTTCTATGAAGTTACTGGTATGTTATTTAATAGGAAAACATACGAAAGACTAAAAAAATCCAGAACAGAATTAAGGTTATGAATGCATGTGAGCTGAATTTTTGCTACTAATTTGCTAATAACTCTGTAAAATTAGTAGTTTTTCTTCCAGTCAGATGCCTAATCAGACTTCTCAAAAAGAAGCTGACTATTTTACATTATTTTCACCTCAGTGGTGATCATCTTTCACACTACTTTGTGATGCTTTACACAAAAGAAGAAAGAGACAGAAAAAAATTTACTAAAACAATTGAAATAATGTATTTTTTCTTTACTCTAATTCTTACAAATAACTTCTTTGGCTACATTTTGCTCTTAAGCAGTGTTTCCATCCAAATGGTGAAAGTTTGAGAAAAATATGAAGAAGAAGCATTAGTAGAAGATTATTTTAATAAATTATCTTAGCCGTATCATTTAGTCATAAAAAGTATAATGTTGATGGATCTTTTGGATCTTTATCACTTTCAGTGTAATCCAGTATATTCTGTAAGAATAGAAAAATGCATATATTTTGGAACAATGATTAAAAACCGAAGAAAGTATGAAAGTATTCAGTCAAAGCTGTTTTGAATTAAAGCAGCTCTGAGAGGGACACTGTTTTTTCTCTGAGCAATTGCATAGCATCATGAATGAAGGTAGTTGCACAATTCCATGTGTAATTTCATGTAATCCATGGCTTCTGCTACCAGCCTTGGCTTTGTACAGTCCTCAGCACTGCTGTGTGCTTCTGCCTCCTCTGTTTATAAAGTGGAGGCTGCAGCTCTCTGATCTCAGGAGCCTCAGGGTTTATTTCAGCACCATATGTGTACTGTGTTCGGTCATTAATTGGTGGCAAACACTCCCAGCAGTGCTGGTAAGTGAAGTCACCGTCTCCCTTAACTTCTTGGGAGAGATTCTTCTTACGAAAAAAGCATGTTGTCCCAGGCAGATTTTGAGAATTCTCTACATTTTTCAGTTACTTCCTTACTTACTGATAATAAAAACGTTATCAGAAATCTGAACATTTTAGAGTTCAAAGCAACTTCAGGTGTCAGAAGAGGTAACTGAACCACAGCAAATTTCAGTGGCACTTCAGTGGTAAGGTGCTGTGGGTCTGCTGCAGGAGGCAAGACAGGGGCTATCCCATTCTGTATACCACCAGGTCCAGCAAGTTCCAGTGGCCCCGCCACTTTATTTCTCACTATTCTACTCTATTTTTAATGGGCAATAAATTAAATTTATAAAAGAAACACTGAATGGGCATTGGCAGTCAGCCAAGATCAAGCCATCACAATAACTGAGCATGGCTTTAATATATACACATTTATCTCTCTGTCCTTCTTTCCCTCCAGTAACTCATGGATTAAAATTAATGTCAAAATTATCTGGATTCAAAGCACCATGATTAACAGAAGACTGAGAGTCTGCGTGAGGACTAGCAGATAAGGGACTTATTTTTCAAGGCCTCTCAGTGGTACAGGGTCTATTAGAATATGAATATCTTCTGCAGCTTTTTCATGATATGGAAGTGCACAACATCAACCTGGCATTATTTAAATACAGAAGAATGTCATCAAATAGGCATCTGTTTCTACTGCTTCATACAATTTCTAGATTGCATAATTCAAATATTTGCACAGAAACACAGATATGCATGTAGCTGCAAATCATGGGCATTTTCAGAGGCCAGCGTAGCCTCAACACACTGACCAGTTTCTGATTTCCAGTTTTGAGCCAGTTCCTCCAAGCACAGTCAGCCACTCCAACAGCAAACTGATGTGAAACATTTGTGTTCTTCTCAAGAGAGGAAAAAGGCAATGGTCTTCAGTGTACTAGGTGGATGTGCACTTCTGACTTTTTTCAGAAGCAGTGAGAATGACTTTAAAGGACAGATGTTAGGGAACTCAGACTTTATTTATTTATTTATTTATTTTTACCAGTTGAATTATTTAGTGCAATGTCTGATTCACCTGGATTTCTGCTGTTTTTAAGAATGTGGCTATGGAATGATTGTTTTAATTTGTTTGAGAAATTCAATGGGCACTGTCCTTTAAAAGATGAGGCAGTGAGACAGGACCTATGTTACTGATGTAAATTCTTCTGCTTGAGCAATTGGTCACGTTGGTCCTCGATCACATTTAATATGCAGGCAAAAAGCATGTCTCTAGCCTTGTTTATAAATGAGGATCACTTAGTTTCCTTTTGTCACACAGATCAAGCAAGATTAATTGATGTACCTGCTCCTTTTATTGTAGGACAGTTTTACTTTTGGTATATTGTAAAGTATGGACATTTGTCACTTTCTTTTTACATAGATGCAGACCCCAGTCCCATATGTAACTTTAGGTAGGGTGTCATCCTGTCCTTGAAGATCTCAGGAAGTAGAAGGGTCTGTATGCTGGGAAGCAGTAGTAAGCTCAGAGTTGAAGTGTATTTCCAAAGAAATTTATTACAGGAAATTTTTGTTAGGTTCTGTCTGAGTTTAGGTGACAAATAATGCACCCCCAGGAGGTGACAGCCTTGCATTGCGGTCATTTTAAATCAATTTCCTTTCTTCTTAAATTCCTTAATATCTTTAAGCCTTCTGCTTCTCCCTCAACTCATGGATTCAGAAGCATTCAGTATTCAGAATGTAAAAATAATCTGTAGATGTATTTTTTTTCCATGAGTCTTGGGCTCTTTATGAGTTCTTGTGTTTCTTGATCTTGGGTAAAAGAACTATGAAATGTTAAGTAGGCTTCACTGAAAAAAAAGAAACTTCTCTGCCTGGAGAGGTTAGAGAATCTACAAGGAGACAGGCAGACTATGTTTATGTCATTAAATTGTTTTATAATAATATGTATCCACCATGCACTTTAAAATAGATACAAATCCAGTGGCTTTTCTTCTGTTAAATTTATTTAATTTTTATTTTTTTGTGGATATAAGTATTATACTGACATTTTATTTTGATATACAAAATGCTGGGCTTAAAATAGCAAATTAATTTGGAGATGTAGGAGCTTTGTCACTCTGCAGCTTTGTAGAGTTTCACATAGCGTAGAGCAGTCTGTGTTTTAAATTCATTTTTCTGTTCATAGTAAAAGTTATATGAATGAATTGGATTCTGATCTAATGTTAATGTTCTTTAATATTCCAGGCATATACTTAAGGGGGTTGCTATTATAAGCCACTGTACAGAAGTTGTCCCTTTTTTTTTCATGAATTTAGAGAATGTTTACAATTTCTGTCCTTCTGTTCTTAGACAAAACTTTTAATTTGAAAGTGTTTTTATTATTATAGCTTTGGAATTTGGAGCACTGAGTTCAAAGGACTTGCTTCAGCAGGATAAGCACAGGCAAATTTTAAAGAAATAATTCTTAGTAGTAAGAATGAGTTTTTGTCACTTTTTTCTTCAAATGCTGATCTGGTATCCAATATACACCAGGGTTAGAAAGCCATGAGTTTTATTGTACCCATTAGGAGATGAATTGCTAATAAGCTATAATTTGATGGAGGAAGGTCGATGGCATCTGCACAAAGTAAAAAAAAGCCACATAGCTGCCTTATTAATGGTTGCACTGGGTATCCTATTGAATAAGCTTTATTGATCACACTTTTACAGTTACATCCACTGAGCTTTTAGCTTCTTGGTGAAAAATACAAAAGTACAGTATTCTGCCAATGTAGCAATCAGTGGCTTTCTAAACCTATAAAAATGGAAAAGAGTCTGCAGGAGGATGAGCTATTACACAGCTAGTTCTGAAATAGATTTCTGCTATTAGGCTCCCTGTGTGGGATGGTTACTAAAGTTTGTGTATGTCAGTGGAATTTAGAAGATACTTTTCTTGATACTTAAGGGCTCCTTCAGCTTAACTTTCTTGAAGTAAACTGAAATTTGAGCTTTCTGTTATTAGTTTTGAGAATCTGAATCTCTTCCAATTTATTTTATGGATACAAGAGTTGCTCATCCAGGTTCTGTATAATCTGTGATACCAGTGGTTTTGTTTCACATGTTGAGATCATGTGAAACAAATAGTGACACATGGTACATGGTGACTTTCTCCTATACGACTCGGAGAAAAGTGCCAGCAAAGGCAATCAATTGTGTTGTGAAAAGTGCAGACATGGATCTCACTGGGGATGTGAGATGGTTTCTTTTTTAACAAATATTTGTTTGCTTTCTACTTGAAGAACTGCAAAGGAGTGCTGGTAGAAACTCTTCCAAATTTCTGTCATCACTGAATAATCTATGAACTCTTCACTGAAGCTTTTCCCAGAATCTGATGCATTTAGCTATGCATCCGTTTTTAATGAACTATTTTATTTTCTCTTGCTTTTTTCATGGTCCTCTGATGCTAATAGATCCTGCAAGTAATAACAACTGCAGAATTCTCAGTCTTGAGCATCAGACATCACATCACAGAGATTTTGATTATTTTTCCTTGCTCCAACTTGATATCTGAATGAAAACCCTTGCAAAACCTTCAGGTGTTCACCTGTTGTGGTGTTGGTTTTAGTGCACAGCAAATAATAACTGACCAACAATGACATTCACTGAATATTTATCATTTGTTTACTAAGTTTCACTATGTAAATACTTTATAGTAATCTACTTAATGATTAATAGACTATTTAATACATGGTTAATCTATTGTTATAGGTGATTTCTCGGTCTGTCAGATAACAGGTTACGTGTAGTGTTTTCTACAGATGTGCACATGACAATTTATAACAAATTTATTAGGTTTTAAAATAACTTTATAATCTCTGAGAATTTAATTTTGCTAAGAAATATGACTTATCAGTTTATTTTTTTAAATATGACTAGGAAGTAATGATTCTACTTTCTAATTGTTATTTTTGACTATTAAACTGACTGTGGAAATTATACACTGGAAACTGAAAGCCTGCTAAATGTCCTACCTTCCCACCAGAGGGACTTTGATGGACTGAGTTTTGTGGTGGTTGGCAATAAACTAAGTCAAATAAAATTCTCCAACTCTAGAATGTTTTGCCAGTGATGTACTCTCTACTTGCAAGTATGAGAGTGGCACAAAACTTATCCCCTTTTATCTTTGGAACTTGGTGGTTGGGAGTCTTAGGCTGAGTTTAAGAGTTGAATCCTACATGTGTCCTGTGCTGAAATATATGTGAGGACAGCTTGAGGGAAAGAAATAGAGAAATTGTTAAGATATTTCAGCAACTGCCTGCTTTTCTGAGATTTCTTGTGCATATGGAATGAGGCACTTTTATCTGTAACATGACTCTCTCCTTTTTTTTCTAAGTGTCTGTTCAGTTCCTTCTGCATAAATGGCCAGTTACTGCTCATTTTGGTATGAAGGCTAGTCTTCTAGAAATTTGAAATGATCCACTCATTTTCTACAGCTAATACCAAGTTACCCAATGTCCCAAACTTTCATTGGTTAATGTCTTGAATGAGGTTTAACGCATAAACTGGAGGTGAAAAGCCCCATGCATCGATGTTTTTCCAGACTGTTCACTTCTTGCAAAAAAGGAGAAAAATTCAGCCTTTTTCATAGCCTCACTGTTATCCCAAATCATCATGATGAAGCTGTGGTTTTAAGTTGCATTGCAGTCCTACTTTTCTATTTACTCTTTTTCTGCAATTGGATTACATGATGCTCTCTTGAAGACCTTTTCATATTCTAAGCAGATACGTTCTGGTCCTGGTACTCTGTAGCTTGTCTTCCTCAGCCTTCCTTTCTGTATAATTTAACAATGCAGCTACACTCCAGTGATTTTCCTAGTAGCTCTAGATTCAAGCTTTCCTGTTGTAATAAGCATCTTTTTTCTTTGTGTTTAATGAGAATTTTTCTCAGTCTATTTTTTTTTGTGTGTATTTCTCCACAGTTTACAATATGTATTAAAGACTCAGTTACATGCCTGTTTTACTTTTTATTCTTCCCCATATTCTTGCAATGTTGTGTCTCTCAGATTATCTTTTTTTTTTTGTTTTGTTTTGTCTAATTCAATCCAATTGCTTTAAGCATAACCAAATGAAAGTTAGTTTCTTCTTTCTTTGAGTGAATGGTCAACTGCCAACTCCTTGGAAATTTCATGATGTTTTTCTTTTTGTGTTCTGTTTTGCCCCAACTATTTTCTAAGTATTTTGTGTATCTGTATACTGTTTTTCCACAGTCAGCTTTCTAGGCTATTGATTTAAATAGAAAGATGTAGAAAATCTCATGTATGCAACGCTTATCTGTTGAACCATTTGTTTCTTTACCGACTCGTCATTGCACACTCTGTGTGATCTGGTTCTTCTTACCTTTCTTTTGCTGCTTCTCAGCATTAATCTTTCTTTCTGCTTTCATCTGTCTAAAATGTTCTTACTCCTGTTTGATTGCACACTGTATGGACGTACATTCATTCTTTAAGTTTGTCTTTTTACTAAGATGCTGTTTTTAGGCTAATTATTCAAGATATTTTTATTATTGTAAGTAAGAGTTACTGTGAATTTGAATAATGGAAATGTAGAGGAATACTGATACTAAAAAATGGAGTCTTTAGTAAATTAGTAAAGCCCAATGGCAAAACTATCTGAATAAATAAATGAGAAATAAAAATCATGATAGAACTTTTATTCTTTATAATGAGACACAATGAAAAAAAAAAAACCTATATGCATACATATAAAATACAAAGATTTCTTTTTTGTAGTCTCAGTTATGTGGTATGATGTTCAGCCATTTCAAAAAAATGTCACTTACAAGGTGTTATAAATTTCGTCCTCCATCATATCTCTCAGGTTCATCTGCTTGCTGTTGTAAACTCATATCTAGAAGCTATAATCCAGCTGTCTTTGACATCCCAGGGACAAGATATACTGTGTTGGCTGTGCCTCTGAGAAATTATTTCAGGAAGGATTTTGGTTTGCACAGTCTTCTGAAGTATCCTAACTTCCTTGACTTTCGGAGGTTGCTCGCTGGCATACTTCTTTATCCCTCATCCCACACCAGCATGACATGAACAGCAGGTTAGCATGGGGCAAGATGGCACACTTAGCAGCACCCCCTTCTCCTTTGCCATCTGCAGCAATGAACAGATGCTCAAGAAAACAATCTGTGTTCCTGTATTCAAGGTCTGTACTGAAGTCTTCCTTTTCTGAAATTCCTGTGCTAGGGGACTTTTTTTCCCATTTATTGTGGTATTTAACCCAGGGGGCTAGGGAGTATGAAATTGCACTGAAATATCTTTCCCTTTCCTGAAATAAAGAGAATCATGACATTTCTGATCAGCACTTAAAAGTTTACAACACAATTTGAAAAAAATGAAACATTGCTTTCAAAAGGTCTTGAAGCCTACTGAAATCAATTTTATTTGCCAAAAAGCAGGGAGAGCTTTAAAACTTAATATGCTAACACAGATGTTAATCTTAAAAGGTTCACATATAATTTATTCAATATATTAAATTTACTATATTTAGTATAATTTCAGAATGTACATTAAAAATATGGTACAAAATTTCATTTCTACCTGCTGAGTGGCTGCCAAGACTGGAAATGCAAGAACATTTTGTTGTTTTACCCCTTCAGCACAATCCAGCATTCAATTTTTAAATGTCCATAAAAAACATAAAAGCCTCAAAATGCCAAACTGGAACATTCAAAACTTTGAAAGTCACAGTACAATGCCTTTTTATTAGTAACTCTCAGGAAGCAGGACTAAAACTATTGGTTCTGAGTATATTCAAGTTCTGAGTTGCTGACTTCAGTTTCGGAACTGCAATTTCCTCTATAAACATTTTTCTGTTAAGTGTAAACCCAAAGAACATTTTGTGACATTTAGAAGTCTTTGCGGAACACAAACAGGGAAGCACAGATGGGTGGCTGGGTGACATTTAGTAGAAGTCGAATCTTGCGCGGAGGCTAGTGTGATTAAAGTTAACACAGTAGCCATCCCACTATGAGTTTCTGAAAGTCTTAGTAACCCTAAATTTTATTGTATCAATTCTGACAAAATTTTCAGCAGCTATTTATTTCCATAGTCAACAAAATAAGGTAATTAAAACTTTGGCTTAAATATTTATGTTTCTCCTCACTGTTTTTGTATATTTTGGGCAGTTATATTTGAAAGAAAATTCAGTTGACATCAGCTTTGTTCTTGAAGCCATATAAAGTTTCATATATTATGTGGCTTAAACATGAAATTATATATCTGTCATGGGAGTTCAATTTTTATTTAAAACCAAACCCTAGGAAATTCTAGCATAATTGGACATTTATTTTCATCTATTTCACACTCTTTTTTAAGAAACTTTAAGAAATTTTAAGAAAAATACTTTTTAAGAAACCATAATTTTCTAACTGTGGATGAGCAGTAAAAGCTGAACAAATGAAAACAGGAGTATTATTATTTCCAGGAGAATTGGCTGTTGCATTTGGTATCTGGACATTCAACAAATGTCATCAATTAGTAAATTTGTCCATACAATGTTGTTCTTGTTTGAGCTGCTGGCCTATCACTTGATAGGAGAGCCTAACCAGGCTGCCTGTAGTCCATATAGAACAGTTTTTCTTTATGATGAGCCAAAAGGGAGATCTATGCTGAAGAGAAGTCCCTTTTTAATACATTCCCCTAGCATTTCCACAGTGGATGGCCACTCTCAAAAGCTGATTGTTTATCAGGTTGGCAAGACAGAGAGCTCTAGCAGTAATGGCTGCAAGGATGAGGTCATGGTTCTGTGGAAAGCAAGGAGAATGGTTTGCCTGAAGTATGGGGAGGTATAAATCTTTTGTAAGTGGCTTTTCATATTTGCTGGAAGCAGGGATGTCATTATACCAAAGTATGCCTTAAAATTTCTGGTGACTATCAAAACCACTTCTAACACTGCAGTTGCTAATTTGCTGCTAAATGTCTTGTTGGTATACTCCTCTGTGGCTACATTCTCTCTTAGCATTTACTATTCTGACACTTTCTTTATGGCCTCTTTAAACTCAGCTTTTGGACTCTAGCAACCATGTTCATTGAGATATAATTATGCAGGCTGCAAGACACACTTGCCAAACAAATCACAGCTTTTTGAAGCTATTCCATTGCTGGACTGATGCAAACAATAAGGTAATATTACTCATGTTTGTTGACATATACTGTTATGATTATTGCCATTATAACGCAACTCCCCAAAGTATTGTTTAAATACATGATATAAGAGATGAAAGCAAACAGATAGTGAAAAAGAAAAAAGGAAATCTCATGTAGTTGTTATTTTTTGGCGTCGCATAATTAAACCATCTTCTTTAATGTTATTTTTGCCAGTATCTAATTAGCAGAGCCATCTGCCTAAGAAGTGCTGGACCATCTGTCTGGAATACTGTTCTGTTCATTTTTTGGTTCTTGACTAATTAACTTCTTTCACTATGAAATATAACAGCACATTTTGTTTCTACACTATGAAAAACTTCAGCTGTATAGCTAAGTGTGTGTGCACCTGTATACGTGTATATGTTATGTGTATCTATGTAGTTATATGAATATAGTTATTCGTGAAGATTTGTGTATGCATCTTCCATTAATGAAGGTGAAAGCCACATGGTTATTTATGATTTATAAATATATTTAATAGATACCTCACCTCATGCATTCAAAGTGACCAGTCCTTGTTTTGATTGTATTCATACTTTTCAAATTTCCTTTTTGCACTTAGTATATTTGTAGAAGTGGATTCATTAGAATTAATTTCTTATCCTTTTGGATTTTTTCTTTTTATGTTTTTTGTTTGGTTGCTTTTTCTGTTTGTTTTCTGGGAAATTGTAGAATAATTTAGGTAGGAAAGGAGTTGGATTTGATGTTCCCTATAGGTCCCTTCCAGCTTGGGATGCTCTATGATTCTATGACTTAATTTCTTGCTAGAGAACTTAGGAAGTTGTTGTATGTTGGATACAAAGAAAACAAATTGAAAATTAGTTATTAACTAGGAAGGAAACTTATTATTCACTATTTCCTTATTTTCTTTAATGCTGTTTTAGTATTCTTCTAAGCTATTCAAATAAATCACTTTGATTTCTCTTGAAGCTAATTTCTTTAAGTTTATTTGGTTTGTCCTTTGAAAATATGATTGTTTGACTTTTAAACAAGTCTGTCATTCACTCAAGCGGAGAAGTTATTGAAATACATTTGTTGTTCTAAAGAATATGATTACTTTTAATACTAAAACTTTTAACTTAAGATTTATGTGTGCTGCATGTATATTTTTCTTCATTTTTCAAGATAATAATTACTTTACATAGATAAAAGTTGAGTTGGAAGTAGTTCTCTATCTGGAATTTCTCCTCTCCCACTGCCTTTGAAAATGTTAGGAGAGGACTCATCTGAAGATTTTGGCATTATGTCCAAAATTCTGACACAAAAAGACACCTGCCATTAGTTTTACAGTTGTGTTCAAATTTAGACTTAAAGTGCGCACCAAAGCCATGTTTCTGCTCAGTCTGATTTTATGCCAAATATATTTGGAGCTTTGTGCTTTGTGTGTTTTTTTAAATGAAGAAAGCAATCCATATGACAATCAACTGTGACTTCCTTATCTGATGAAACTTTGTCAAGTTCAGTCTTTAAGAGTGGTCACACAATCTGAGTTTGGCAGGGCTAAAAATCTCACAGGAAGCTCTTCAAACAGCTCTACTGGTGACTGTCAGATAATTAAGATTTATTTCTATCTACTAGATTGCAGGAGACATTAAATTTGTGGAGGCACTTGAAAGCATGTATTTGATAGCAGGGTTCATAAAACCATCCTGTTGTAATTGCCTCACCATCCTATCAGGGGCAGAAGAATGTGTTAGAATCATAGAATCATAAAATCCTTAGTGTTGGAAGGGACCTTTACAGGTCATCTAGTCCAACTCCCCTGCAGTGAACAGGGACACCTACAGCTAGATCAGGGTGCTCAGAACCTCTTCCAGCCTGAACTTGAATGTCTCCAAGGATGGGACATCCACCACATCTCTGGGCAACCTGTACTAGTGGCTCACCAACCTCACTGTGAAAGATTTTTTCCTTATATCCAACCTAAATCTATCTTCCTTATGTTTGAATGTGTTTGAGCTTATGAGCTACCCTTTAACCTTTGTACATATGTTTCTCATGAAAATGTGCTATCATCTTTAGTTTCTTCAGTATTAAAATTCAAATCTTTGTACTCTCCTTCCCCAGAGCAAAGAAAAGTTTGAATGTCTATAATTTGGTTCAGTGCATTTTGTTACCTGCTAAGTAGAATTATAATATTAATTAAAAAGAATACACAGAACACAGGATGTTGTATTTTACTGTATGAAAATTGGAACAATTTCTTAAGACATAAAAAAGAATACCTCTCAACAGGATAAAATTTAAGTATTTAAGTTGTGATAGGGGATCAAATAGTAATCATGGTATGCATATCTTATTCTCTGCACCACTTATCCGAATGCTGTGAAAATATTAGCAAATGATGCCAAGCAGAAGATGTCATTTTGATACAAGCAATGGATAACTGTAACATTTCTAAGTAAACCTGGTTTTGCGCTTGTTCTCTAAAATACAACAATCTGTATGTGTCAGTCTACTCTTTCAGAATTTAAAGTCTTTATCTTCAACTGAAAAAAATCACAATGTTATTCCATTGGGACATTTTGTTTCATCTTTATGTTTTAAAGATTCAGGGCACATTTCTCTCCTGTTGTTTTTCTTCCACATTGAAATGGCATTTAACTTGACAAATTTCCACCAGTCTTCCCACTTTATATTACTATAGGCTTTGTTGAATAATTGAATTTCCATTTAGTGAGAAACTTCCCCAGATTTCCTGAAGATTTAAAAGAAATACTTCTTTTATGTATATTTATATACATATGTATATATAATTTTTATATATAGTTTTTATATCTGTATATATACATGTATGTATGTAGGTATAAATGTTGGCCTACACATGCTCTTTTCATTTAATCTGTAATAGGGCATATGTATGTATTTTTGAAAATATTCAAGAATCCTGGGGACAAACCTATAAGACTCTGAACTACCCAGCCTTCTTTGAGTGCCTTTGTAATGCACTTGATTTGCAGCCTGCCCTCTTATTGTCTCCTCTAGCAGTGAAACTCGGAGTTACAGGACTATGAAGTATACCTGATGTTAGTGATGGCTTTGTCACTAGTGTGTCTATACTTAGTTACTTCTTCATCTCAGTGCTGGGGAATACCATGGAGCAGATGCTCCTGAAAGCTGTGTCAAGGCAAATGGAAGAAAGGGAGGTGATATGGAAAAGGCAGCATGGCTTCCCGAAGGGCAGGTCCTGCCTGACCAACCTTGTCACTTTTTATGATGGCATAACTGTGTCAGTGGACAAGGGAAGAGCCACTGATGGAATTAAATAAAGCCTTTAACACAGTCCTTCATAACATAGTTCTCTTCCAGTTTGAAAGATAATGATTTGATGAGTGGACTATTTGATGGAGAAGGAACTGGTTACAAGATTGTACCTAGAGAGTAGTGGCCAATACTTCAATGTCCAATGTAGATTGGTGATAAGTGGAGTCCCACAGGGGTCAGTGCTGGGGCTGGTGCTCTTTGATATTTTCATCAGTAACATCAAAAGTGGGATGGAGTGCACCTAGGAAGTTTGCAGATGACACTAAGCTGTGTGGTGCAGTCATCACACCCGAGGAATGGGATCCCATTCAGAGAGGTAAGTTTCAAAGTAAAAGAAGGGAGATTTAGATTTCTTTATACCCTTATTGGATATAAGGAAAATTCATTAAGGGTTGTGAGGTGCTGGACAGGATGCCCAGAAAGTGGTGGCTGCCCTGTCCTTGGAGATGGATGGGTGGGGTTCTGAGGAACCTGATCTAGCTGTAGGTGTCTCTGTTCATTGTAGGAAAGTTGAACTAGGTGAAGTTTAAGAGTGCCTTCAGAATGTGAAAAGGTGATGATATTCTACAATTCTATGATCCTATTGTTCAGACAGTATTACTGTTTTGAAATATATTGTCTTGAAGAAAATTTTTGCATAAAGTTTCCCATTCAGTTAGGAATTGTATGTATTTGTATATAGTTATATAGTTTATTCTGTTTGGGTTCCTGCATTTGCTGTTAACTATTTTACTGATATATATAATTTAGTATTGTAATATTTAGTACCCTTATTTAAATCTATGCATCCCATGGATGGCAGAAAAGAAATTTTTCTTTCAGTTATGCCAATAATGACATTAGTGGTTTTGTGGCCTGTTCACAGGTGCCTTGTATACTTTTCTCAGATTTCACAGAAAATTTGAAGAACTGTCCCTTTTTGGCTCTTGAGTGTCTTTTCCAAAACATTTCAGTGCCTGAGAGGTGTACTTAATTTTCTTGATTTATGATGTAGCATAATTTTCACATTTCACATCTTTTGCCTTCAAATTAGTCTTTTACCACAGTCTTAGCCAACTGAAAGCTAGATATTTTGCCAGTAAAAATTGATTTATTGATAAACATTTTGTCTTGAATCCAATTTTTCTGTCTTCTTTCTTCCTGCTGTTCATGCTTAGCATATTCTTCTCAGTTCAGTTTTGGCAAGAGTATTCCTTCAGAAGTTAATTTTAAGCAACTGTATTCCACTAAGTCTTTCCGTCTTGACCTGCTACTGGTAACTCTTGCATGTCTCAAGGAAGTTCAACTTTCTGTGCTGTTTAGAGATAATGAATTAACTACCAAATACTTGTTTTTAGTGCTGTGGAACATGCAAATTTATTGTGTCCTATTGGAATGAAGAACTTAACGCTTGCTGCTCGTCCAAGAGCAATCTTTTATTGCAAGGTTGACATTATATCAAAATGTCATTTTGTCATTATATCATTACAATCAAAAAAGTCAAGTCATTACTGCTCTTTTTTTTTTTTTTTTTTTTTTAATCTTACATAGTATAAGATACAATTCATTATAAATGCTAGAGTCATCATTCACAAGTGGGGTTTTCCAGAAGTTTTCAATGTATTCTCTAATATGCTGTGGTCATTTATCTGCAAAAGTAAATGCTTTAAATGGGAAGGCGTGGAGCTGAGGAAGAGAAGTAATGACATTAGTTTTACAAGTCTTTCTTTTCTGAAACAAAAAAAGAAGATAATTATTGGGCTTATTGAAAAGCAAATGAAAAAGTACTGCATAGTCTACCATGAAGGCATATTTCCTCTTTGTTTAAATAGTCTTTCATCCTATTAATTTGTATTAATTGTAGAGTGTACTTTTTGTCAATATTGTCTCCATTGAAAGACAGGTACAAAAGATTGCTTATATTAAGTCTGAATAAATTATCTTCCATTATTTTCTGGTAAATAAAACTGAAAAAACTGTGGTTTCAACAATTAAGCAGCAGTGTTTAGTTAGTAATCACATTTTTTCCTGGTCAAATGTAAAATGCTTTGTGACATTTTTATTAAGAGAACAGGTGGATGTGCGTTGTTGATGTGAAAGCAAGCAAAGAGATTTAAAATGCACTCTGCACAGCATACACAGGCATTCAAATGTGTGCATGTATTAGCACATACACAGCAAGCCCAGGATCTGCTCCACTGAACAGTAGAGTTTGTAAGTCATAGCTGTTGAATGTTAAATATGGAAATAATTGGAATTAACTCAGGCAGTGAAAGTGCCATAATGCAGCTTAGACTTACATTCCTGGCATGAGTTTGTTGAAGCAGAAGGTTCAAAAATGAGGATAAATCACTTCTGCTTTGCAGTGCTCCATTTCACTGTTGTCCTGTGGATGCTTGCTTGTTGCTCTTTTCCTTCAATTGAACTTCTAGCTTCTCCAATTACTGCTGCAGTCACACCTTGAGAAAATAAAATACCCATTTCATGCTTGAGAGAAAATCTGCAAAACCAGCAGCAGTGCACCCTTTCTGACACAAAAGGTCTCACAGCAGAGCTGACCTCAGCATGATGCCACCTACCTCTGCTGAGGAGGAAGAGTCACCCCTTCTCTTTGCTTAGCTGAGTAAGACTGATACAAAAGGAGCTAAACAGCATCAAATATGATTGTGGTTATTTCTGCTATAGCTGTAGGTATGGTGAATCATGGGGACAACCAGTTTCACTTTGGATTAAAAAACTCAAAACCCACTAAAAGCAGAACTATATTTCTAAGGAGAAAAAGCTTATAAGGCGATAAACTGTGGCTAGAACCACTCATGGTTAATTGTCAGTGTACCTGAAGCATGTATCTCAAGCATGAGCTTAGGTAGCTGAGTTATATATTTCTGTGTTCCTTGCATTTCTAACTAAAATCTGTTGGTTACAGGCAGTGGAATGGCAATGTGATGAAGCTACTAAAAGAGCCTGTTACAGTAAAGGGAAATCAAAGGTAAGCATGAGACAGTTCTGCTTTAACAAAATTTGTAATTTAATAGCAGGTATAATTCAGTGTATAAATACCTACCTTATGCAGTTGTAATGTCTCCCATTTCTTTCCGAAGAGAGTTCTAGAAAAACAGTATGACTCTGATATATGAGGAAAGGAATAAAGAACAATTTAGGAAGGTGTGGAGTGAGAGGTACAGTCACGTGGTGCTGTGATGAAATGATAAAAACAACTGAGTTTCTAACAATTCATTGCACTGACTCCACCATCCATCATGTGTAATGAGCTGTATTTTCACATCGTACTCAGTGCCATGAATCTCAAATAACTCTCTATGTTCTTTGTAAAGTCCTCAGTTTATGTGGGCCTATTTTACCTACTTTATTTTATTAATAAATACTAATATTTATCAATAAATACCTACTCTTATTTTATTAATTTGGCCTATGATACCACAGGCACATATTGGTCATATTGCAGTAGTGGTTGAATCTTTTCGACAATATTCCATTCCATGTTGTTGCCATGTGGCAGGTGGCAGCAGAGGGGCAGTCTGACAAAATGGTGTCTGACGTGGACATGCAGATGAAGCAAAGGTGTGTCATTGAATTTCTCCATGTGGAAAAATCACACCCACTGACATTCATCAACACTTGCTGAGTGTTTGTGGAGAACAAACAGTGGATGTGAGCACAGTGAGGCAGTGGGTGGTGTGTTCCAGCAGTAGCAACAGTGATGTCAAAGACAAGCCATGCTCTGTGAACAACTGTCACATCACAAAATGAAGAGTGTCTCAATGAGTTTATCCACATGAATTGGCAGATTACAACGAGGGAATGTGCAGAGCTGAATAGTGGCTTCAGTGCATTGGAAATGATGGTGGCAAGTGAGTTAAAATGTAAGGGAAAAACACAGAAGTACATCAAGAGCAATAAAAACAGAAGAATATGCTTGTTTTCAGTATTCACACTCAGTAGAACATATCAGCCTATGGAGATTCATTGGCAAAAGTCATAAAGAAGCAGAACAAAACAAAAAATCCAAATCCCACAAGCTTGAAGAACATATTCCAAATGTTCATAGCCTTCAAGTAAAGAATGGGTCTCTTCTTCTGCCTAGTCTGAATGGTAACATATGACCATTAACTTCTCCCATCAAGCAAAAGATTTCATTTCCAGCTTTTTTTTAGTAAGTTTTGGAAAATAATGTTGCATTGTAGCCTTTACCTATCCATTTTCACTTGAATTTAAAGAAGAAAAATTGTCTCACAATTGGACCGTGGCTATGCTATACCATGAGGATAGAAAAAGAATTGCCAGGAAATAAAAAAGCAGGTATAGGGAATATGCAGTATAAATCTTCGTGCATGGAAGATTATTGTCTTTACAAAAGATCATCTTTCACTGTAGATATGAGTTTATAACATTGAGAAAAGGCATAAGAGATTGTATTGCCTTTTTTATTATTCTTCTTTCCCTTTTTTTTTTCTCATCCCAGTCTTAGAAACGTGTATTTAGGAGTTGCTAATAACTAGCCACTAATGTGTGAGCTTTACTAGGTCTGTGTGACAGTTATTAATAGCTAAAGAAAAAGAACAGGCGTGATTTTAATTAAAAATTTCTAACTTGTATGAAGGCTTTCATGGCAGAAATAGATGATAGATGAGTATGCTGCTTACTTGTTAGCTTGTAGAGAGAAAAGAAGGAACTTTTGGGACCTCATATTTTAGGCAAATGTTTCATTCTGTAAATTGCTGTTTCTACATAGAATTTTTGTGTTTTCTCATGTAATGTGTCCCTCAAGCCTTCAACCTTACCTTTCAGGTGACGATACTGAAGGTAGAGAACACGCCTAAGTGACAATATAGTATGACAGACAGCACTGATCGAAGTGCGCACAGAGTAGAAACTATCACAGTAGGAATACAGTGTATTACTAAAAGTTTTTACCTCTGTTTCACAGTGATTTTTGGAATTTAAAACAATGAAAATAGCATTCAGCTCTGAAAGTCGCAGTGCCTGCAGTGACTGTAATCTAACACGATGGATGAAAGTAGTGGTAAATTTAAGGATGTAGTAGTGTACTTTGAATTCCGTGTTGACAGAACTGCTTGTGGTTTGATATGCACACTCAGTTCAACATTGCTGAAGCATGCTATTAAATAATTTTTACTCAGAGAAGCACTCAGCACTTATGGAATGTACTTAAGTGTAGTGCATTCATCCAGATTTTCATTCATGCTCATCACACTATTCTATAAGTGATTTGAAGTTATGCCTTCACTGCTATTCTAATAAAGGCCTCCAAAATTTCAATAAGTGGGCTTACAGGAAAGATTAGACATAGGGAAGAAGTTCTTTACTCAGAGATTCTAGAGGGTGGTGACACACTGGAACAGGTAGCCTAGAAGGTTGTGGATGTCCCATCCCTAAATTGTGGCATTCAAGGCCACATGAACACCGTACAGTTCTTATTAGAACAGCATATATAATACTGTACAGTGAACACAGTATTCAGCTGTAAAGTGTTTGGGCAACCGGATCTAGTATAAGATGTTCCTGCCCCCACTAGTGGGGCTGAAACTAGATAATCTTTAAGGTCTCTTCAATCTCAACCCATTATTTGCTTCTATGATTGTTCCTTAGTATCATTACTATCTGAATAAAGATACATTGTTTGATTTGGGTCTGTAACCTCTTTCCTGTTTTACCATCTAGAAGATAAGTGCAGTTCTTAGATTTCATTGCAACCAAAGGTAGTCCTGGAAAGAAATAATTCTTTGCTTATTGTCATGATCGGGCTTTTAAAAAAATCAATCATCTATCTATCTATCTATCTGTTTATTTATTTACTGTGGTCTTTTTCTTTGAACTTTGAATTGCACTTCTTCCCCTAGGAGACAATTCCAGTTGCTGCTTCTTTGATTGTTGCTGTATAAATAGATCCAGCCCCAGCTGGGGAGCTTCTGGGTGTTTTGTTTCCATGAAACTTGTGAGAACGACTTCAGATTTCAGGGCAGAGACGTGTGACTGCAGAAAAGGATAGGAAAGACTAGAGACAAAATAAATATGGCTAGCCCAGACTGTGGTAAGGGAGGGATAAGGATAACAAGGATGGCTGTGAGTAATTTTTCATTCAGATCCTTTTTTCTCTTGAAGCTGTGCTGACCACAGACCACTATGGGGGTAATAAGTTCAGGCAACAAAGATAAAAGTCAGTTTGCTGATGGTGTGCTCTGAAATCAGAAGCCAACTTTGAACCCTAAAGCAACTCTAGCAGTTTTGAGATAATAGTTAGTTAAATGCAACTTTGTTCTTGTTATTGAGAAAGAAGGTGCATGGAATTTTTGCCCCTAGCAGTAGTTGTTGTTCTGAGGCTTATGCTTTAGGAGCCAATGACGGGAAAGAGATGAGGAGGAAAATATATAGGGACATCCATCACATCTGACAGTGTAATGCACACTTGACTTTTGTAGTCTGATGTTTGTTACTGAAACTTTGTACATTTATCCACCAATTTAAGCAGTTGCTTAAAATAACTCCTGGAGTGAGCCAAACAAACCAATGTCCTTGTAACCATCACGCAATAGCATTTAAGTGAAAAAATGCCATAGCGAAGAGGATCAATTCATCACTTTTGAATGGTACTTTTGATAAGAACACACAATAAAAAAAGATATAAGAGCAAAATGTAAAAAAATCAATAAATAAAACAAAAAAATAAAATATCTTACTCGTTGCTTGTTTAATATTACAACAGCTGTGTGCATTAGCTTCTGAACTTACTGTAGAAGTATTAAAACTATAAACACTAGTGGATTTAAAATTCTGAGAATGGATAAGTGACTATAGCCAGGTCATCCTTGAACTGTCAGACTAGTATTAAATAGTAACCTGACCTCCTTTGCCACTGAATTCTTTAAAATAGCTGTGGTTTGTTTCAGGTGTGCTGATACAAAAGTAGACAGTACATGCTAAATGGTTTCTTTCTCTGAAAGATAATCTTATGGGATAGTAAGAGAATACTTGACAAAGACATCAAGAAATGTAGGATGAAGCTATATAGACTTTTGGTTTTAAAATCGTTTGTGTTCTCTAATACGTATCTTTTTTAGCAGATCTGAAAATGAAACCTTGAGCTGTAAAGGTTACTCTGAGCAATTGAACTGGCTAAATAAGAGTCCCTTCTCTATGTGCTTTTGAGTGGTGATTGTTTTATTCATAACTTTTTTTTTTTCACTGCATTATTTTCAATTTGCTGTATGAATAAAATAGCCAATTAAAGAAGTCTTTTTTTCAGCGTTGATTTTACTGTACTACGTAGCCAGCAAAAAATAGATTGAGATATCTGTGCTGTTGCACTGTGGATTGTTACGGTTAGTACGAGACTTGGGAACATTAAAGAGAAGAATCTTGTGAATCCCAGGAATGTCAGAGTTTAAAAAAATAGCATTATTTTTGAACAGAAGGAGTGGGTGATGAGCATGCAAGTAATTTGGCAATGGCAGTATTTCAGGGAGCTCTAGAATATGAAGAGGAGAGGTTGGATTGGTTCTAATGTCAGAACCCACTTATTTTTCCTACACTTACATTCCAGAGCTTGCAGATGGAATGGAATGCAGTCCAAAGAAAAAAATACTGTGTTTATTTATATGAAATTTCCTGGACATCAAGGAAACTGCCCAGAAGTGAAATAATTGCTTTTTTAAAAAAGACTTAACTACAATTTCAGACTCTGTTATATGATTCTGGCATATCAGCTTCTGTTTGCTTGAAAGGATATTAAGATGATGATCTTGCTAAATTTAAGACAGAGACAATGATTTTGTATCTGCTGGAAATTTGATCTTAGTTTTAAAATATTTGACAATTACAATTACATTTAAGGCTCAAAGAGAAGGTTCTGAGAGCTACATTTTCATGAGAGATGGATGCAATTTCTTATGTATGTGCATTTTTGGGATTTTCTGTTTTGTTTCATTTTTATTTTGCATGAGGAAAAGTGCAGGTAATAAATTCTAAGCATTCTTTTCAGAGAATTTAGAAGTATTTTTGCCATCTTGCTTCACAGTTTATTTTGTGCTTGCTCAGTCTGTGCAGGTTCATATTTCTTTTCTATCAGGGTAAAAGTTTGTAAGACAAACAGGCAATATGTTTAATATAACCGTGGGCCAGATAATGAGACTTCTGCCCCATTACCATTACAGGGATATACTTACATGATTTCCCTTAGTATCTATTTCTTTGAATGAATGCTAGAAAGCATTTTAGCCAAGTGCTCAAACAGAAGGATTCTGCAAACATCTTGTTGTTGTTGATTTTCTTTGTTTTAATAGATAGGAACATTTCTGCAGAAATAGTATTTGAATCCTTCGTACATTCAACTTCAGGAGTTGCTTAGTATTGCTCTTTCTAAATAAACATTAGAAATTGCTGTTGCTTTCTATCTTCTTAGAGCCTTCATACATTCTAATGTATAAAAAAAAAAAAAAAGAGAGATACAATTATTCTTCAGGGTCAGTGTATGTGTATTGTAATAATGAAATTTTAGATGTTACCATGAGAAACTTCAAATTAACCAAAATGCAGATGCAATAAAACATACCATACAAATTATGTAGCTAAGAGTGACAAATCTGTGTCTGGACATCTCAATAATTTTATTTATATACTTAGAACATACTGTTTTTATTGGCAACCTGTTTTTAATCCTGACTTCCTGCACACTCAGAAGTCTTTGATATTGAAGAACCTTACTGTGATACTGTTAGGATCCTTTCACAAAGATTGGTGGATGTCTATGTTGTCATTAGAACATTTATATTGACGATTGCTAACACACTGAGTATGCATAAACACTGAATTTATTCTTTGTTTTCCTATATGGCAGGAGGAATGCCAGAACTATATTCGAGTGCTTCTGGTTGGAGGCAACCATCTCTTTACCTGTGGAACCAATGCTTTCACTCCTATTTGCACGAATCGGACGGTATGAATTAAATATTCTGTCCCATAAACTCGAGCCCATGCTCTGACACTTCTGGTTAGTAAGCACAGCAAGTTGTTGATTTCAGGCTGTTTGTGAATTGGTTAGTGAGCTGGTAGGTAAAAGCTGATTTGGTTAGTGTCAGGGAAAAGAGGAGAGTTAACTGATAATCTCTTTTTGGAGTCTGTTCCTGAGCAGCTCAGTTCCTCCCACATGCCAAATTTCACGAGTCTTAAATATTTCTAAGACTTCCGCCATTCTGTCAAATTTGGTTGTTGTCAACAGGTTTAGTGATAAAACACAATTTAGTAGCTTCATACTGTGCATGTGTATTTATGAAGAAGACGGGTATCTGCGCTAGTGATTTCTGACTGGTGAGAGTGAGAAATCTTTGTTGAGAAATCATCCTTTTTCTGGGACAATAAAACGCAAAAAACTACATGCACAGCAACAACAACAAAACTGTAATTTGTGTGTCAAAGAAGAAGAGTCCATAAAGAATCAATAATAGTCATATAATAAAAAACAAAATGTCACAGGTTGGACTAAGTGGGCTATACATTTCAGGTGGGGAGAGGCTTTCAAACATAAAGAAAAACAGTCATCAAAAACTCCTTGACACATTTATTATTTTTAAACTTATTGTACCTTTATTCTCAAATAACTTAGAATCACACTCTGATTTATGGCTCGAAGTATTGGGGCTACTAAGTCAGAAAGATGTCTATTGAACTAGGCAGCTCATTTTTTACAAAATCTAATTTTCATGTGAGGTTTTTTTCCTTTGAAATACTTTAGAATGTGTGAATACTTTAGATGAATCTGACAATCAGATCTGTTTTTCATAACAACAATCTATATATAGATATATTTTTTAGTTGCTCCCAGTGTAATACCAATGTTTGAGGAATGATGGCTAATTGCTAATTTGCATGCTTTGCCCTCCAAAGGTGAACAAGCAAGGTCAAACAATATTACAGTGAAATCTATATGAGTCATCTTCAGGTGGATGTACAGGCTAATTCATTAGTGTTGTGCAATAGAAAAACAGCTAATTCATGTTTGCGATAACAGTTTGCTCAGGTTGATACAGCATGGCAGAGATGATAATTTTCAGGTCATTTTAATCCCTTTTTCTTACTGTTTTACAGTTAAATAACTTGACAGAGATACATGATCAAATCAGTGGCATGGCTCGTTGTCCTTATAGTCCCCAGCACAACTCCACTGCACTTCTCACTTCCAGTGGGGAATTGTATGCTGCTACAGCCATGGATTTTCCAGGAAGGGATCCTGCCATTTATCGCAGTCTGGGAGCCCTTCCTCCTCTCCGCACTGCACAGTACAACTCCAAGTGGCTGAATGGTGAGTACCATGAGACTTATCTACTTTTTAACCCACGTTCTCCTGATCCATGAGAATTTGGATGTTTTGAGAGTAATGCACTTCTCATTTTAAAATTATTTTGCATAATACAATTTTTAATATACTAGTATAGTTATTATAGCATGTAATTAATATAGCTGTTTAAGATATTCACTTAAATATTAATTTGTGTTTGCAGGCATAGGGATGAGCTGTACTTTATATCTCAAGTGAGCTTAAATGGCAAAGCTGCGATGGCCAAGGGCTGTGGCTTGCCTTGGACATTGCTCTGTTGAGTCCTTTAAAAACTGAAGGCAGAAAATAGTTTAGAATGGACTGAATTTCCCTAGCTTTCTCTGCAAGTCCCAGCCTTAACAAGCATAAATAGATGTGTTTTCAAGCTGCTTAGGTGGTAAACTGAAGTTTTTGATGCTTATTATAGCTGATTTTGATACTTCTTATTGTATGTGCAACATAAATCATAAAAATAATATTGTAGCAGTGATTCCTGTATCAAAGATGTTCACCACTGAATGAGGATTTTCAGATGAGAGGAAATTTAAACTGGTATTCCTGAGATCAAGAACATCTCCCTTGGCAATTAATGTGTGTATTACTAAACTATATGCAGATTCTTCTAAAGTGGAAACCATTGCTTAACTTAAAATTTTGAAGTATGTAATTTATATTTTGCCCATGGTTTTTCACAATAAAAAGAAAAAAAAAAAAAGCATATAACTCCTGATGCTTAACTTGCCATCAGTCGCATAAGTGACACGACAGTAACCGACAGTAACCAACAGTAACCCACAGTGCATTACTTGTTATGGTGAAATTGTTCCCATGTTCAAATTTAATTACATATATAAACCTTTCCACCTTTAGAACATTATGCTGCAGCAAGTATCTGACTATTTTAGTTATATATTTCAGTCTTCATATAAACTGAATGCTGAATTGTACTTGTTTACTTGATCTTTTTTCCTTATACTAAGAAGCCGTCAGAGGTAGCTTGGAGAAATTTTGTGACATTTTCTGAAGTTCAGACAGTGCTAAAGTATTAATTAACAAAAAAAGACCGAACTGCATAAAACATAAAAGAATTATAGCAGTGTAAAAGAAATCTGAGATGAAAAATGAACTCGTTGTACAGGTATCTCTGTTCAGGCAGCATTTGTCCACACAGCCGTGATACTGAAGCTAATTGCTGTGCCACACCTGGATGCTTCTGTCAAAGGCAAAACATTCTTCACACTGACTTTTCACTTTAACTGGATGTTTTATGCCAAAGGGCACAGTAAAATTCCCATCACTTCCCATGAAAACTGTTCCAATTAATCAGATTCTCTCTATTTACATTTTGCCTATTAAAAGCTTCAGCCATACCTATACATTCTCTTTTATAATTCATTCTTCTGCTTCAAAACTGTTTTGAATTAAGTTGTCAGGAAAGTATGAGTTTATCTTTGGGGAGAAAGAACAAGATTAGTTTTGTAATTGGAGCCAGTTCAAGCAAATCCAATAAAAGGCTAGAAGCATCTCGGTTTCTTACATAAAGAGGTGTAGAGGGGAAATGTCTTGTGGGGCAGCTAAGAGTTGCAGATTCATCTGCTTTTATGTCAATTTGCCCATGCATGTGTGACACAGTGTCAAAAAACTGGATTAGGTTTTCAGCACTTGAATTGAAATGAAGGATTTGATGCTTTCAGTGAGAAAGTAACATAAATAATCCTGTAAGAAAAGTTTGGCAGTTTTATCAACTGGAATGGAAGCTTCATGGTCAAAACTTGTTCAGCAGTATTAGCTGACACTTAGTCAAATTCAGCCTTTTTAGGTTGTGCTTGTGTGCACATATAGTTTTAAATTTCCAAGCCAAAATATATTTTTCTGTTACATCCATGCTTCCTTCAGAGTGTGATGCTTCTTCTCACTTAGATTTGCTACTATACATATTGAATTGGAACATTTCAAGCTATCTCTGTATGTGATAAGAGTACTCTAAAGAATCAGAGAATCACAGAATGGCTTGGGTTGGAAGGGAAACCAAGGCTCATTAAGTTCCAACGCCCCTGGCACAAACAGAGTTGCCAACTGCTGGATCAAGTACCTGATTAGATTGCCCAGGGCCCCATCCAACCTGGCCTTAAACACCTTCGGGGCAGAGGGCATCCATAACCTCTCTGGACATGTTCCAGCACCTCACCACTCAGTAAAAAACTTCCCCTGACATTGAATCTAAGTCTGCTTTCCTTTAGTTAGAAACCACTTCCCCTTTTCTTATCACTGCCTACTCATGTAAAAAGTTGATTTCCCTCATGTTTGTAAACTCCCCTTAAATACTGGAAAGCCACAATGAGGTCTCCCTGCTGCATTCTCTTTTCCAGGCTGAACAAGACTAATTCTTTCTGCCTGTCTTCATAGGAGAGGTGTTCCAGCCCTCTTTGTGGCCCTCCTCTGGACCTTCTCGAAAAACTCCATATCTTTCCTTTGTTGGGGGCCTACCGTGCAGCAAGCGCTCACTGCTTGCTCATGGCCAAACTGTTGTCGACCATCACACCTACGTCCTTCTCTGCAGAGTTCCTTTCTGTCAGGCCAGTCTGTACTGATGCATGCAATTATTCTTCTTTCTTAGGTGTAGTGTATAGGACTCTACACTTTTTTTCTGCTGATCAGGTTCCTCTCCACCCAACTCTCCTGCCTGCTCAGTCTTGCTGAATGGCAGCAGAGCCTTCTGATGTTTCAGCCACTCCTTCCAGATTTGTGTCATCAGTAAATGTGCTAGGAATGCACTCTGTCCCTTCATCTGGGTCACTGATGAAGATATTGAGCAAAACAGGACCCAGTACTGATCCCTGGGGAACACTGCTAGCTACAGGCCTCTAACCAGAGTCTTTGCACTGTTGAGTCTCTGCAAGTCAGCCAGTTCTCAGTCTACCTCACTGTCTTAGTTTCTGAGCTTCATTACAAGGATGCTGAGAGACGGTCAAAAGCTTTGCTGAAGTCTAGGTACACAGAATCCTCTGCTCTCCCAGGCTACCAGTTTGGTAGCCTTTGTGAATCCATGTTGACTACTCCTGATGAACTTCTTTTCTTCCAGTTACTTGGAGATGGCATTCAGAACAAGTTTTTCTGTCTGATTCCTAAAGATGGAGGTGAGGCTAACCAGCTTGTAACTCCTTCATGTCCTTTTTGAAGGCTGATGTGACTCTGATTTTCCTCCAGTCTTTGTGGACCTCTCCCATTCTCCAAGTCCTTTCAAAAATGATAGAGAGCAATATGACAGGCACTACTGCCAGAAGTCTGAAATTTGAGTAAACTGAGTTTTGTCTGTACTGTCAATTTCAAACAGCAGGCAGAGCATTTGACCAAATGTTAGATATCTGCCCAATTCCTAAATGTTCTTCATTTTCTGGAAAATTTTAGTCTGTAAACACTCTTGTCTTCTTCAGTGAAAGAGGAAAGAAACATCTGGAGGCAGTTTTTGAATTTGCTCTTTTCTAAAATTAAGAGGAATAACATATTCAGCTCTTGATTATGCCTGAATATGTTCACCAGTTGCAGTTTTTCACCTCAGGAATTCCTTTATTTTCCACAAAAATAAATTAATGCTCTGCACATAGAACTTGTTTGTCTTCCTGATGCTCTGTAGACATTAAATGCAAGTGGCAAATGCAACAAACTAGTACTATCTCCATCTGGTACCCAGCACGCTGCAGGACAGTTAATATGGGAGTTCTGAATGGAGACACCACCCCTTCCTCTCATGATTTTGGCTTTGTCTTTTCCCATGTAGACAAAAAAAAAAAAAAAAGTAGTACTTGAAAGTACTCACGTGTATATGTATAGAGAGGGCAAACAATTGAAGAAGTTAGAAAGGCTGCTTACCTGCACTTTATTCTTTAAGACATGTTCTGCTGCCTACTTTCATATCTCTTTCTCTCTAAGTCTGTATTCAAGTACTTCTGTGCTTGAGAAAAATAACTTGAGGTCAAACAGCACACATTGAGCGTTATGTCTGAAGCAGACAGTTCTTCCATTAATTTCTTCTCTGAACCAAAGCAATCAGTGAGGCCTTGAGATTCAACCCATTGTTCAGGTCAGTAAAGAGCAGTGTGTTTCTAGGCCATTTTAAAACAGTAATGTTTCATGAAAGGAATAGTCTACCTTAGTAATTGCTTCGGATATGATTAAATGATAGCAAATACATTAGATCTTTCATTAAGGGAAAAAAAAGGACAGCTTGATTCACTGCTCACAGGCTGTTTACTTGAGTCTATTTAAAATCACAGCATAACATGGTTTTTAAATCATATCCAGAACTTACTGTTACAGAGTGCTTCTAATTGAGCTCAGCCTTAGGGTTCATCTACAAAGCACAGCAGGGGTAAAATTCATCATCATTTGGTCTGGAGTATAGAGTAAATGGAAGAGTTATACTTGAAGTCCACAAACTTCAGTGGGTTTAGATTAACAATGAAAAGCCTCCATTGCTTTTCTTGTAGTACAACATTTATAATTAGTAAAGGTAGTTCTACTCCCATTTCACCTCCTCAAATCAGTGAAGGTTGATTTGATGCTCCATTGTGAAACTTTAGTCTACAGTGTCTCCTTCCTTCCCTTTGCCCACAAAAGGGCAAAACAGACTAAGGAAGCTTATGATAACCCAATCCTTTCCATTGTTAAATCATAGATCAGAACAGTGGGACATTTGATTTCATCTTTTGCCAGTCGCCTTGGCTTAAACTTGCATATTCAGACTGTTTGGGTCTCTAACTGTCTTGAAATACACTGTAGTTATTTTCTTTTTCCTAAACATATTATGATATAAACTTTGGAACATGTTGAGTAAATAAAAACTCGTGCTAAATACCTAGCCACTTGATCAGTGGGCAGACTATAGATGATTAAAATGAGTTCTAGTATCAGATGTGGCCCCAAAGGAGAAAAAAAATGAAATATTGCACAGATTATAAGCCTTTCCAGCTGAGAAGAACATAGCAATGTTTGGGTTGTTCTGGTCTGCTGACACAATATTATCACTTTTCCCTCTTACTGCTCGGTTATTAGATGCTCTGAAAATAGTTCTTCTAAGATATATTTTTAAAATGTTTTGCTTAATAGAAAGCTTCCTAACCTATTCTTAATTTAGTCTTAATTTAGTCTTCACAAGTAATAGCAAAAGCAAAATTATTGCAGATTGCTGGCTACAGGGGTTTAATGTTTGACTCCATCCTCTGTATTGTTTGTTTTATTTAATAATATTTATTTATTATTATAATTCTTGGTACTAGAAGGATATGTGGAAAGATATTATGAGCTAAGAACAAAAATAATCCTTTCACTTTTGCTTCAGAGCATTAATGGAAATGGGTATAATAATTCAAGGTTGCTTTTTGTTTATAGTGAAAAGCCTTGTAATTACCTGAAACAGCTTTTCTTATTATGCAATATTTTATGTAACTCAAATCCTGTTGATTCGTGCAGCTTGGTCTTTAACTTTCAGACAGGAGACCAGATTGAAAATATTCAAGACATATGCTACCGTTTGTTGCTTATTTTGCAAGAAGATAAATAACGACTTTTCCTTGGTTCTGTCACATATACAGTTGGTTCTGATCCTTTGTGTGTATCTTTCTTTTTGCCATTATCCTAAAATAGAATGGAAATATCTATTGGTTTTGAAACACATCCTTAGGATTCTCCACTGGAGCTGCCACCAGAGGCAAAATTTGAGTAGTTGTGCTTTGTTTTTCCTTTCAAAGCTGCATATCTTCCCCCAGATGGCAGTGATAAAATAGGGGAGTAGCAAGCTGACGCAGGATGGAGACACCTTCCCTGACCTCCTTTGTCCTAGGCCAGACTAAGTTTCTACAAGGAACTTTCATAGCACTTCCTCGCTCAGGTAATACTTCCCACAGAGGTGCTTTTGTACTTCTTATTCAACCTAGGGCTTGGATAGTATGCCGTACGAGGAGCAACTGAGGGAGCTGGGGCTGTTTAGTCTGGGGAAGAGGAAGCTGAGGGGAGACATTATTGCTCTCTTTAAATACCTGAAAGGTGATTGCAGCAAGAGCAGGGCTGGTCTCTTCTCACTGGTGACGGATGACAGGATGAGGGGAAATAGTTTAAGTTGAACAAGAAGAGACTTACATTGGATATCAGGAAAAACTTCTTTACAGAAAGGGTTGTTAAGCACTGGAATAAGCCCTTAAGTACAAATCAGCAAGGAAAGACCTTTGATTGACACCTTTCCTGCAAAACCAAATCATGGGAAAGAAGTATAAAATAGGAAAGAATTTAAAAAGTGGAGAAATAGCAAAATGATTGGCATTTTAAGTAAGCATCCAAACTTCTGCATTTTACTGATAGATCCATAAAGCCCAAACCTCTACAGGTTCTAAGAGAATTTAGGTAGTGATCTGTATTTTGTCTCACTTTCCCAGTATCCTGTTATTCAGGGTACCTATCCAGTGAACGCAGGCAACCAAAAGTATACTGAAATCCAGATTGGACTCTCAAGGACTTAAGTAGGTACTAGATCATAGTAAAGAATGATTTCTATCACTAAGTTTGCAACCAATTAATTTGCATCAAGAAAATGAGGTAATTACAAATTACAAAATACTATGCTGTAGAAACACTTTACCTTGAAAATGAACAGGTTTGTTTTGAATAAACAACAGATAATAGAAGGACTTTTGTAATGTAATATGTGAGAACTATTTTTGAGGAAACAGATAGCTATATTTCAGAAATTATTAGAGAGTATCATATCTAATGTCTGCATCCACTTTTGTGATTACACTGGACTTTATTATAAAAACTATCAACAATTTAGAAGATTTGGGAAGAAAAAGATTGGGAAGACTGGGAAAAAAAAACTGTCTGACAGACATGTTTTCACTATATTTTATAGTCCTTGGTCTTCCGTGCCCATAAAACCTCCAACTGAACTAAAGAAAGAGTATTAAAGAAAAACATGGAGAATTGAGGCATTGAGGAGAAATAAGTAGTAAAAATAAGCTGGGAGTACAACAGACTATCATTTTAAGCATGTCTCCTAGATGATTGTGACTGCTAATAAGCAGTGATTTCCACCAGTTTTATTCAAATACTTAACGTTTTCCATTTCATCTAGTGAGCTTATAATTATGATGACTACAAGTTATGTATTACTTTGAAGGAGTTTAACACTGTAGGAAAAATTTACTCTAGGATTAAGATTTGTCCTTAAACATTCTTGAGAAGCAGTGCCTGGGTCAGCCTAATACAGGATCTCTAGAGTTTTCCAACAGCTGCAGAGAGTTATACTAAATTAATGTAATTACAAAAGAAGTACTGAGACGGCAAAATGCAAATTAGAAATGTGCTTCATTAATTACGTTAGTAAGGTGAAAGAAAAAAAAAGACTAGCACATTTGGAGCTTAAATTCTTGCTGTTATCTCCATTTTTTTTAGATCATTTTTAGTGGTAAATTGAACCTTATTAATAAAAACAAAGCAAAAAAACAAACTAGCAACCAACCAAACTAAAACAAACAAAACAAGGAACCCAAACCCACCATAAAAAGTACCACTGAATGCATGTTTCTAGAATTTAATGCTATTAATTATATTGCTGAATATAAATATTAAGATTAAGTGAATCATTAGAGGCCAAATGGATCTCTTGAGACCAACAGTATGAGAGCGTGATTTGTTGATCTAGTGAAGATGGATGTCATTCGGCACTAGACCAGAATTTAGATTTTTAGGATTTTGAATATTATATATGCATGTGTATGTGCATGTGCTTGGAGTTATATGTATATATATATAGTTATAAGTGCATATATACTTATAACTGCAGTTGGATGTATCAAACTTCTAAATTTAGATTTCTTTTCAGATTTCTGGAGCTCAGTTCTCTTTTGACTGTGTCTCTGAACGCAACTCACTTGAAATGTTAGTGGTCATTTCTCATAGGGCTATTCAGTGGAAATCATAACTCTTTCTTACCAAGACCAGGAAATAATACTTATTCCTGATCATACAATATCATACATATTGCTTGATTGTTGACCTGTTTCCTAGCCTTGTTTTAGACCACTCCAGCTGCTTTTTCCTGTTGAAAACCTGGACATGACTCAGGGAGAAGTTTGCTTTAGATGCTCTTGCCAAGAGGCACTTCATTTAGGGTTTCCCTCCAGAGCCCCTAACTCAATGACCTCCTGCTGCCTTCCCAGGTGTGCAGCACACCTCTGCTTTTGTGCTGTAAGGATGCTGTTCTCTAGGGCTCAGCATCAACATTCACTCCATGTCAGAGCCATAGCTAGGCTATACACCAGAAGTCTGCAATGTTAGGAAGCATCAGCTTGAAGACAGTGAGTATAGACTTGGTCTCTTTGGTCTCTGAGATCCATAGGTGGGTTGATAGGGCAAATAATCTAACGGGAAACATTGCCTCTTCTTAGTAAGTGCCTTTTTATTAAGAACAGAGACTGTGTAGGTTTGTCCTCAACCTTTGGAAAAACATTATTTCTGACTGAAGCTCTATGTTGACTTTGTGTGGTTTGGTCATCTTTTTGTGATAACTTACAAGAGTCTGTGGGCAAAATTCCTTTCTTTGACAGAGTCTTGCTAGTTTAAGAAGGAAGTTACAGAGATTCCTGGGCACTGCACTGTGTAAGCAAGCTTCAGAAACAGCATGCTGCATCAGTGTTTGCCCCGAGGCAGCAATAACTGGCACTGAAGTGTTACAGTACCTGGACTCACGTATCTGTGTAGTGTTGTTCCATGTTGTACATTGGCAAACCTTGTCATGCCGTTTTGATAAACTCTTTTTCTTGCTTTTCCAATTCTGTTGATTCTTTTTAGTTTGGGAACATCTACTAAGTCTCACACATCCATAAGTTATATGTTATATCCTCACATATACATATATATATATATACATATGTATGTATAAACTGTAAAGATCATTTACAATAGTCATGACTTTATTACAGATTGACAGTCTCATGTTGATCCCTATTATCTGTATCCTGTGACATACCAGGATGCTATGCACTTGTTATCATTCATAGAAGAAATGCATTTACTCTTCCAGAACAAATGGAAATTTGCTCCTGCAAGTTCAGCAGGAAATAAAAGTAATTTCCTTTCCTGTATTAAAAACCTTTATAACAAGTCCTCCATGTCAACAAATAGCAGTTCACAGCACAATATTGGGAAACTTATAAACTAAATTTTCCTAGATAGGAATGTCATTTTTCCTTTCAAGCTTTGAAGTGATTCAGTTCATTTTTTTCCAAAGAGAAAATTAAATTAAAAAAAAAAAAAAGCCTGACATGATAATCCCTCCAGATCCACAGAATTCCCTCAGGTAGCTCTGAGATAATAATTTTTAAAACTTTCAAGTGCAGGTCATATTTTCATTACTTCATAATCAGTACAGTATATGCACAGGTGTTTGCAGATTATAGGGTATTTCTCAATTTTTAATCTTTGGAATACAAATACTAGTTTTTGTTTATACAAGAGCTATGATTATCAGTGCATATTTAAAATAGTTTTGTGCAAGATTTATGTGGGTTTTTCATGAATCTTAAAAACATTCTGAATGCATTTCATATTAATTTTATTCCTACAGGTTATAAACATTTTGTCAGTAATTAATTATTCTAACTGGAAGTGTTTCCCATAATGTTTTGGCCCTATGGTAAGATCTTCTGCCAATGCAAAGACATTTTTTAGGCTATTGGACCTCCCTTGCGAAGCATCATAGTCAGACCTGACTGTGAGGCAGGGCTTCTGTGTTTAGCAGTTGTACAGGATGTTCCTCTACGCAGATTGAATGGATACATTTGCTCAATAAGTAGAATCTTTTTGTTACTGACAAATTCTGCCCAAATATGTTTGTGCTCAATATGCAGAGCTGAGTCTTGGGAAAATGTGTTGTGTTATAGACAAATCTCAAGAAAGTGCTGTATAGGATCATAAGTAAAAGTTTTAAGTATGAGTGGGAGAGTTTCAAATGTCTACTCAGCTTCAGATATCTAGGAAGCTGTTGACCGTTGCTGACGAAAAGCCTTGGAGACTCAGACAGGACAGGAGTCTGTGTAACCTGGGAGCTGAGATGTCTTTGGAGAAGTGTTCAAAATGCCAGCTTTCCTGCCCTTCCTTCCTTTCCTTCCACTCAAAGCTTTGACAAGTTAGCAGTGTTCCTGTAAAATGCCAAAATTCAATCACAGCAGCTTTTTTCAATACGGTAAGGCAGTCAGTCAAATGTCTACCTATTAAACTTTTTTGGAGTTTTGCATTACAGTGGATGTTTTTAAAGACAGATTGTTTTGTGTTTTGTTTTCCACTTTAGAATAAAATTAGTAACAAAACCAAAATTTTTACTTGTTTCTTGGAGGCACCAGGTTTCTTTGTAATGATTCCATATGCAAGGGATGCTCTTTTGGACAGACAGAGAGAGAGCTGGGCAGTAAGAAACCAGATAAGGTTTAACAAAAGCAAGTCTTGCATCTAGGGAGGAATAATTGCATGCACTGGTACAGACTGGGGGATGACCTGCTGGAGAGGAGCTCTGCAGAGAGGGACCTGGGTGTCCTGGTGGACGACAGGTTGGCCATGAGTTAGCAGTGTGCCCTTGTGGCCAAAAGGGCCAATGGCATTCTGGGGTGCATTAGAAAGAGCGTGGCCAGCAGGTCGAGGAAGGTTATCCTCCCCCTCTACTCTGCCCTGGTAAGACCTCATCTGGAGTACTGCATCCAGTTCTGGGCTCCCCAGTACAAAAAAGACAGGGTTCTCTTGGAAAGAGTCCAGCGGAGGGCCGCGAAGATGGTAAAGGGCCTGGAGCATCTCTCCTATGAGGAAAGGCTGAGCGAACTGGGTCCGTTCAGCCTTGAGAAAAGAAGACTGAGCGGGGACCTGATCCAGGTCTATAAATATCTAAGGTGTGGGGGGCAGAATGGTGAGGCCAGACTCCTTTCAGCAGCATGTGTAAACAAGACAAGGGGAAACGGCCAGAAACTGGAGCATAGGAAGTTCCACACAAATGTGTGCAAGAGTTTCTTTACAGTGAGGGTGATGGAGCACTGGAACAGGCTGCCCAGGGAGGTAGTGGAGTCCCCTTCTCTGGAGATGTTCAAGACCTGCCTGGATGCCTACCTGTATGACCTGGTGTAGGGAACCTGCTTTGGCACGGGGGTTGGACTCCATGATCTCTGGAGGTCCCTTCCAACCCCTTCGATTCTGTGATTCTTCTCCACAAATCCATGTATCTAACATGTCTTTCTTACAAGAACTCATCAAGTTGTCAATCTCTCTTAAACTCATGCAGTCCTGTCAGTCCTAGTAATAGTTATGGAAAATGGGCTATAAGGTTATTGTCTTTGGTATCTACTCTTTCTTTCCTTTCAATAACTATAATCATACGTTGTTTCCTAGTTTGTTTCTTTATGTGTTTTTTATTCTCTGATTTGTATCACTATTAGCTCCTTATATCATATATATCCCTTTTATCTATTTAGAAAATTTTTAAATGAGATAGAAGTGAGATGTTGTTACCTTACCATTGAATGCTGTCACTTAGAATTCGCTTTCTTCCCATTAAAGCCACTGAATATATTCTTAGTCACACTTAGTAACCATCCATTATTCTGGTAATCTAGAGTGGCATGGTGGCAAAGCAAAAACAGAGTTTAACATGAAAGATTAAAGTAGTTACACAGTAAGAATATATCCTGCCAGCATCGTGGAGAGGAAAAATTTGATGATGTTCTTGAAGGTAGACAACAGTGACCTGGGCCAAGTCTGCCCAGCACAGTTGCATGCCACAGGCACCCAGAGCAGAGAGCCCATTTAGCCCATGTTAAAGGGCCATGAAACAGCTAGTTCCCCACAAGGTCAATAAAAGGTACGTTTTTTAAAAAGTAATGTCTGAAGATAAACTTTCATGTCTGTATGACTGCATCTATCACTGGTAGACAGTAAATAATCTTTTATTTTGTTATTTTCAGAACCCAATTTTGTGTCATCTTATGACATTGGGAATTTCACCTACTTCTTCTTCCGAGAGAATGCAGTTGAACATGACTGTGGCAAAACAGTCTTCTCTCGTGCTGCTCGAGTGTGCAAAAATGATATTGGTGGCAAATTTGTGCTGGAGGATACCTGGACTACCTTCATGAAAGCTCGGCTGAACTGCTCTCGTCCTGGAGAAATTCCATTTTACTACAACGAACTGCAGAGCACGTTCTTCCTGCCAGAATTGGACTTGATCTATGGGATTTTTACCACTAATGTGTAAGTAAATTCCATGATATATTTTTTTGCTACTTACAAAAATAAAAAGTAAAGCTTCTGGGCTGTTCTCTGTTCTGTATTTGCCAAGTGAATACAATAATTTCAAACTACTACTATAGCCTTATGGACAGATCTCAGCACCAAATGCATCCCATAGGAATTGCTGAAGGTGTATGGAAGGAGGGTACAATTCTTAATATTTCGTTACCTCAAGGAGGCAGTTGTGTTATAAGACTATTATGTCATCCTATTCATATATCTTAAGGCTATTCTGTCATCTTTTTTGTACGTTTTAAGGCTATTTCATTCATTCTTACAAACACTTTTTCTTTACACATTATTTTCTGAGCGTAAATACATTACGTATTTATGAAATAAATATATTTTGTAATTATAATTTCACATTATCATAAAATTGACATGATGTAAGTTTACCATGTCAATAAGTGTTCACTTGACCCAAACAAATACAGAGAGATTCTCTTCAATTTTAGAAATTAGTCTTCACATTTTCTTATTTGAGCTTTAGAATCAAACCAAAAGTTTAATTTAATTTCAACTGGACCCATTATACCAAATAGACAAAATTTGAAATGGTATTGTTTAGTCTGAAAATTAAATATTGTGAATTACATAAAAGCTTTCTAGACTCTCAGCTCTGAAGTCAGAGTAGTTTAACTTTTAAGAAAGAAAGAGAACTTTGCCTCAGAAATGTGCAGTTACTTAAAATGTGATAAATAGTGTTTGCTTGTTGCTAAGTGAGAATAGCCCTTGGGTTGAGGCTGCACAACTCAGTGTTCACTTGTGTGAACAAGGTTGATGTTTTGGTTTCAGATTCTTTTGCCCACCTGCATCTTCTTGCTGCGTAGGTCATTTCTTCCTAGAATTTTAAAATTTTTAAATTGGGCATTTATCAGTGCTCCTTTCTAAATACTCAAATACCTACCTACTTCCTATAAATGTACATTACCTGGTTAGCAACAGTCACAAATGAATGCCAGCAAGTTATGATACCTTAGTTGATTGGAGTGAGCATGAATTTGGGCCTTAGTTCATTTCTCATACTTTTGGTACAGCCTGATGTTGGCATATCAAAGATGTCTTACAGACTTTCATACCCTTTCCCTGTCAGCTCAGGCTGTGAGCATGGTTTGTGAGGGGCAGCTTGCATTAGGCTGTGACATTTCCTGACTCAAATGGTAATTTAAACTCTGTTCTTAGGCTGGAGAAATGTACTGAAGCAAATTCTTCTTTTAAAAAGAGAATAGAAGAGATGTTGGAATTATTAGGGATAGAAAAATTTGGTGCTGTTTAGTCTTTTTTTACTAGTTACCATGAAAAGCCAGTTCAGAAGAATTCTGTTCCAGAAAATCCTCAAGGCTTTGGCCATGGAAGCTTATCTCAGAATAACTATTGATTGTTTCCTGTGCTACAAATTCCACTTGCTCTGATGTTGCGTAAAATGGTCAGGGCTGCCATAATCTTTGAGAAGGAATGTGTAAGTGTAAGACTACCTTTGCTACGTGAAAGCTGGCAGCATTTGAAACTTTGCTGCTGGTTCTTTTTTCCTTAATAGTTTAGCATTCTACCTTGTCCAATAGAGGTGTACTATTCAAAGAGAAATTAATTACAACTGATTTTTTTTTGTTGTTGTTATTTTCCCATTTAAAATATATTTGTTTCTGTCATCAAATACTATACATAAAATTTTGAATATTGTGGAAATCTTTTTGGAGTTTTGATTACTTCCCCAAGTTGCATGTGTCTAACAGATATCTGCACAACCCATGTGAATTCAGCCCTAAAAGCTGATGATGAGGAAGCACTGGAGTTTCCCATGAGGGAGACCACCATATTCCTTCCATAGATGTAGGCTCAGATACTACCAAACCACATTAAGCATTCTTCAATCTCAGCAGCTTCAGAATTGCAATGATTTTATTGTACACTAATGATTATTTTTTGCATATATGTTGTGAATCATTCTGTGGGGGATGACCTGAAGCATTTCCATCAATAAGTATTGTGAGTCTTAGCAAAAACTACACAGTTTATGGGTGGCTGTTAAGTCCATTGCAACTCTTGCTTCATAATGAAGCTGATTTTGTTTCTTTCACACCATTTGAAAATGTACAATCATCAATCTGGTGACTTTTAAAGACTTAGAAAATTCAAGAAGATTCTGTACTGTTATAGCATTTGTTAGCTGCTATTAATGATAATTTATATATCTAGAATATTATCAAATCCGCTGATAACTGATTCTGCAGAAATTGTTAGCCTGAAACTTTATGATTTGGAGATTCTTTGAAATAAGTGTGACTAGCATAAATAAGAAAACTGATCTTTCATCCTGCTGTTAAATCAATATCTTTTTTTTTTCAGTTTTGAAAAGTTTTGTTAAGAATTGATTGCCTGGGGTTATTTTTTCTTCCTGTCATTTTGGAATTTTTATAGTAGGCTTGTGTAAAACACAGGAATAGTTTTAATAGATGAATAAATAAGAAGAATGTGATGTGGATCAATTTTTAGCAGTTTTACCTGCAGTACAAATATATACTATTGCCACTACCTTTATTAGCTATGCCCTTATCTCAAATTGTGGAAAAGTTTTTCAGGTTAAGACCTCTCAAAGTCACTGACTTATACTGCTTACAGTATGCAAAATTACTTTATTGTCTACCACATATCCAAGATAAGAACAGGAAACTGTATTTATGGCCTGGCTGCTGTCTATTCTTGTAACATGAGATCTAGAAAGCATGAAGGCCAAGTCGTTTTCCCTTGATGTGTTTCTGGAGTTTCAATTTATTTAAATTTTATTTTATTTTATTTTATTTTATTTTATTTTATTTTATTTTATTTTATTTTATTTT
>NW_024962263.1:22665084-22668310 GCF_019238085.1 Lagopus leucura
TTATTTTATTTTATTTTATTTTATTTTATTTTATTTTATTTTATTTTTTTCAGTAAAACATCATTTAGAAGATGGAATTTTTGTTCAGGTGTTTTACACAGGCGTTCCACAGGGTCCAGAAAAATAACATAAGCTGAAAATCCTTGATTCTTTGTACTGCCCAGAAGAAACATTAATGGACCCTAAGCATAATTGTATCCTGTACATGGAAACTAGAAGAATGATGTCCTTGATACATGTGATTATATGTGGAAATAAAGTCTGGCCTTTCTATACTAGACTAGCAGCACACTGTAGAGAGTTCTGAGTTTCTCCCTGTGCCTCTCACATGAGCTAATTGGCAAAGGTGACCAAAAATTTAAGTCCATTGTAAGCATGTCATGTATCTTTATCTTGAGATACCTTCTCCTTGTTGATCATATCCATTTTGTTAATTACTTGAAGGATTGAAACATCAATAAAAGGAAATATTATTTATTTTTCAGCAAATTGAGTTTGTAATGTTATTATCTAAGTTAATATTTATATTTCTTTCACAGGAACAGCATAGCAGCCTCAGCAGTTTGTGTTTTCAACTTGAGTGCCATAACTCAGGCATTTAATGGACCTTTCAAGTACCAGGAAAACTCTCGCTCTGCTTGGCTTCCATATCCCAATCCTAATCCAAATTTTCAGGTACAGATACATATGAGAAAGATGATATGTATGTTGTTGTTGTTGTTTTTCAGAATGTTGTGTAGTTCATAGTTATTAAGACCAGTTTTCCAGTACCTTACAGCACAAGTCTTTAAAACTAAAATTTTTAAAAATGAAGAAAGCTTAGGAGTTCCTCCCAATTTCACATTGTTAATTTTGCCTTTTCACAAAATAATTTGGGTTGAAAAGTGTTGTTCTTTCAAGAGTAGGAGGAAAAAAAGTCTTTACTTCAATCTTCTGTCATAACAAAACACAGCTATCTGTCAAGGCAACATTAATCTCTATCTCAAATATAATCAGATTGCTATTTTCTTTTGTACTATGTGCGTGCTATTACAATCAGGAAAGGAAACAGTATTTGACAGAAAAAAAAAAAGAAAAGAAAAAAAAAGAAGAGTAGTCAGTGTTACATATATTTCCCCATGAGGAGTTTGAGTAAAATAATTTGTGAAATTGTGTCCTCCTCATTTGAATTTATCTGCCTCAGGTCTTGTAATAATCTGTGGTTGGCTGACAGTATACAATGAATTAGTTCAAGGAGAGTCAATCACTGGAAATTTTTAACAAAAATAATGGAATACTTATGGTAAGCACATAGCCATTTGTTGTGACTTAGTCCTGGTAGGTAGATAAGCACCACACAGCTGCTCTCTCACTCCCTTTCCTCAGTGAGACAGAGGGAGGAATGTATGATGATGAAAAGTTCATGGGTTAAGACAAGGACAAGGAGATCACTCACCGATTACCATCACAGGCTAAACAAAGTCAGAATTGGGAGAGCATCTTAATTTAATGCCAACTACTAACAGACAAGAGCCATGAGAAACTGAAAGCAATTTAAAACCACTTTTCCCCATCCACCCTCTTCAACCTCCTTCTTCTAAGCAGGCCAGGGGAACAGGCAGTTGGGGCTGTGGTCAGTTCATAACATTTCATCTCTGCTGCTTGCTCCTCCATGGTCACTAACTGCCTCTGCTCTGTGTGGTTGCCATGGGCTGCACGGGATGGCCTGCTCCTCCGTAGGCCTCTCTGCTATTCTCAATCTATGATTTCAGGAGTTCAACGCTGCTTCTTTAACAACCTTCCCCACCTTCTTGTTAAGGGCCATGAGATCTTTGTAGGCATAAAACAGAACCACCCACCAGGGACTACAGGTAGTTTTAGCTATTACCTGATTTATGCAAACAAAGGAAAATAAGGAATTAATTTGCTCTGAATTACAGGACAGAGCCTTGTTACTTTGAATTTGGTGCTACTGTCAAGTGGCAAAACACCATTTAATTAAGCCATATTGCAGAAGCAAGCTATATATGTTCATAACTTTTTGCATTTTGCAGAAACATTTATGTTGTTATAGTACTGACTTTAAGAGGGTCTAAGTAAGGCTGAACTTTTGGAAGAGGAATTCTGAAGAAAGGCCTGTTTGTAAACGTCTTACCTTCTAAGTGCAATTCCAGTGCAAGTCATTCATCTCTGCCTTTAAAACCTTTACTAATGCATTAGTAATTATTGTGGGTGCATCCCATACAGAATGATACACGCCAAAGAAGCTGGCTGTCTAACAGTGATGTTAAAAACAGTCTGAGACTGTACTGTACTGCCAGTGCTCATCTCTCGTTCCCAGTCCAGGCACAGAGGTGCTGAAATTCCTTGCTTGGGTAGTCTGGCTGATTTTAATATGGCTGGTACTTTCTTTATCAAATTTACAAGAAGAGCAGCAGTGGTTGTATAAGATCTCACAGAACAGTTTTGCAGGCCAGCGCTACTTTTAAGAGCTGTAACATGGCCTTTTAAAACGCATTATTGAAGCCAATTCGTGTTAACTGATCTCTAGGTATCATTAGTGATGCCAAACTTCTGTTTTTTCACTGGTGCTATCTTTTATTCTGTTGAACTTTCTGTCAGATTTCTGGCTCTGTGAGCACAGTGCTGACATATACCAGAAGCTAGTCTAATGCACAGAGCTGGATGTAACCATTTTTGTGACTTTACAGTACTCTAGAATACACATTGCATGGAGAGTGGATATGTACATTGGCTGAATGACTGATTTTCTTTCCCAAAATGAGTTCTTTTCTTTTGTAGCATGGTTATAGTAAAATACCTGAATTTCTGTTTGCGTAGCCTCTGAATTTGATTTATCCTCAGAGCATTCAGCTGCTCAGCATTAAGAAAGAGAAGCATGTGATTGTGAAGGAAGACTACTTCTGGATGGTGATAGTTACATCAGACATTGTATTTCCAAGGCTGGGTTACATTAATTTAATATTTTCCAGATTGGAATACCACTGAAGTCCCAGTCTTAAAAACGCTGTTTCTCTCCAGAGCTCACTTTCTCTTTACACAGGACATTTTCCATTGTAAGACCAACGACAATGTACTATGAGCATTCTAGCTGGAATCTTTCTAGCCTGATATACTCAGAGAAGTTCTTCTTTGGCACAGTTGCTTAATTTTTTCACTGGCCTGACATGCAGGGTACTCACAAAGCAAAAAAAAAAAAAAAAAAAAAAAAAAAAAAGATTATTTT
>NW_024962263.1:22668410-22669824 GCF_019238085.1 Lagopus leucura
CAAAAAAAAAAAAAAAAAAAAAAAAAAAAAAAAAAAAGATTATTTTTTCCTGTTGGTTAACTGTCTTGCCTCATCATAGGTTTTCTCATTAAGGAATTACTGATTGAAATTGTTTTGTTTTGTTTTTTTTAGGTTGTGTATTTGGAGTGATTGCTTAATTTCAGATTGATAACATGTCAATGATAAAAAAATAACTGGTAGAATTTTGCAGACAGTTTTATTTAGTTCATGCTGCAATTCATAGTACCATTTATGACATAGTAGAACAGAGTAAAAGATATGACTAGAGTATCTCTTTCACATCAATATTTGATAAATATACTGAAGTAATGTTTTACTTTTCTGATGCAATAATATTTAAATGAACATGGAAATGTTTGCATACTCACATGGGCTGAGCATCTATCTCCTGTCCTCAGTTAACTGAAGACCTAAACAGAAAGATGTTAAAATCAATTATTGCTTACTTTGCTTTGCTTATTTATGCTTGGACTTTTTCTCTGCACTCAAAAATTAGTACAGGTTCTTGACATATGTGATCAATTTCAAAGAAAAAGTATCTTGGCAAAGGATAACATTTGTAGTTTGATTTATAGTGAGAGCTCTGCATGGTCCATTTTTGGCTAAATGCAGAGTCTGAAGAAGTTTATAGAACTGTACATAAAGCTGTGTGTTGGGATTTCTATCAGACTGCCTGTGGTAGGCCATGGGATTTCATACGAAAATTTGTAATGCTTTTAGCATTGTGTCTGTGTAAATTATAAAGAAAAATAGTCTGAAATTTTTGATGACAGCTTTTCTCTTTCCTTCTCTGTGAATATAAGTTAGAACCAAATATTACTACAGCCCACCTGTGCTCATTCTGATGCCCTTTCATCTTGTTTGGATTTAGGGAATACCCTTAGTACTGTCTCAGGGAGGTGGAGCTTCCTCAGCCATTGTATGGACACACTGATCAACACCAGAAAATTACTTTAATGTGGAATTACAAAGTATATCTGTGATACAGTTTTAGTATTTATGTTCTTGTGCTGTAATTTGGAGAGTTTTGATTCTGCTGAGGCATATGGTAATGTTATTTTGTGTTTTCAGTGTGGCACCATGGACCAGGGTTTGTATGTGAACCTGACTGAGAGAAATCTTCAGGATGCTCAAAAATTCTTCTTAATGCATGAGGTCGTCCAACCAGTAATTCCAATTCCGTACTTCATGGAAGACAACAGCCGATTTTCTCATGTGGTTGTGGATGTTGTGCAGGGCAAGGACATGCTCTTCCATATCATTTATCTTGCCACAGGTATGAACTTTGTGTTACTGTAACAACTGCAGAAGTTTGAGGTCTCTGAAGTTTTAATGGTCTGCGAATCAGTTTTGGAATATGTATAGCACCTTGAATAGGTTGGTGGTTTCGTGT